>NC_136921.1:100116726-100507359 GCF_949752795.1 Hyperoodon ampullatus
CCTGAGAACTTGAACACTGGAAAATACTTCCCAAAGAAAACTTACTAGAGCATCCATCTTTGTTTGGTATTTAAAAATAGAAAGTACTGTAGCTTGTCTTCTAGAGTTAACTACAATTTAGACCCTTTCTGTAAGCACTTTTGCTAGTGGCCTTTTCATTTTTATAAATAATTTATAAGCACTGGTAAAATTATAAAAACTATATTCTTCCTAATGTGCTTTTCTAGAACAAAATCCAATAGGTTTTCAAAACCTTATAAGTTAGCATCTTTTGTAGTATTCTTGAACCCTTACAGAAGACGTTAAAGTATTTTTAACGTTACAGGTTAAAAGTTATAAGGAAGTATAATTTGAGGAAGATGTGGGGAAAAGGCATTCTTCTTTGCTGCTGTTTGGAGTGCCCTTTTCCTGTGGAGGACAATTTGGCTTTGTTTATCACCTTACACCCACAGTTGTACTTTTTCCTACAGATACACTAGCTTGTACATAAGACATGTTTACAAGGTTACTTTCTGAAGTATTGTTTGTTATTAGCAAAAGACTAGAAACAACCAAAATTCCATCAGTAAGAGGCTGGCTAAATAAATCATGGTATATCCATAGTTTGGAATACTGTTTGAAGATATATTTATCTTAATCATAACATATCTATTATTAGGTTAAAACAGTCAAGGTTCAGAAGAGTATACAGAGTATTTTACTATTTGTGTGCAAAAGGGTTGGGGCGATGAAGTATACATATGTATTCACTTTTGAATAGAGTCTCTCTAAAATGAATCGTAATAAATTGGCAACATTATTTTCGAGGAAGGAAACTGGGTGGCTGGGAGATTTTTCACTTTATCCTTTTGTACCTTAAGAGTAATGTGAATGTGCTACCCATCCAGAAAAAATTTATGAACATTTTATTTTCAACAGAAGTAAAAGTAGAGAAAGGATGGTCTTTTCAACAAATGTGCTAAAGCAATTGGGTATCATATGCAGAAACAAAAAAACAAAATACCTTTGATCCACACCTCTTACCATATATAAAAATTAACTCAAAATGGATGAAAGCCCTAAAGGTAAAACTTAAGACTGTAAAACTTCTGAAACATAGGATGAAACCATTGTGATCTTGGATTACACTAAGATTTCTTAGATTTGACATCAAAAGCATGATCCATAAAGGAAAAAATGTAACATTGACAACGTATGCTCTTCAAAGACATTGTTAAGAAAATGAGGGCTTCCCTGGTGGCGCAGTGGTTGAGAGTCCGCCTGCCGATGCAGGGGACACGGGTTCGTGCCCCGGTCCGGGAAGATCCCACATGCCGCGGAGCGGCTGGGCCCGTGAGCCATGGCCGCTGAGCCTGCGCGTCCGGAGTCTGTGCTCCGCAACGGGAGAGGCCACAACAGTGAGAGGCCTGCATACCGCAAAAAAAAAAAAAAAAAAAAAAAAAAAAAAAAAGAAAATGACAAGCTACAGGCTGGGGGAAGAAAACATTTGCAAATCACATATCTGATAAAGGTCTTGTCTCCACAGTTTATTAAAAACTCTCAAAACTCACTAAGAAGGAAAAACAATCTGAAAAAAAAAAGGCGCAAAGTATTTTATTTATTTGGTGAACACACGTTTCACCAAAAAAGATATACGGATGATAAATAAGCACCTGAAAAGATGTTAAACATCAGTCATTAGGGAAATGCAAATTAAAACTGCAGTGAGGTACTACCACACACTATTAGAATGTCTAAGATTGAAAAACTGATTACCCCAAGTGTTAGTGAGGATGTGGAGGAACTCTCATACATTGCTGAAGGGAATGTAAAATCACTCAGCCACTCTGGAAAATAGTTTGGTAGTTTCTTTAAAAGTGAGACATACTACGACCATACAACCCAGGCATTCCACTCCTATGCATTCACCAAAGATAAATGAAAGCATATATCTACACGAAGATCTGTATACAACTGCCCAGAGCAACTCTACTTGTAACAGCTTAAAACTGGAACAACTCCAGTGTTCAGCAGAACACTCTTCAGCAACAGAAAGGAAGAAGTATTGATATATAAAGAAGAGTGAGTGAATCTCACAATAATTGTGCTGAGTGGAAAATCATTCAAAAATGAGTACATCAAATATGATTTCATTTATATAAAATTCTAGGAAATAAAAGTGAATTGATTGTGACAGAAAAGAGGTCAGTGGTAGCCTTGGGTGGATGTGTAGGAACAGGGAGAGATAGAAGTGGGGGAAATTACAAAAAGGCATAAGGGAACTTTTGGGATAATGGAAGTGTTCATTATCATGATTATGGTTTATACATATATCAAAATTGTACACTTTAAATATACATAGCTTATTGTATTTCAACTATATCTCAGTAAGGCTGTTTTAAAAAATGTGAATGTATTATACTAAAATTAATTATTTTTAAATGTTTAAAATAACATTCTTGAAATGACAAAAGCAGTAGCGATAGAGAACAAATTACTGGTTGCCAGGGGACATGGGATGAGTTTGGGGGAGGGTGTGAACACAGAGAAGTAGCACAAGTGAGTTCTTTGCGGCAGTGGAGCAGTTCTGTATCTTGATTGTCGTGATCACAGGAATATGTGCATGGGGTCAAATTACATAGAGCTACGTGCATGTGTGCATACACAGATGAATGCAGGTTAAAAAAATGGTGAAGGGCTTCCCTGGCGTCACAGTGGTTGAGAGTCCGCCTGCCGATGCAGGGGACGCGGGTTCGTGCCCCGGTCCGGGAAGATCCCACATGCCGCGGAGCGGCTGGGCCCGTGAGCCATGGCCGCTGAGCCTGCGTGTCCGGAGCCTGTGCTCCGCAACGGGAGAGGCCACAACAGTGAGAGGCCCACGTACCACACACACACACACAAAAAGTTCCTTTTCATCCATTTCTTAGGTGTGTCACAGTTTCTATAGTGTTATGTTTTTATAGTTTTATATTAGAAAATATATGTAAGGGGCAATATTAGGGTAGGAGATTAAGAAGTACAGACTACTGTGTATAAAATAAGCTACAAGGATATATTGTACATTACATGGAATATAGCCGATATTTTATAATAACTATAAATGGAGTATAATCTTTAAAAATTGTGAATCCCTATGTTGTATAGTTGAAACTTACATAATATTATAAATCAACTCTACCTCAATTTTTAAAAATATGTATCTATATATATTTAGATCATTTGAAACAGTAGGAGGATATGACCTTGACCTAAATACTGGTATTTCCGAGACTGCCTGGTAAGCTAGCTGTGGAAGCTACTTGGATTTTAATGACACAGAAACATCAGATCTCTGAGGGCAGCAGGATTTATTTGCTTCTGTGTTCTTCCCCATTTCAGTGTCCTGAATTAGAAATTCTTCCAGAAAAGAAACCCAGTATAAAATGTAAAGTGCTTTATAGATGAGAACATGCCTTCTGACAAGTTTCAGGGCATTTTATTGAGTACTCTGAGGCTGGGGGTAGCGTCAGTTACCTGAGAAATATTGTGGAATAAGGATATTCTGTGTTTTGTTTGAAGGGAGGCAAATCGAAAATTCTTGAGTGTTCATCAGTATTTTCCACTGAGTTCTAAGGTTAACAGCAGTTTGCTTACGTTTAAAATGAGAATAAGTGTTGCATCAATACCTCTCTTTAGAGGCAGCCATTCTAATTCTGAACCTTAAGTGAATACACTTAAGGGGGAGCCATGGAACATGTTTTATACTGTACACTGTGGAAAAGAGCACCAGAAACAGGCAAAGATGAGAAAAAGGATTCTGCTGATGGAACAAGAGAGATTTCCTAAGACAAAATGTGTTTTCATGTAGCCTTTCTAAAAAAAACGAAGTATTAGCACTCAAATTTTAACAGTGCTTGAAAACAATCAGTGGCTACAACCAAGAGGCGTTTGCCCTTCAGAGGTGGGAAACAAGAAAAGATACTGAGAGAGGAAAAAGTTGATTTAAATTAAAAATTTTGGATGAATTTTTTTCTGATTCAGAGATAAGCTCAGTAATGTTAATTGTCGATTTGTATTGAGAGGGTTGGGAATAAGAGGAAGAAAATGTAGAAAAACACACAATTTGGAGATTTCTGAGTAAATATTAATGATTTTATTCCCCCAAATCATCTTTTCTTTAAAGTGAAAGATGTGAGTAGTCAGCTTTATGAGTTAGTTTTCAAATATAATTCAGCCTATAAGAATTCTGTTAATTCAACTTTCGTAATTCTCTGTGGGTAAACACAAGACTCTTGTCTCCTTACATATTGACAATTCTAATTATCCGTACTCAGAAAGGGTTTTGAATACTAGATACCACAATTTCTTTAAAATTGAAATATTTTACCCACAAAGTCTCACTGTTATATTCATGAGTCATGTTAATTTGCACTTTCCATAAACGCTATAAACCAAATGAATTATCTCAGTACATGTATAAGGCTATAGCCTATTTTATTTGTTGAAATAGCTATTTTAGTAGAAGTAGCGTCATTAGAAAAACAGGATCGCTTTTTACAAGGTTTAAGGATTTTCTGTGATTTTTTTCTGCAAAACTTGTGACATCATATTTTTTCTGTTTTGGAGTGTGTGTGTGTGTATATATATATATATATATATACACACATATATATATATGTATATATACGTATATTTATATATATATATATATTTCGTTAATGAGACTTGTTTTTTTATTCTTCTGTTTTTCCTCTAGATAAAAGTTAAGCAGCTAGAAGAACAACTACATTCTTTTTCTGAAACCAGTTCACAGAACGACCATCTACGCAAGTTGAATAAGGCACTAGAGGGCAAATATGCTCAGGTGTGATTAATAGCTATAAAACAGATTGCTTCTATGTTGTTTTAATTAGCTTTTAAGAAATTGGTGACTTTCTCCCCACCTCACCGTATGATCCCAGAAAGATGAATATTCTCTCACTTGACTCAATTTATCAAAAATATTTTAAACACCCTCGATGTACAAGGTTCCACTCAACCACAGAAGAGTTCATAAAGATGCCTGAAGCAGTATTGGGACATTGAACTTGCATGCTCTAATTGCAGGATTAGGAATGTACTCGGCAGACTTTATTATAGAATAGAAGGTTATGCCTTTCAGAAACAAAATAGATTGTATTGCGAGCATGCATAGGGAACATCATCATGATGAAAGCCTCGAGAATCTCTATCATAGAGGAAGTGTTTTTTTAATTTGAACCTTAAAACTTTTGGCAGAGGTGAGGAACAAGTATCTTTGGGTTTTTAATTACAGGCGAACGCAGAACTCATTGCCAACAAGATATACTTGCAATAGCGCACTTGAAAGAGGTATTAGTAGTGAAGGTGCTTACTTGTTAGCATGGTGGCTATTGAGACTGAGACTATTGAGACTATTAACAATGATTTACAAATTTATCACATTATTTATTTTTAATTTTTAACAGTGTAAGCATGTGTAACTTCTTTAACTATAACGTTTGTGTATGTATACCCTTGGTAACCAAGCAACTAGAATGTGTCTTCAAATGGGTTCTAACAATCTGACTATACTGGCAAAGGGGACCTCATTAGATATGCTTTGTTTCTTCATGAGGACATACTTTACACTAGTATTTTCTTCATTCTGAAAGCAAAGGAACACATTTTAAAGTATATTTTCCATCCCAGCTTCATTTAGAACGTTGTGCTGTTTCTCATAGTAAAGGGGGCACTCACTGAAAAATAATTCTAGGTTTAGTTGATTTTGTCTTTTTAAATTGCTGATGCTTCCAAGAAGGAGGAAGTCTCCAGAGAGGCCTGCATCTTCAAAATTACTTTAAAGCCATAGGCCCCGTGTCAACAATGTAAAGGAACGAAGTTCATCAGTTGTTTTGCCCAGTGTTAGGCCAAACCCTACACACCATGTGACCTTTGCACCTACCGTGACTTCTGTGAGGTCTTCTCAGGAGATTGGAGACTCTGGGATCTCTCTAAAGACTCTTTTGAATGCCATTAAAACCATGGAGGGAAGACTGGAAGGTAAAATAGACATTCTTGCCTCAAGACCATTAAAAAATGATGAGTCACCAAATTTTCTTCACCGGGATTCGGTAAGTGAAGGCCACAAATTAAATCATAAGGAAATTTCAGATTTATACAACAATGAAGAAAAGTAGTAACATCTAGAAAGATAACGTTTGGAGGTGTGAGTAACAACAAGGAAAGAACTTCTTCACAAACAGCAAAAACTGATGATGTAGATCAAAACCATCATTCTGGCTATTGCATACTTAGTTTTTGATTTGGACACAGAAATGTCATATTTGGCTTAAGAGTAACCATTGAGATTTTTAATCTAATTTTCACTTTAAAAATTAATGCTAATAGTCTTAACATTTACAGTAAAATGGGTAAAGCCTGATTTTCAAGTAGAAATACATAAATAGAAGCCCTGAGAACTTGAACACTGGAAAATACTTCCCAAAGAAAACTTACTAGAGCATCCATCTTTGTTTGGTATTTAAAAATAGAAAGTACTGTAGCTTGTCTTCTAGAGTTAACTACAATTTAGACCCTTTCTGTAAGCACTTTTGCTAGTGGCCTTTTCATTTTTATAAATAATTTATAAGCACTGGTAAAATTATAAAAACTATATTCTTCCTAATGTGCTTTTCTAGAACAAAATCCAATAGGTTTTCAAAACCTTATAAGTTAGCATCTTTTGTAGTATTCTTGAACCCTTACAGAAGACGTTAAAGTATTTTTAACGTTACAGGTTAAAAGTTATAAGGAAGTATAATTTGAGGAAGATGTGGGGAAAAGGCATTCTTCTTTGCTGCTGTTTGGAGTGCCCTTTTCCTGTGGAGGACAATTTGGCTTTGTTTATCACCTTACACCCACAGTTGTACTTTTTCCTACAGATACACTAGCTTGTACATAAGACATGTTTACAAGGTTACTTTCTGAAGTATTGTTTGTTATTAGCAAAAGACTAGAAACAACCAAAATTCCATCAGTAAGAGGCTGGCTAAATAAATCATGGTATATCCATAGTTTGGAATACTGTTTGAAGATATATTTATCTTAATCATAACATATCTATTATTAGGTTAAAACAGTCAAGGTTCAGAAGAGTATACAGAGTATTTTACTATTTGTGTGCAAAAGGGTTGGGGCGATGAAGTATACATATGTATTCACTTTTGAATAGAGTCTCTCTAAAATGAATCGTAATAAATTGGCAACATTATTTTCGAGGAAGGAAACTGGGTGGCTGGGAGATTTTTCACTTTATCCTTTTGTACCTTAAGAGTAATGTGAATGTGCTACCCATCCAGAAAAAATTTATGAACATTTTATTTTCAACAGAAGTAAAAGTAGAGAAAGGATGGTCTTTTCAACAAATGTGCTAAAGCAATTGGGTATCATATGCAGAAACAAAAAAACAAAATACCTTTGATCCACACCTCTTACCATATATAAAAATTAACTCAAAATGGATGAAAGCCCTAAAGGTAAAACTTAAGACTGTAAAACTTCTGAAACATAGGATGAAACCATTGTGATCTTGGATTACACTAAGATTTCTTAGATTTGACATCAAAAGCATGATCCATAAAGGAAAAAATGTAACATTGACAACGTATGCTCTTCAAAGACATTGTTAAGAAAATGACAAGCTACAGGCTGGGGGAAGAAAACATTTGCAAATCACATATCTGATAAAGGTCTTGTCTCCACAGTTTATTAAAAACTCTCAAAACTCACTAAGAAGGAAAAACAATCTGAAAAAAAAAAGGCGCAAAGTATTTTATTTATTTGGTGAACACACGTTTCACCAAAAAAGATATACGGATGATAAATAAGCACCTGAAAAGATGTTAAACATCAGTCATTAGGGAAATGCAAATTAAAACTGCAGTGAGGTACTACCACACACTATTAGAATGTCTAAGATTGAAAAACTGATTACCCCAAGTGTTAGTGAGGATGTGGAGGAACTCTCATACATTGCTGAAGGGAATGTAAAATCACTCAGCCACTCTGGAAAATAGTTTGGTAGTTTCTTTAAAAGTGAGACATACTACGACCATACAACCCAGGCATTCCACTCCTATGCATTCACCAAAGATAAATGAAAGCATATATCTACACGAAGATCTGTATACAACTGCCCAGAGCAACTCTACTTGTAACAGCTTAAAACTGGAACAACTCCAGTGTTCAGCAGAACACTCTTCAGCAACAGAAAGGAAGAAGTATTGATATATAAAGAAGAGTGAGTGAATCTCACAATAATTGTGCTGAGTGGAAAATCATTCAAAAATGAGTACATCAAATATGATTTCATTTATATAAAATTCTAGGAAATAAAAGTGAATTGATTGTGACAGAAAAGAGGTCAGTGGTAGCCTTGGGTGGATGTGTAGGAACAGGGAGAGATAGAAGTGGGGGAAATTACAAAAAGGCATAAGGGAACTTTTGGGATAATGGAAGTGTTCATTATCATGATTATGGTTTATACATATATCAAAATTGTACACTTTAAATATACATAGCTTATTGTATTTCAACTATATCTCAGTAAGGCTGTTTTAAAAAATGTGAATGTATTATACTAAAATTAATTATTTTTAAATGTTTAAAATAACATTCTTGAAATGACAAAAGCAGTAGCGATAGAGAACAAATTACTGGTTGCCAGGGGACATGGGATGAGTTTGGGGGAGGGTGTGAACACAGAGAAGTAGCACAAGTGAGTTCTTTGCGGCAGTGGAGCAGTTCTGTATCTTGATTGTCGTGATCACAGGAATATGTGCATGGGGTCAAATTACATAGAGCTACGTGCATGTGTGCATACACAGATGAATGCAGGTTAAAAAAATGGTGAAGGGCTTCCCTGGCGTCACAGTGGTTGAGAGTCCGCCTGCCGATGCAGGGGACGCGGGTTCGTGCCCCGGTCCGGGAAGATCCCACATGCCGCGGAGCGGCTGGGCCCGTGAGCCATGGCCGCTGAGCCTGCGTGTCCGGAGCCTGTGCTCCGCAACGGGAGAGGCCACAACAGTGAGAGGCCCACGTACCACACACACACACACAAAAAGTTCCTTTTCATCCATTTCTTAGGTGTGTCACAGTTTCTATAGTGTTATGTTTTTATAGTTTTATATTAGAAAATATATGTAAGGGGCAATATTAGGGTAGGAGATTAAGAAGTACAGACTACTGTGTATAAAATAAGCTACAAGGATATATTGTACATTACATGGAATATAGCTGATATTTTATAATAACTATAAATGGAGTATAATCTTTAAAAATTGTGAATCCCTATGTTGTATAGTTGAAACTTACATAATATTATAAATCAACTCTACCTCAATTTTTAAAAATATGTATCTATATATATTTAGATCATTTGAAACAGTAGGAGGATATGACCTTGACCTAAATACTGGTATTTCCGAGACTGCCTGGTAAGCTAGCTGTGGAAGCTACTTGGATTTTAATGACACAGAAACATCAGATCTCTGAGGGCAGCAGGATTTATTTGCTTCTGTGTTCTTCCCCATTTCAGTGTCCTGAATTAGAAATTCTTCCAGAAAAGAAACCCAGTATAAAATGTAAAGTGCTTTATAGATGAGAACATGCCTTCTGACAAGTTTCAGGGCATTTTATTGAGTACTCTGAGGCTGGGGGTAGCGTCAGTTACCTGAGAAATATTGTGGAATAAGGATATTCTGTGTTTTGTTTGAAGGGAGGCAAATCGAAAATTCTTGAGTGTTCATCAGTATTTTCCACTGAGTTCTAAGGTTAACAGCAGTTTGCTTACGTTTAAAATGAGAATAAGTGTTGCATCAATACCTCTCTTTAGAGGCAGCCATTCTAATTCTGAACCTTAAGTGAATACACTTAAGGGGGAGCCATGGAACATGTTTTATACTGTACACTGTGGAAAAGAGCACCAGAAACAGGCAAAGATGAGAAAAAGGATTCTGCTGATGGAACAAGAGAGATTTCCTAAGACAAAATGTGTTTTCATGTAGCCTTTCTAAAAAAAACGAAGTATTAGCACTCAAATTTTAACAGTGCTTGAAAACAATCAGTGGCTACAACCAAGAGGCGTTTGCCCTTCAGAGGTGGGAAACAAGAAAAGATACTGAGAGAGGAAAAAGTTGATTTAAATTAAAAATTTTGGATGAATTTTTTTCTGATTCAGAGATAAGCTCAGTAATGTTAATTGTCGATTTGTATTGAGAGGGTTGGGAATAAGAGGAAGAAAATGTAGAAAAACACACAATTTGGAGATTTCTGAGTAAATATTAATGATTTTATTCCCCCAAATCATCTTTTCTTTAAAGTGAAAGATGTGAGTAGTCAGCTTTATGAGTTAGTTTTCAAATATAATTCAGCCTATAAGAATTCTGTTAATTCAACTTTCGTAATTCTCTGTGGGTAAACACAAGACTCTTGTCTCCTTACATATTGACAATTCTAATTATCCGTACTCAGAAAGGGTTTTGAATACTAGATACCACAATTTCTTTAAAATTGAAATATTTTACCCACAAAGTCTCACTGTTATATTCATGAGTCATGTTAATTTGCACTTTCCATAAACGCTATAAACCAAATGAATTATCTCAGTACATGTATAAGGCTATAGCCTATTTTATTTGTTGAAATAGCTATTTTAGTAGAAGTAGCGTCATTAGAAAAACAGGATCGCTTTTTACAAGGTTTAAGGATTTTCTGTGATTTTTTTCTGCAAAACTTGTGACATCATATTTTTTCTGTTTTGGAGTGTGTGTGTGTGTATATATATATATATATATATACACACATATATATATATGTATATATACGTATATTTATATATATATATATATTTCGTTAATGAGACTTGTTTTTTTATTCTTCTGTTTTTCCTCTAGATAAAAGTTAAGCAGCTAGAAGAACAACTACATTCTTTTTCTGAAACCAGTTCACAGAACGACCATCTACGCAAGTTGAATAAGGCACTAGAGGGCAAATATGCTCAGGTGTGATTAATAGCTATAAAACAGATTGCTTCTATGTTGTTTTAATTAGCTTTTAAGAAATTGGTGACTTTCTCCCCACCTCACCGTATGATCCCAGAAAGATGAATATTCTCTCACTTGACTCAATTTATCAAAAATATTTTAAACACCCTCGATGTACAAGGTTCCACTCAACCACAGAAGAGTTCATAAAGATGCCTGAAGCAGTATTGGGACATTGAACTTGCATGCTCTAATTGCAGGATTAGGAATGTACTCGGCAGACTTTATTATAGAATAGAAGGTTATGCCTTTCAGAAACAAAATAGATTGTATTGCGAGCATGCATAGGGAACATCATCATGATGAAAGCCTCGAGAATCTCTATCATAGAGGAAGTGTTTTTTTAATTTGAACCTTAAAACTTTTGGCAGAGGTGAGGAACAAGTATCTTTGGGTTTTTAATTACAGGCGAACGCAGAACTCATTGCCAACAAGATATACTTGCAATAGCGCACTTGAAAGAGGTATTAGTAGTGAAGGTGCTTACTTGTTAGCATGGTGGCTATTGAGACTGAGACTATTGAGACTATTAACAATGATTTACAAATTTATCACATTATTTATTTTTAATTTTTAACAGTGTAAGCATGTGTAACTTCTTTAACTATAACGTTTGTGTATGTATACCCTTGGTAACCAAGCAACTAGAATGTGTCTTCAAATGGGTTCTAACAATCTGACTATACTGGCAAAGGGGACCTCATTAGATATGCTTTGTTTCTTCATGAGGACATACTTTACACTAGTATTTTCTTCATTCTGAAAGCAAAGGAACACATTTTAAAGTATATTTTCCATCCCAGCTTCATTTAGAACGTTGTGCTGTTTCTCATAGTAAAGGGGGCACTCACTGAAAAATAATTCTAGGTTTAGTTGATTTTGTCTTTTGAAATTGCTGATGCTTCCAAGAAGGAGGAAGTCTCCAGAGAGGCCTGCATCTTCAAAATTACTTTAAAGCCATAGGCCCCGTGTCAACAATGTAAAGGAACGAAGTTCATCAGTTGTTTTGCCCAGTGTTAGGCCAAACCCTACACACCATGTGACCTTTGCACCTACCGTGACTTCTGTGAGGTCTTCTCAGGAGATTGGAGACTCTGGGATCTCTCTAAAGACTCTTTTGAATGCCATTAAAACCATGGAGGGAAGACTGGAAGGTAAAATAGACATTCTTGCCTCAAGACCATTAAAAAATGATGAGTCACCAAATTTTCTTCACCGGGATTCGGTAAGTGAAGGCCACAAATTAAATCATAAGGAAATTTCAGATTTATACAACAATGAAGAAAAGTAGTAACATCTAGAAAGATAACGTTTGGAGGTGTGAGTAACAACAAGGAAAGAACTTCTTCACAAACAGCAAAAACTGATGATGTAGATCAAAACCATCATTCTGGCTATTGCATACTTAGTTTTTGATTTGGACACAGAAATGTCATATTTGGCTTAAGAGTAACCATTGAGATTTTTAATCTAATTTTCACTTTAAAAATTAATGCTAATAGTCTTAACATTTACAGTAAAATGGGTAAAGCCTGATTTTCAAGTAGAAATACATAAATAGAAGCCCTGAGAACTTGAACACTGGAAAATACTTCCCAAAGAAAACTTACTAGAGCATCCATCTTTGTTTGGTATTTAAAAATAGAAAGTACTGTAGCTTGTCTTCTAGAGTTAACTACAATTTAGACCCTTTCTGTAAGCACTTTTGCTAGTGGCCTTTTCATTTTTATAAATAATTTATAAGCACTGGTAAAATTATAAAAACTATATTCTTCCTAATGTGCTTTTCTAGAACAAAATCCAATAGGTTTTCAAAACCTTATAAGTTAGCATCTTTTGTAGTATTCTTGAACCCTTACAGAAGACGTTAAAGTATTTTTAACGTTACAGGTTAAAAGTTATAAGGAAGTATAATTTGAGGAAGATGTGGGGAAAAGGCATTCTTCTTTGCTGCTGTTTGGAGTGCCCTTTTCCTGTGGAGGACAATTTGGCTTTGTTTATCACCTTACACCCACAGTTGTACTTTTTCCTACAGATACACTAGCTTGTACATAAGACATGTTTACAAGGTTACTTTCTGAAGTATTGTTTGTTATTAGCAAAAGACTAGAAACAACCAAAATTCCATCAGTAAGAGGCTGGCTAAATAAATCATGGTATATCCATAGTTTGGAATACTGTTTGAAGATATATTTATCTTAATCATAACATATCTATTATTAGGTTAAAACAGTCAAGGTTCAGAAGAGTATACAGAGTATTTTACTATTTGTGTGCAAAAGGGTTGGGGCGATGAAGTATACATATGTATTCACTTTTGAATAGAGTCTCTCTAAAATGAATCGTAATAAATTGGCAACATTATTTTCGAGGAAG
The DNA here is from genome assembly GCF_949752795.1 of Hyperoodon ampullatus. NCBI lineage: Eukaryota > Metazoa > Chordata > Mammalia > Artiodactyla > Ziphiidae > Hyperoodon > Hyperoodon ampullatus. The sequence goes on from NC_136921.1 coordinate 100,130,163, forward strand.
GAAACTGGGTGGCTGGGAGATTTTTCACTTTATCCTTTTGTACCTTAAGAGTAATGTGAATGTGCTACCCATCCAGAAAAAATTTATGAACATTTTATTTTCAACAGAAGTAAAAGTAGAGAAAGGATGGTCTTTTCAACAAATGTGCTAAAGCAATTGGGTATCATATGCAGAAACAAAAAAACAAAATACCTTTGATCCACACCTCTTACCATATATAAAAATTAACTCAAAATGGATGAAAGCCCTAAAGGTAAAACTTAAGACTGTAAAACTTCTGAAACATAGGATGAAACCATTGTGATCTTGGATTACACTAAGATTTCTTAGATTTGACATCAAAAGCATGATCCATAAAGGAAAAAATGTAACATTGACAACGTATGCTCTTCAAAGACATTGTTAAGAAAATGACAAGCTACAGGCTGGGGGAAGAAAACATTTGCAAATCACATATCTGATAAAGGTCTTGTCTCCACAGTTTATTAAAAACTCTCAAAACTCACTAAGAAGGAAAAACAATCTGAAAAAAAAAAGGCGCAAAGTATTTTATTTATTTGGTGAACACACGTTTCACCAAAAAAGATATACGGATGATAAATAAGCACCTGAAAAGATGTTAAACATCAGTCATTAGGGAAATGCAAATTAAAACTGCAGTGAGGTACTACCACACACTATTAGAATGTCTAAGATTGAAAAACTGATTACCCCAAGTGTTAGTGAGGATGTGGAGGAACTCTCATACATTGCTGAAGGGAATGTAAAATCACTCAGCCACTCTGGAAAATAGTTTGGTAGTTTCTTTAAAAGTGAGACATACTACGACCATACAACCCAGGCATTCCACTCCTATGCATTCACCAAAGATAAATGAAAGCATATATCTACACGAAGATCTGTATACAACTGCCCAGAGCAACTCTACTTGTAACAGCTTAAAACTGGAACAACTCCAGTGTTCAGCAGAACACTCTTCAGCAACAGAAAGGAAGAAGTATTGATATATAAAGAAGAGTGAGTGAATCTCACAATAATTGTGCTGAGTGGAAAATCATTCAAAAATGAGTACATCAAATATGATTTCATTTATATAAAATTCTAGGAAATAAAAGTGAATTGATTGTGACAGAAAAGAGGTCAGTGGTAGCCTTGGGTGGATGTGTAGGAACAGGGAGAGATAGAAGTGGGGGAAATTACAAAAAGGCATAAGGGAACTTTTGGGATAATGGAAGTGTTCATTATCATGATTATGGTTTATACATATATCAAAATTGTACACTTTAAATATACATAGCTTATTGTATTTCAACTATATCTCAGTAAGGCTGTTTTAAAAAATGTGAATGTATTATACTAAAATTAATTATTTTTAAATGTTTAAAATAACATTCTTGAAATGACAAAAGCAGTAGCGATAGAGAACAAATTACTGGTTGCCAGGGGACATGGGATGAGTTTGGGGGAGGGTGTGAACACAGAGAAGTAGCACAAGTGAGTTCTTTGCGGCAGTGGAGCAGTTCTGTATCTTGATTGTCGTGATCACAGGAATATGTGCATGGGGTCAAATTACATAGAGCTACGTGCATGTGTGCATACACAGATGAATGCAGGTTAAAAAAATGGTGAAGGGCTTCCCTGGCGTCACAGTGGTTGAGAGTCCGCCTGCCGATGCAGGGGACGCGGGTTCGTGCCCCGGTCCGGGAAGATCCCACATGCCGCGGAGCGGCTGGGCCCGTGAGCCATGGCCGCTGAGCCTGCGTGTCCGGAGCCTGTGCTCCGCAACGGGAGAGGCCACAACAGTGAGAGGCCCACGTACCACACACACACACACAAAAAGTTCCTTTTCATCCATTTCTTAGGTGTGTCACAGTTTCTATAGTGTTATGTTTTTATAGTTTTATATTAGAAAATATATGTAAGGGGCAATATTAGGGTAGGAGATTAAGAAGTACAGACTACTGTGTATAAAATAAGCTACAAGGATATATTGTACATTACATGGAATATAGCCGATATTTTATAATAACTATAAATGGAGTATAATCTTTAAAAATTGTGAATCCCTATGTTGTATAGTTGAAACTTACATAATATTATAAATCAACTCTACCTCAATTTTTAAAAATATGTATCTATATATATTTAGATCATTTGAAACAGTAGGAGGATATGACCTTGACCTAAATACTGGTATTTCCGAGACTGCCTGGTAAGCTAGCTGTGGAAGCTACTTGGATTTTAATGACACAGAAACATCAGATCTCTGAGGGCAGCAGGATTTATTTGCTTCTGTGTTCTTCCCCATTTCAGTGTCCTGAATTAGAAATTCTTCCAGAAAAGAAACCCAGTATAAAAAGTAAAGTGCTTTATAGATGAGAACATGCCTTCTGACAAGTTTCAGGGCATTTTATTGAGTACTCTGAGGCTGGGGGTAGCGTCAGTTACCTGAGAAATATTGTGGAATAAGGATATTCTGTGTTTTGTTTGAAGGGAGGCAAATCGAAAATTCTTGAGTGTTCATCAGTATTTTCCACTGAGTTCTAAGGTTAACAGCAGTTTGCTTACGTTTAAAATGAGAATAAGTGTTGCATCAATACCTCTCTTTAGAGGCAGCCATTCTAATTCTGAACCTTAAGTGAATACACTTAAGGGGGAGCCATGGAACATGTTTTATACTGTACACTGTGGAAAAGAGCACCAGAAACAGGCAAAGATGAGAAAAAGGATTCTGCTGATGGAACAAGAGAGATTTCCTAAGACAAAATGTGTTTTCATGTAGCCTTTCTAAAAAAAACGAAGTATTAGCACTCAAATTTTAACAGTGCTTGAAAACAATCAGTGGCTACAACCAAGAGGCGTTTGCCCTTCAGAGGTGGGAAACAAGAAAAGATACTGAGAGAGGAAAAAGTTGATTTAAATTAAAAATTTTGGATGAATTTTTTTCTGATTCAGAGATAAGCTCAGTAATGTTAATTGTCGATTTGTATTGAGAGGGTTGGGAATAAGAGGAAGAAAATGTAGAAAAACACACAATTTGGAGATTTCTGAGTAAATATTAATGATTTTATTCCCCCAAATCATCTTTTCTTTAAAGTGAAAGATGTGAGTAGTCAGCTTTATGAGTTAGTTTTCAAATATAATTCAGCCTATAAGAATTCTGTTAATTCAACTTTCGTAATTCTCTGTGGGTAAACACAAGACTCTTGTCTCCTTACATATTGACAATTCTAATTATCCGTACTCAGAAAGGGTTTTGAATACTAGATACCACAATTTCTTTAAAATTGAAATATTTTACCCACAAAGTCTCACTGTTATATTCATGAGTCATGTTAATTTGCACTTTCCATAAACGCTATAAACCAAATGAATTATCTCAGTACATGTATAAGGCTATAGCCTATTTTATTTGTTGAAATAGCTATTTTAGTAGAAGTAGCGTCATTAGAAAAACAGGATCGCTTTTTACAAGGTTTAAGGATTTTCTGTGATTTTTTTCTGCAAAACTTGTGACATCATATTTTTTCTGTTTTGGAGTGTGTGTGTGTGTATATATATATATATATATATACACACATATATATATATGTATATATACGTATATTTATATATATATATATATTTCGTTAATGAGACTTGTTTTTTTATTCTTCTGTTTTTCCTCTAGATAAAAGTTAAGCAGCTAGAAGAACAACTACATTCTTTTTCTGAAACCAGTTCACAGAACGACCATCTACGCAAGTTGAATAAGGCACTAGAGGGCAAATATGCTCAGGTGTGATTAATAGCTATAAAACAGATTGCTTCTATGTTGTTTTAATTAGCTTTTAAGAAATTGGTGACTTTCTCCCCACCTCACCGTATGATCCCAGAAAGATGAATATTCTCTCACTTGACTCAATTTATCAAAAATATTTTAAACACCCTCGATGTACAAGGTTCCACTCAACCACAGAAGAGTTCATAAAGATGCCTGAAGCAGTATTGGGACATTGAACTTGCATGCTCTAATTGCAGGATTAGGAATGTACTCGGCAGACTTTATTATAGAATAGAAGGTTATGCCTTTCAGAAACAAAATAGATTGTATTGTGAGCATGCATAGGGAACATCATCATGATGAAAGCCTCGAGAATCTCTATCATAGAGGAAGTGTTTTTTTAATTTGAACCTTAAAACTTTTGGCAGAGGTGAGGAACAAGTATCTTTGGGTTTTTAATTACAGGCGAACGCAGAACTCATTGCCAACAAGATATACTTGCAATAGCGCACTTGAAAGAGGTATTAGTAGTGAAGGTGCTTACTTGTTAGCATGGTGGCTATTGAGACTGAGACTATTGAGACTATTAACAATGATTTACAAATTTATCACATTATTTATTTTTAATTTTTAACAGTGTAAGCATGTGTAACTTCTTTAACTATAACGTTTGTGTATGTATACCCTTGGTAACCAAGCAACTAGAATGTGTCTTCAAATGGGTTCTAACAATCTGACTATACTGGCAAAGGGGACCTCATTAGATATGCTTTGTTTCTTCATGAGGACATACTTTACACTAGTATTTTCTTCATTCTGAAAGCAAAGGAACACATTTTAAAGTATATTTTCCATCCCAGCTTCATTTAGAACGTTGTGCTGTTTCTCATAGTAAAGGGGGCACTCACTGAAAAATAATTCTAGGTTTAGTTGATTTTGTCTTTTGAAATTGCTGATGCTTCCAAGAAGGAGGAAGTCTCCAGAGAGGCCTGCATCTTCAAAATTACTTTAAAGCCATAGGCCCCGTGTCAACAATGTAAAGGAACGAAGTTCATCAGTTGTTTTGCCCAGTGTTAGGCCAAACCCTACACACCATGTGACCTTTGCACCTACCGTGACTTCTGTGAGGTCTTCTCAGGAGATTGGAGACTCTGGGATCTCTCTAAAGACTCTTTTGAATGCCATTAAAACCATGGAGGGAAGACTGGAAGGTAAAATAGACATTCTTGCCTCAAGACCATTAAAAAATGATGAGTCACCAAATTTTCTTCACCGGGATTCGGTAAGTGAAGGCCACAAATTAAATCATAAGGAAATTTCAGATTTATACAACAATGAAGAAAAGTAGTAACATCTAGAAAGATAACGTTTGGAGGTGTGAGTAACAACAAGGAAAGAACTTCTTCACAAACAGCAAAAACTGATGATGTAGATCAAAACCATCATTCTGGCTATTGCATACTTAGTTTTTGATTTGGACACAGAAATGTCATATTTGGCTTAAGAGTAACCATTGAGATTTTTAATCTAATTTTCACTTTAAAAATTAATGCTAATAGTCTTAACATTTACAGTAAAATGGGTAAAGCCTGATTTTCAAGTAGAAATACATAAATAGAAGCCCTGAGAACTTGAACACTGGAAAATACTTCCCAAAGAAAACTTACTAGAGCATCCATCTTTGTTTGGTTTTTAAAAATAGAAAGTACTGTAGCTTGTCTTCTAGAGTTAACTACAATTTAGACCCTTTCTGTAAGCACTTTTGCTAGTGGCCTTTTCATTTTTATAAATAATTTATAAGCACTGGTAAAATTATAAAAACTATATTCTTCCTAATGTGCTTTTCTAGAACAAAATCCAATAGGTTTTCAAAACCTTATAAGTTAGCATCTTTTGTAGTATTCTTGAACCCTTACAGAAGACGTTAAAGTATTTTTAACGTTACAGGTTAAAAGTTATAAGGAAGTATAATTTGAGGAAGATGTGGGGAAAAGGCATTCTTCTTTGCTGCTGTTTGGAGTGCCCTTTTCCTGTGGAGGACAATTTGGCTTTGTTTATCACCTTACACCCACAGTTGTACTTTTTCCTACAGATACACTAGCTTGTACATAAGACATGTTTACAAGGTTACTTTCTGAAGTATTGTTTGTTATTAGCAAAAGACTAGAAACAACCAAAATTCCATCAGTAAGAGGCTGGCTAAATAAATCATGGTATATCCATAGTTTGGAATACTGTTTGAAGATATATTTATCTTAATCATAACATATCTATTATTAGGTTAAAACAGTCAAGGTTCAGAAGAGTATACAGAGTATTTTACTATTTGTGTGCAAAAGGGTTGGGGCGATGAAGTATACATATGTATTCACTTTTGAATAGAGTCTCTCTAAAATGAATCGTAATAAATTGGCAACATTATTTTCGAGGAAGGAAACTGGGTGGCTGGGAGATTTTTCACTTTATCCTTTTGTACCTTAAGAGTAATGTGAATGTGCTACCCATCCAGAAAAAATTTATGAACATTTTATTTTCAACAGAAGTAAAAGTAGAGAAAGGATGGTCTTTTCAACAAATGTGCTAAAGCAATTGGGTATCATATGCAGAAACAAAAAAACAAAATACCTTTGATCCACACCTCTTACCATATATAAAAATTAACTCAAAATGGATGAAAGCCCTAAAGGTAAAACTTAAGACTGTAAAACTTCTGAAACATAGGATGAAACCATTGTGATCTTGGATTACACTAAGATTTCTTAGATTTGACATCAAAAGCATGATCCATAAAGGAAAAAATGTAACATTGACAACGTATGCTCTTCAAAGACATTGTTAAGAAAATGACAAGCTACAGGCTGGGGGAAGAAAACATTTGCAAATCACATATCTGATAAAGGTCTTGTCTCCACAGTTTATTAAAAACTCTCAAAACTCACTAAGAAGGAAAAACAATCTGAAAAAAAAAAGGCGCAAAGTATTTTATTTATTTGGTGAACACACGTTTCACCAAAAAAGATATACGGATGATAAATAAGCACCTGAAAAGATGTTAAACATCAGTCATTAGGGAAATGCAAATTAAAACTGCAGTGAGGTACTACCACACACTATTAGAATGTCTAAGATTGAAAAACTGATTACCCCAAGTGTTAGTGAGGATGTGGAGGAACTCTCATACATTGCTGAAGGGAATGTAAAATCACTCAGCCACTCTGGAAAATAGTTTGGTAGTTTCTTTAAAAGTGAGACATACTACGACCATACAACCCAGGCATTCCACTCCTATGCATTCACCAAAGATAAATGAAAGCGTATATCTACACGAAGATCTGTATACAACTGCCCAGAGCAACTCTACTTGTAACAGCTTAAAACTGGAACAACTCCAGTGTTCAGCAGAACACTCTTCAGCAACAGAAAGGAAGAAGTATTGATATATAAAGAAGAGTGAGTGAATCTCACAATAATTGTGCTGAGTGGAAAATCATTCAAAAATGAGTACATCAAATATGATTTCATTTATATAAAATTCTAGGAAATAAAAGTGAATTGATTGTGACAGAAAAGAGGTCAGTGGTAGCCTTGGGTGGATGTGTAGGAACAGGGAGAGATAGAAGTGGGGGAAATTACAAAAAGGCATAAGGGAACTTTTGGGATAATGGAAGTGTTCATTATCATGATTATGGTTTATACATATATCAAAATTGTACACTTTAAATATACATAGCTTATTGTATTTCAACTATATCTCAGTAAGGCTGTTTTAAAAAATGTGAATGTATTATACTAAAATTAATTATTTTTAAATGTTTAAAATAACATTCTTGAAATGACAAAAGCAGTAGCGATAGAGAACAAATTACTGGTTGCCAGGGGACCTGGGATGAGTTTGGGGGAGGGTGTGAACACAGAGAAGTAGCACAAGTGAGTTCTTTGCGGCAGTGGAGCAGTTCTGTATCTTGATTGTCGTGATCACAGGAATATGTGCATGGGGTCAAATTACATAGAGCTACGTGCATGTGTGCATACACAGATGAATGCAGGTTAAAAAAATGGTGAAGGGCTTCCCTGGCGTCACAGTGGTTGAGAGTCCGCCTGCCGATGCAGGGGACGCGGGTTCGTGCCCCGGTCCGGGAAGATCCCACATGCCGCGGAGCGGCTGGGCCCGTGAGCCATGGCCGCTGAGCCTGCGTGTCCGGAGCCTGTGCTCCGCAACGGGAGAGGCCACAACAGTGAGAGGCCCACGTACCACACACACACACACAAAAAGTTCCTTTTCATCCATTTCTTAGGTGTGTCACAGTTTCTATAGTGTTATGTTTTTATAGTTTTATATTAGAAAATATATGTAAGGGGCAATATTAGGGTAGGAGATTAAGAAGTACAGACTACTGTGTATAAAATAAGCTACAAGGATATATTGTACATTACATGGAATATAGCCGATATTTTATAATAACTATAAATGGAGTATAATCTTTAAAAATTGTGAATCCCTATGTTGTATAGTTGAAACTTACATAATATTATAAATCAACTCTACCTCAATTTTTAAAAATATGTATCTATATATATTTAGATCATTTGAAACAGTAGGAGGATATGACCTTGACCTAAATACTGGTATTTCCGAGACTGCCTGGTAAGCTAGCTGTGGAAGCTACTTGGATTTTAATGACACAGAAACATCAGATCTCTGAGGGCAGCAGGATTTATTTGCTTCTGTGTTCTTCCCCATTTCAGTGTCCTGAATTAGAAATTCTTCCAGAAAAGAAACCCAGTATAAAATGTAAAGTGCTTTATAGATGAGAACATGCCTTCTGACAAGTTTCAGGGCATTTTATTGAGTACTCTGAGGCTGGGGGTAGCGTCAGTTACCTGAGAAATATTGTGGAATAAGGATATTCTGTGTTTTGTTTGAAGGGAGGCAAATCGAAAATTCTTGAGTGTTCATCAGTATTTTCCACTGAGTTCTAAGGTTAACAGCAGTTTGCTTACGTTTAAAATGAGAATAAGTGTTGCATCAATACCTCTCTTTAGAGGCAGCCATTCTAATTCTGAACCTTAAGTGAATACACTTAAGGGGGAGCCATGGAACATGTTTTATACTGTACACTGTGGAAAAGAGCACCAGAAACAGGCAAAGATGAGAAAAAGGATTCTGCTGATGGAACAAGAGAGATTTCCTAAGACAAAATGTGTTTTCATGTAGCCTTTCTAAAAAAAACGAAGTATTAGCACTCAAATTTTAACAGTGCTTGAAAACAATCAGTGGCTACAACCAAGAGGCGTTTGCCCTTCAGAGGTGGGAAACAAGAAAAGATACTGAGAGAGGAAAAAGTTGATTTAAATTAAAAATTTTGGATGAATTTTTTTCTGATTCAGAGATAAGCTCAGTAATGTTAATTGTCGATTTGTATTGAGAGGGTTGGGAATAAGAGGAAGAAAATGTAGAAAAACACACAATTTGGAGATTTCTGAGTAAATATTAATGATTTTATTCCCCCAAATCATCTTTTCTTTAAAGTGAAAGATGTGAGTAGTCAGCTTTATGAGTTAGTTTTCAAATATAATTCAGCCTATAAGAATTCTGTTAATTCAACTTTCGTAATTCTCTGTGGGTAAACACAAGACTCTTGTCTCCTTACATATTGACAATTCTAATTATCCGTACTCAGAAAGGGTTTTGAATACTAGATACCACAATTTCTTTAAAATTGAAATATTTTACCCACAAAGTCTCACTGTTATATTCATGAGTCATGTTAATTTGCACTTTCCATAAACGCTATAAACCAAATGAATTATCTCAGTACATGTATAAGGCTATAGCCTATTTTATTTGTTGAAATAGCTATTTTAGTAGAAGTAGCGTCATTAGAAAAACAGGATCGCTTTTTACAAGGTTTAAGGATTTTCTGTGATTTTTTTCTGCAAAACTTGTGACATCTTTTTTTTTCTGTTTTGGAGTGTGTGCGTGTGTATATATATATATATGTGTGTATATATATATATATATATATACACACATATATATATATGTATATATACGTATATTTATATATATATTTATATATTTCGTTAATGAGACTTGTTTTTTTATTCTTCTGTTTTTCCTCTAGATAAAAGTTAAGCAGCTAGAAGAACAACTACATTCTTTTTCTGAAACCAGTTCACAGAACGACCATCTACGCAAGTTGAATAAGGCACTAGAGGGCAAATATGCTCAGGTGTGATTAATAGCTATAAAACAGATTGCTTCTATGTTGTTTTAATTAGCTTTTAAGAAATTGGTGACTTTCTCCCCACCTCACCGTATGATCCCAGAAAGATGAATATTCTCTCACTTGACTCAATTTATCAAAAATATTTTAAACACCCTCGATGTACAAGGTTCCACTCAACCACAGAAGAGTTCATAAAGATGCCTGAAGCAGTATTGGGACATTGAACTTGCATGCTCTAATTGCAGGATTAGGAATGTACTCGGCAGACTTTATTATAGAATAGAAGGTTATGCCTTTCAGAAACAAAATAGATTGTATTGCGAGCATGCATAGGGAACATCATCATGATGAAAGCCTCGAGAATCTCTATCATAGAGGAAGTGTTTTTTTAATTTGAACCTTAAAACTTTTGGCAGAGGTGAGGAACAAGTATCTTTGGGTTTTTAATTACAGGCGAACGCAGAACTCATTGCCAACAAGATATACTTGCAATAGCGCACTAGAAAGAGGTATTAGTAGTGAAGGTGCTTACTTGTTAGCATGGTGGCTATTGAGACTGAGACTATTGAGACTATTAACAATGATTTACAAATTTATCACATTATTTATTTTTAATTTTTAACAGTGTAAGCATGTGTAACTTCTTTAACTATAACGTTTGTGTATGTATACCCTTGGTAACCAAGCAACTAGAATGTGTCTTCAAATGGGTTCTAACAATCTGACTATACTGGCAAAGGGGACCTCATTAGATATGCTTTGTTTCTTCATGAGGACATACTTTACACTAGTATTTCTTCATTCTGAAAGCAAAGGAACACATTTTAAAGTATATTTTCCATCCCAGCTTCATTTAGAACGTTGTGCTGTTTCTCATAGTAAAGGGGGCACTCACTGAAAAATAATTCTAGGTTTAGTTGATTTTGTCTTTTTAAATTGCTGATGCTTCCAAGAAGGAGGAAGTCTCCAGAGAGGCCTGCATCTTCAAAATTACTTTAAAGCCATAGGCCCCGTGTCAACAATGTAAAGGAACGAAGTTCATCAGTTGTTTTGCCCAGTGTTAGGCCAAACCCTACACACCATGTGACCTTTGCACCTACCGTGACTTCTGTGAGGTCTTCTCAGGAGATTGGAGACTCTGGGATCTCTCTAAAGACTCTTTTGAATGCCATTAAAACCATGGAGGGAAGACTGGAAGGTAAAATAGACATTCTTGCCTCAAGACCATTAAAAAATGATGAGTCACCAAATTTTCTTCACCGGGATTCGGTAAGTGAAGGCCACAAATTAAATCATAAGGAAATTTCAGATTTATACAACAATGAAGAAAAGTAGTAACATCTAGAAAGATAACGTTTGGAGGTGTGAGTAACAACAAGGAAAGAACTTCTTCACAAACAGCAAAAACTGATGATGTAGATCAAAACCATCATTCTGGCTATTGCATACTTAGTTTTTGATTTGGACACAGAAATGTCATATTTGGCTTAAGAGTAACCATTGAGATTTTTAATCTAATTTTCACTTTAAAAATTAATGCTAATAGTCTTAACATTTACAGTAAAATGGGTAAAGCCTGATTTTCAAGTAGAAATACATAAATAGAAGCCCTGAGAACTTGAACACTGGAAAATACTTCCCAAAGAAAACTTACTAGAGCATCCATCTTTGTTTGGTATTTAAAAATAGAAAGTACTGTAGCTTGTCTTCTAGAGTTAACTACAATTTAGACCCTTTCTGTAAGCACTTTTGCTAGTGGCCTTTTCATTTTTATAAATAATTTATAAGCACTGGTAAAATTATAAAAACTATATTCTTCCTAATGTGCTTTTCTAGAACAAAATCCAATAGGTTTTCAAAACCTTATAAGTTAGCATCTTTTGTAGTATTCTTGAACCCTTACAGAAGACGTTAAAGTATTTTTAACGTTACAGGTTAAAAGTTATAAGGAAGTATAATTTGAGGAAGATGTGGGGAAAAGGCATTCTTCTTTGCTGCTGTTTGGAGTGCCCTTTTCCTGTGGAGGACAATTTGGCTTTGTTTATCACCTTACACCCACAGTTGTACTTTTTCCTACAGATACACTAGCTTGTACATAAGACATGTTTACAAGGTTACTTTCTGAAATATTGTTTGTTATTAGCAAAAGACTAGAAACAACCAAAATTCCATCAGTAAGAGGCTGGCTAAATAAATCATGGTATATCCATAGTTTGGAATACTGTTTGAAGATATATTTATCTTAATCATAACATATCTATTATTAGGTTAAAACAGTCAAGGTTCAGAAAAGTATACAGAGTATTTTACTATTTGTGTGCAAAAGGGTTGGGGCGATGAAGTATACATATGTATTCACTTTTGAATAGAGTCTCTCTAAAATGAATCGTAATAAATTGGCAACATTATTTTCGAGGAAGGAAACTGGGTGGCTGGGAGATTTTTCACTTTATCCTTTTGTACCTTAAGAGTAATGTGAATGTGCTACCCATCCAGAAAAAATTTATGAACATTTTATTTTCAACAGAAGTAAAAGTAGAGAAAGGATGGTCTTTTCAACAAATGTGCTAAAGCAATTGGGTATCATATGCAGAAACAAAAAAACAAAATACCTTTGATCCACACCTCTTACCATATATAAAAATTAACTCAAAATGGATGAAAGCCCTAAAGGTAAAACTTAAGACTGTAAAACTTCTGAAACATAGGATGAAACCATTGTGATCTTGGATTACACTAAGATTTCTTAGATTTGACATCAAAAGCATGATCCATAAAGGAAAAAATGTAACATTGACAACGTATGCTCTTCAAAGACATTGTTAAGAAAATGACAAGCTACAGGCTGGGGGAAGAAAACATTTGCAAATCACATATCTGATAAAGGTCTTGTCTCCACAGTTTATTAAAAACTCTCAAAACTCACTAAGAAGGAAAAACAATCTGAAAAAAAAAAAGGCGCAAAGTATTTTATTTATTTGGTGAACACACGTTTCACCAAAAAAGATATACGGATGATAAATAAGCACCTGAAAAGATGTTAAACATCAGTCATTAGGGAAATGCAAATTAAAACTGCAGTGAGGTACTACCACACACTATTAGAATGTCTAAGATTGAAAAACTGATTACCCCAAGTGTTAGTGAAGATGTGGAGGAACTCTCATACATTGCTGAAGGGAATGTAAAATCACTCAGCCACTCTGGAAAATAGTTTGGTAGTTTCTTTAAAAGTGAGACATACTACGACCATACAACCCAGGCATTCCACTCCTATGCATTCACCAAAGATAAATGAAAGCGTATATCTACACGAAGATCTGTATACAACTGCCCAGAGCAACTCTACTTGTAACAGCTTAAAACTGGAACAACTCCAGTGTTCAGCAGAACACTCTTCAGCAACAGAAAGGAAGAAGTATTGATATATAAAGAAGAGTGAGTGAATCTCACAATAATTGTGCTGAGTGGAAAATCATTCAAAAATGAGTACATCAAATATGATTTCATTTATATAAAATTCTAGGAAATAAAAGTGAATTGATTGTGACAGAAAAGAGGTCAGTGGTAGCCTTGGGTGGATGTGTAGGAACAGGGAGAGATAGAAGTGGGGGAAATTACAAAAAGGCATAAGGGAACTTTTGGGATAATGGAAGTGTTCATTATCATGATTATGGTTTATACATATATCAAAATTGTACACTTTAAATATACATAGCTTATTGTATTTCAACTATATCTCAGTAAGGCTGTTTTAAAAAATGTGAATGTATTATACTAAAATTAATTATTTTTAAATGTTTAAAATAACATTCTTGAAATGACAAAAGCAGTAGCGATAGAGAACAAATTACTGGTTGCCAGGGGACATGGGATGAGTTTGGGGGAGGGTGTGAACACAGAGAAGTAGCACAAGTGAGTTCTTTGCGGCAGTGGAGCAGTTCTGTATCTTGATTGTCGTGATCACAGGAATATGTGCATGGGGTCAAATTACGTAGAGCTACGTGCATGTGTGCATACACAGATGAATGCAGGTTAAAAAAATGGTGAAGGGCTTCCCTGGTGGCACAGTGGTTGAGAGTCCGCCTGCCGATGCAGGGGACGCGGGTTCGTGCCCCGGTCCGGGAAGATCCCACATGCCGCGGAGTGGCTGGGCCCGTGAGCCATGGCCACTGAGCTTGCGTGTCCGGAGCCTGTGCTCCGCAACGGGAGAGGCCACAACAGTGAGAGGCCCACGTACCACACACACACACACAAAAAGTTCCTTTTCATCCATTTCTTAGGTGTCTCACAGTTTCTATAGTGTTATGTTTTTATAGTTTTATATTAGAAAATATATGTAAGGGGCAATATTAGGGTAGGAGATTAAGAAGTACAGACTACTGTGTATAAAATAAGCTACAAGGATATATTGTACATTACATGGAATATAGCCGATATTTTATAATAACTATAAATGGAGTATAATCTTTAAAAATTGTGAATCCCTATGTTGTATAGTTGAAACTTACATAATATTATAAATCAACTCTACCTCAATTTTTAAAAATATGTATCTATATATATTTAGATCATTTGAAACAGTAGGAGGATATGACCTTGACCTAAATACTGGTATTTCCGAGACTGCCTGGTAAGCTAGCTGTGGAAGCTACTTGGATTTTAATGACACAGAAACATCAGATCTCTGAGGGCAGCAGGATTTATTTGCTTCTGTGTTCTTCCCCATTTCAGTGTCCTGAATTAGAAATTCTTCCAGAAAAGAAACCCAGTATAAAAAGTAAAGTGCTTTATAGATGAGAACATGCCTTCTGACAAGTTTCAGGGCATTTTATTGAGTACTCTGAGGCTGGGGGTAGCGTCAGTTACCTGAGAAATATTGTGGAATAAGGATATTCTGTGTTTTGTTTGAAGAGAGGCAAATCGAAAATTCTTGAGTGTTCATCAGTATTTTCCACTGAGTTCTAAGGTTAACAGCAGTTTGCTTACGTTTAAAATGAGAATAAGTGTTGCATCAATACCTCTCTTTAGAGGCAGCCATTCTAATTCTGAACCTTAAGTGAATACACTTAAGGGGGAGCCATGGAACATGTTTTATACTGTACACTGTGGAAAAGAGCACCAGAAACAGGCAAAGATGAGAAAAAGGATTCTGCTGATGGAACAAGAGAGATTTCCTAAGACAAAATGTGTTTTCATGTAGCCTTTCTAAAAAAAACGAAGTATTAGCACTCAAATTTTAACAGTGCTTGAAAACAATCAGTGGCTACAACCAAGAGGCGTTTGCCCTTCAGAGGTGGGAAACAAGAAAAGATACTGAGAGAGGAAAAAGTTGATTTAAATTAAAAATTTTGGATGAATTTTTTTCTGATTCAGAGATAAGCTCAGTAATGTTAATTGTCGATTTGTATTGAGAGGGTTGGGAATAAGAGGAAGAAAATGTAGAAAAACACACAATTTGAGATTTGTGAGTAAATATTAATGATTTTATTCCCCCAAATCATCTTTTCTTTAAAGTGAAAGATGTGAGTAGTCAGCTTTATGAGTTAGTTTTCAAATATAATTCAGCCTATAAGAATTCTGTTAATTCAACTTTCGTAATTCTCTGTGGGTAAACACAAGACTCTTGTCTCCTTACATATTGACAATTCTAATTATCCGTACTCAGAAAGGGTTTTGAATACTAGATACCACAATTTCTTTAAAATTGAAATATTTTACCCACAAAGTCTCACTGTTATATTCATGAGTCATGTTAATTTGGACTTTCCATGAACGCTATAAACCAAATGAATTATCTCAGTACATGTATAAGGCTATAGCCTATTTTATTTGTTGAAATAGCTATTTTACTAGAAGTAGCGTCATTAGAAAAACAGGATCGCTTTTTACAAGGTTTAAGGATTTTCTGTGATTTTTTTCTGCAAAACTTGTGACATCTGTTTTTTTCTGTTTTGGAGTGTGTGTGTGTATATATATATATATATACACACATATATATATATGTATATATACGTATATATATATATATATATATATATATATTTCGTTAATGAGACTTGTTTTTTTATTCTTCTGTTTTTCCTCTAGATAAAAGTTAAGCAGCTAGAAGAACAACTACATTCTTTTTCTGAAACCAGTTCACAGAACGACCATCTACGCAAGTTGAATAAGGCACTAGAGGGCAAATATGCTCAGGTGTGATTAATAGCTATAAAACAGATTGCTTCTATGTTGTTTTAATTAGCTTTTAAGAAATTGGTGACTTTCTCCCCACCTCACCGTATGATCCCAGAAAGATGAATATTCTCTCACTTGACTCAATTTATCAAAAATATTTTAAACACCCTCGATGTACAAGGTTCCACTCAACCACAGAAGAGTTCATAAAGATGCCTGAAGCAGTATTGGGACATTGAACTTGCATGCTCTAATTGCAGGATTAGGAATGTACTCGGCAGACTTTATTATAGAATAGAAGGTTATGCCTTTCAGAAACAAAATAGATTGTATTGCGAGCATGCATAGGGAACATCATCATGATGAAAGCCTCGAGAATCTCTATCATAGAGGAAGTGTTTTTTTAATTTGAACCTTAAAACTTTTGGCAGAGGTGAGGAACAAGTATCTTTGGGTTTTTAATTACAGGCGAACGCAGAACTCATTGCCAACAAGATATACTTGCAATAGCGCACTTGAAAGAGGTATTAGTAGTGAAGGTGCTTACTTGTTAGCATGGTGGCTATTGAGACTGAGACTATTGAGACTATTAACAATGATTTACAAATTTATCACATTATTTATTTTTAATTTTTAACAGTGTAAGCATGTGTAACTTCTTTAACTATAACGTTTGTGTATGTATACCCTTGGTAACCAAGCAACTAGAATGTGTCTTCAAATGGGTTCTAACAATCTGACTATACTGGCAAAGGGGACCTCATTAGATATGCTTTGTTTCTTCATGAGGACATACTTTACACTAGTATTTTCTTCATTCTGAAAGCAAAGGAACACATTTTAAAGTATATTTTCCATCCCAGCTTCATTTAGAACGTTGTGCTGTTTCTCATAGTAAAGGGGGCACTCACTGAAAAATAATTCTAGGTTTAGTTGATTTTGTCTTTTTAAATTGCTGATGCTTCCAAGAAGGAGGAAGTCTCCAGAGAGGCCTGCATCTTCAAAATTACTTTAAAGCCATAGGCCCCGTGTCAACAATGTAAAGGAACGAAGTTCATCAGTTGTTTTGCCCAGTGTTAGGCCAAACCCTACACACCATGTGACCTTTGCACCTACTGTGACTTCTGTGAGGTCTTCTCAGGAGATTGGAGACTCTGGGATCTCTCTAAAGACTCTTTTGAATGCCATTAAAACCATGGAGGGAAGACTGGAAGGTAAAATAGACATTCTTGCCTCAAGACCATTAAAAAATGATGAGTCACCAAATTTTCTTCACCGGGATTCGGTAAGTGAAGGCCACAAATTAAATCATAAGGAAATTTCAGATTTATACAACAATGAAGAAAAGTAGTAACATCTAGAAAGATAACGTTTGGAGGTGTGAGTAACAACAAGGAAAGAACTTCTTCACAAACAGCAAAAACTGATGATGTAGATCAAAACCATCATTCTGGCTATTGCATACTTAGTTTTTGATTTGGACACAGAAATGTCATATTTGGCTTAAGAGTAACCATTGAGATTTTTAATCTAATTTTCACTTTAAAAATTAATGCTAATAGTCTTAACATTTACAGTAAAATGGGTAAAGCCTGATTTTCAAGTAGAAATACATAAATAGAAGCCCTGAGAACTTGAACACTGGAAAATACTTCCCAAAGAAAACTTACTAGAGCATCCATCTTTGTTTGGTATTTAAAAATAGAAAGTACTGTAGCTTGTCTTCTAGAGTTAACTACAATTTAGACCCTTTCTGTAAGCACTTTTGCTAGTGGCCTTTTCATTTTTATAAATAATTTATAAGCACTGGTAAAATTATAAAAACTATATTCTTCCTAATGTGCTTTTCTAGAACAAAATCCAATAGGTTTTCAAAACCTTATAAGTTAGCATCTTTTGTAGTATTCTTGAACCCTTACAGAAGACGTTAAAGTATTTTTAACGTTACAGGTTAAAAGTTATAAGGAAGTATAATTTGAGGAAGATGTGGGGAAAAGGCATTCTTCTTTGCTGCTGTTTGGAGTGCCCTTTTCCTGTGGAGGACAATTTGGCTTTGTTTATCACCTTACACCCACAGTTGTACTTTTTCCTACAGATACACTAGCTTGTACATAAGACATGTTTACAAGGTTACTTTCTGAAGTATTGTTTGTTATTAGCAAAAGACTAGAAACAACCAAAATTCCATCAGTAAGAGGCTGGCTAAATAAATCATGGTATATCCATAGTTTGGAATACTGTTTGAAGATATATTTATCTTAATCATAACATATCTATTATTAGGTTAAAACAGTCAAGGTTCAGAAGAGTATACAGAGTATTTTACTATTTGTGTGCAAAAGGGTTAGGGCGATGAAGTATACATATGTATTCACTTTTGAATAGAGTCTCTCTAAAATGAATCGTAATAAATTGGCAACATTATTTTCGAGGAAGGAAACTGGGTGGCTGGGAGATTTTTCACTTTATCCTTTTGTACCTTAAGAGTAATGTGAATGTGCTACCCATCCAGAAAAAATTTATGAACATTTTATTTTCAACAGAAGTAAAAGTAGAGAAAGGATGGTCTTTTCAACAAATGTGCTAAAGCAATTGGGTATCATATGCAGAAACAAAAAAACAAAATACCTTTGATCCATACCTCTTACCATATATAAAAATTAACTCAAAATGGATGAAAGCCCTAAAGGTAAAACTTAAGACTGTAAAACTTCTGAAACATAGGATGAAACCATTGTGATCTTGGATTACACTAAGATTTCTTAGATTTGACATCAAAAGCATGATCCATAAAGGAAAAAATGTAACATTGACAACGTATGCTCTTCAAAGACATTGTTAAGAAAATGACAAGCTACAGGCTGGGGGAAGAAAACATTTGCAAATCACATATCTGATAAAGGTCTTGTCTCCACAGTTTATTAAAAACTCTCAAAACTCACTAAGAAGGAAAAACAATCTGAAAAAAAAAAGGTGCAAAGTATTTTATTTATTTGGTGAACACACGTTTCACCAAAAAAGATATACGGATGATAAATAAGCACCTGAAAAGATGTTAAACATCAGTCATTAGGGAAATGCAAATTAAAACTGCAGTGAGGTACTACCACACACTATTAGAATGTCTAAGATTGAAAAACTGATTACCCCAAGTGTTAGTGAGGATGTGGAGGAACTC
Organism: Hyperoodon ampullatus; assembly: GCF_949752795.1. Classification (NCBI taxonomy): domain Eukaryota; kingdom Metazoa; phylum Chordata; class Mammalia; order Artiodactyla; family Ziphiidae; genus Hyperoodon; species Hyperoodon ampullatus. The sequence goes on from NC_136921.1 coordinate 100,149,514, forward strand.
TCATACATTGCTGAAGGGAATGTAAAATCACTCAGCCACTCTGGAAAATAGTTTGGTAGTTTCTTTAAAAGTGAGACATACTACGACCATACAACCCAGGCATTCCACTCCTATGCATTCACCAAAGATAAATGAAAGCGTATATCTACACGAAGATCTGTATACAACTGCCCAGAGCAACTCTACTTGTAACAGCTTAAAACTGGAACAACTCCAGTGTTCAGCAGAACACTCTTCAGCAACAGAAAGGAAGAAGTATTGATATATAAAGAAGAGTGAGTGAATCTCACAATAATTGTGCTGAGTGGAAAATCATTCAAAAATGAGTACATCAAATATGATTTCATTTATATAAAATTCTAGGAAATAAAAGTGAATTGATTGTGACAGAAAAGAGGTCAGTGGTAGCCTTGGGTGGATGTGTAGGAACAGGGAGAGATAGAAGTGGGGGAAATTACAAAAAGGCATAAGGGAACTTTTGGGATAATGGAAGTGTTCATTATCATGATTATGGTTTATACATATATCAAAATTGTACACTTTAAATATACATAGCTTATTGTATTTCAACTATATCTCAGTAAGGCTGTTTTAAAAAATGTGAATGTATTATACTAAAATTAATTATTTTTAAATGTTTAAAATAACATTCTTGAAATGACAAAAGCAGTAGCGATAGAGAACAAATTACTGGTTGCCAGGGGACCTGGGATGAGTTTGGGGGAGGGTGTGAACACAGAGAAGTAGCACAAGTGAGTTCTTTGCGGCAGTGGAGCAGTTCTGTATCTTGATTGTCGTGATCACAGGAATATGTGCATGGGGTCAAATTACATAGAGCTACGTGCATGTGTGCATACACAGATGAATGCAGGTTAAAAAAATGGTGAAGGGCTTCCCTGGTGGCGCAGTGGTTGAGAGTCCGCCTGCCGATGCAGGGGACGCGGGTTCGTGCCCCGGTCCGGGAAGATCCCACATGCCGCGCAGCGGCTGGGCCCGTGAGACATGGCCGCTGAGCCTGCGTGTCCGGAGCCTGTGCTCCGCAACGGGAGAGGCCACAACAGTGAGAGGCCCACGTACCACACACACACACACACACACACACACACAAAAAGTTCCTTTTCATCCATTTCTTAGGTGTCTCACAGTTTCTATAGTGTTATGTTTTTATAGTTTTATATTAGAAAATATATGTAAGGGGCAATATTAGGGTAGGAGATTAAGAAGTACAGACTACTGTGTATAAAATAAGCTACAAGGATATATTGTACATTACATGGAATATAGCCGATATTTTATAATAACTATAAATGGAGTATAATCTTTAAAAATTGTGAATCCCTAGGTTGTATAGTTGAAACTTACATAATATTATAAATCAACTCTACCTCAATTTTTAAAAATATGTATCTATATATATTTAGATCATTTGAAACAGTAGGAGGATATGACCTTGACCTAAATACTGGTATTTCCGAGACTGCCTGGTAAGCTAGCTGTGGAAGCTACTTGGATTTTAATGACACAGAAACATCAGGTCTCTGAGGGCAGCAGGATTTATTTGCTTCTGTGTTCTTCCCCATTTCAGTGTCCTGAATTAGAAATTCTTCCAGAAAAGAAACCCAGTATAAAAAGTAAAGTGCTTTATAGATGAGAACATGCCATCTGACAAGTTTCAGGGCATTTTATTGAGTACTCTGAGGCTGGGGGTAACGTCAGTTACCTGAGAAATATTGTGGAATAAGGATATTCTGTGTTTTGTTTGAAGAGAGGCAAATCGAAAATTCTTGAGTGTTCATCAGTATTTTCCACTGAGTTCTAAGGTTAACAGCAGTTTGCTTACGTTTAAAATGAGAATAAGTGTTGCATCAATACCTCTCTTTAGAGGCAGCCATTCTAATTCTGAACCTTAAGTGAATACACTTAAGGGGGAGCCATGGAACATGTTTTATACTGTACACTGTGGAAAAGAGCACCAGAAACAGGCAAAGATGAGAAAAAGGATTCTGCTGATGGAACAAGAGAGATTTCCTAAGACAAAATGTGTTTTCATGTAGCCTTTCTAAAAAAAACGAAGTATTAGCACTCAAGTTTTAACAGTTCTTGAAAACAATCAGTGGCTACAACCAAGAGGAGTTTGCCCTTCAGAGGTGGGAAACAAGAAAAGATACTGAGAGAGGAAAAAGTTGATTTAAATTAAAAATTTTGGATGAATTTTTTTCTGATTCAGAGATAAGCTCAGTAATGTTAATTGTCGATTTGTATTGAGAGGGTTGGGAATAAGAGGAAGAAAATGTAGAAAAACACACAATTTGGAGATTTGTGAGTAAATATTAATGATTTTATTCCCCCAAATCATCTTTTCTTTAAAGTGAAAGATGTGAGTAGTCAGCTTTATGAGTTAGTTTTCAAATATAATTCAGCCTATAAGAATTCTGTTAATTCAACTTTCGTAATTCTCTGTGGGTAAACACAAGACTCTTGTCTGCTTACATATTGACAATTCTAATTATCCGTACTCAGGAAGGGTTTTGAATACTAGATACCACAATTTCTTTAAAATTGAAATATTTTACCCACAAAGTCTCACTGTTATATTCATGAGTCATGTTAATTTGCACTTTCCATAAACGCTATAAACCAAATGAATTATCTCAGTACATGTATAAGGCTATAGCCTATTTTATTTGTTGAAATAGCTATTTTAGTAGAAGTAGCATCATTAGAAAAACAGGATCGCTTTTTACAAGGTTTAAGGATTTTCTGTGATTTTTTTCTGCAAAACTTGTGACACCTTTTTTTTCTGTTTTGGAGTGTGTGTGTGTATATATATATATATATATATATATATATATATATATATATATATACACACATATATATATGTATATATACGTATATTTATATATATATATATATTTCGTTAATGAGACTTGTTTTTTTATTCTTCTGTTTTTCCTCTAGATAAAAGTTAAGCAGCTAGAAGAACAACTACATTCTTTTTCTGAAACCAGTTCACAGAACGACCATCTACGCAAGTTGAATAAGGCACTAGAGGGCAAATATGCTCAGGTGTGATTAATAGCTATAAAACAGATTGCTTCTATGTTGTTTTAATTAGCTTTTAAGAAATTGGTGACTTTCTCCCCACCTCACCGTATGATCCCAGAAAGATGAATATTCTCTCACTTGACTCAATTTATCAAAAATATTTTAAACACCCTCGATGTACAAGGTTCCACTCAACCACAGAAGAGTTCATAAAGATGCCTGAAGCAGTATTGGGACATTGAACTTGCATGCTCTAATTGCAGGATTAGGAATGTACTCGGCAGACTTTATTATAGAATAGAAGGTTATGCCTTTCAGAAACAAAATAGATTGTATTGTGAGCATGCATAGGGAACATCATCATGATGAAAGCCTCGAGAATCTCTATCATAGAGGAAGTGTTTTTTTAATTTGAACCTTAAAACTTTTGGCAGAGGTGAGGAACAAGTATCTTTGGGTTTTTAATTACAGGCGAACGCAGAACTCATTGCCAACAAGATATACTTGCAATAGCGCACTTGAAAGAGGTATTAGTAGTGAAGGTGCTTACTTGTTAGCATGGTGGCTATTGAGACTGAGACTATTGAGACTATTAACAATGATTTACAAATTTATCACATTATTTATTTTTAATTTTTAACAGTGTAAGCATGTGTAACTTCTTTAACTATAACGTTTGTGTATGTATACCCTTGGTAACCAAGCAACTAGAATGTGTCTTCAAATGGGTTCTAACAATCTGACTATACTGGCAAAGGGGACCTCATTAGATATGCTTTGTTTCTTCATGAGGACATACTTTACACTAGTATTTTCTTCATTCTGAAAGCAAAGGAACACATTTTAAAGTATATTTTCCATCCCAGCTTCATTTAGAACGTTGTGCTGTTTCTCATAGTAAAGGGGGCACTCACTGAAAAATAATTCTAGGTTTAGTTGATTTTGTCTTTTGAAATTGCTGATGCTTCCAAGAAGGAGGAAGTCTCCAGAGAGGCCTGCATCTTCAAAATTACTTTAAAGCCATAGGCCCCGTGTCAACAATGTAAAGGAACGAAGTTCATCAGTTGTTTTGCCCAGTGTTAGGCCAAACCCTACACACCATGTGACCTTTGCACCTACCGTGACTTCTGTGAGGTCTTCTCAGGAGATTGGAGACTCTGGGATCTCTCTAAAGACTCTTTTGAATGCCATTAAAACCATGGAGGGAAGACTGGAAGGTAAAATAGACATTCTTGCCTCAAGACCATTAAAAAATGATGAGTCACCAAATTTTCTTCACCGGGATTCGGTAAGTGAAGGCCACAAATTAAATCATAAGGAAATTTCAGATTTATACAACAATGAAGAAAAGTAGTAACATCTAGAAAGATAACGTTTGGAGGTGTGAGTAACAACAAGGAAAGAACTTCTTCACAAACAGCAAAAACTGATGATGTAGATCAAAACCATCATTCTGGCTATTGCATACTTAGTTTTTGATTTGGACACAGAAATGTCATATTTGGCTTAAGAGTAACCATTGAGATTTTTAATCTAATTTTCACTTTAAAAATTAATGCTAATAGTCTTAACATTTACAGTAAAATGGGTAAAGCCTGATTTTCAAGTAGAAATACATAAATAGAAGCCCTGAGAACTTGAACACTGGAAAATACTTCCCAAAGAAAACTTACTAGAGCATCCATCTTTGTTTGGTATTTAAAAATAGAAAGTACTGTAGCTTGTCTTCTAGAGTTAACTACAATTTAGACCCTTTCTGTAAGCACTTTTGCTAGTGGCCTTTTCATTTTTATAAATAATTTATAAGCACTGGTAAAATTATAAAAACTATATTCTTCCTAATGTGCTTTTCTAGAACAAAATCCAATAGGTTTTCAAAACCTTATAAGTTAGCATCTTTTGTAGTATTCTTGAACCCTTACAGAAGACGTTAAAGTATTTTTAACGTTACAGGTTAAAAGTTATAAGGAAGTATAATTTGAGGAAGATGTGGGGAAAAGGCATTCTTCTTTGCTGCTGTTTGGAGTGCCCTTTTCCTGTGGAGGACAATTTGGCTTTGTTTATCACTTTACACCCACAGTTGTACTTTTTCCTACAGATACACTAGCTTGTACATAAGACATGTTTACAAGGTTACTTTCTGAAGTATTGTTTGTTATTAGCAAAAGACTAGAAACAACCAAAATTCCATCAGTAAGAGGCTGGCTAAATAAATCATGGTATATCCATAGTTTGGAATACTGTTTGAAGATATATTTATCTTAATCATAACATACCTATTATTAGGTTAAAACAGTCAAGGTTCAGAAGAGTATACAGAGTATTTTACTATTTGTGTGCAAAAGGGTTGGGACGATGAAGTATACATATGTATTCACTTTTGAATAGAGTCTCTCTAAAATGAATCGTAATAAATTGGCAACATTATTTTCGAGGAAGGAAACTGGGTGGCTGGGAGATTTTTCACTTTATCCTTTTGTACCTTAAGAGTAATGTGAATGTGCTACCCATCCAGAAAAAATTTATGAACATTTTATTTTCAACAGAAGTAAAAGTAGAGAAAGGATGGTCTTTTCAACAAATGTGCTAAAGCAATTGGGTATCATATGCAGAAACAAAAAAACAAAATACCTTTGATCCATACCTCTTACCATACATAAAAATTAACTCAAAATGGATGAAAGCCCTAAAGGTAAAACTTAAAACTGTAAAACTTCTGAAACATAGGATGAAACCATTGTGATCTTGGATTACACTAAGATTTCTTAGATTTGACATCAAAAGCATGATCCATAAAGGAAAAAATGTAACATTGACAACGTATGCTCTTCAAAGACATTGTTAAGAAAATGACAAGCTACAGGCTGGGGGAAGAAAACATTTGCAAATCACATATCTGATAAAGGTCTTGTCTCCACAGTTTATTAAAAACTCTCAAAACTCACTAAGAAGGAAAAACAATCTGGAAAAAAAAAGGCGCAAAGTATTTTATTTATTTGGTGAACACACGTTTCACCAAAAAAGATATACGGACGATAAATAAGCACCTGAAAAGATGTTAAACATCAGTCATTAGGGAAATGCAAATTAAAACTGCAGTGAGGTACTACCACACACTATTAGAATGTCTAAGATTGAAAAACTGATTACCCCAAGTGTTAGTGAGGATGTGGAGGAACTCTCATACATTGCTGAAGGGAATGTAAAATCACTCAGCCACTCTGGAAAATAGTTTGGTAGTTTCTTTAAAAGTGAGACATACTACGACCATACAACCCAGGCATTCCACTCCTATGCATTCACCAAAGATGAATGAAAGCGTATATCTACACGAAGATCTGTATACAACTGCCCAGAGCAGCTCTACTTGTAACAGCTTAAAACTGGAACAACTCCAGTGTTCAGCAGAACACTCTTCAGCAACAGAAAGGAAGAAGTATTGATATATAAAGAAGAGTGAGTGAATCTCACAATAATTGTGCTGAGTGGAAAATCGTTCAAAAATGAGTACATCAAATATGATTTCATTTATATAAAATTCTAGGAAATAAAAGTGAATTGATTGTGACAGAAAAGAGGTCAGTGGTAGCCTTGGGTGGATGTGTAGGAACAGGGAGAGATAGAAGTGGGGGAAATTACAAAAAGGCATAAGGGAACTTTTGGGATAATGGAAGTGTTCATTATCATGATTATGGTTTATACATATATCAAAATTGTACACTTTAAATATACATAGCTTATTGTATTTCAACTATATCTCAGTAAGGCTGTTTTAGAAAATGTGAATGTATTATACTAAAATTAATTATTTTTAAATGTTTAAAATAACATTCTTGAAATGACAAAAGCAGTAGCGATAGAGAACAAATTACTGGTTGCCAGGGGACCTGGGATGAGTTTGGGGGAGGGTGTGAACACAGAGAAGTAGCACAAGTGAGTTCTTTGCGGCAGTGGAGCAGTTCTGTATCTTGATTGTCGTGATCACAGGAATATGTGCATGGGGTCAAATTACATAGAGCTACGTGCATGTGTGCATACACAGATGAATGCAGGTTAAAAAAATGGTGAAGGGCTTCCCTGGTGGCGCAGTGGTTGAGAGTCCGCCTGCCGATGCAGGGGACGCGGGTTCGTGCCCCGGTCCGGGAAGATCCCACATGCCGCGGAGCGGCTGGGCCCGTGAGCCATGGCCGCTGAGCCTGCGTGTCCGGAGCCTGTGCTCCGCAACGGGAGAGGCCACAACAGTGAGAGGCCCACGTACCACACACACACACACAAAAAGTTCCTTTTCATCCATTTCTTAGGTGTCTCACAGTTTCTATAGTGTTATGTTTTTATAGTTTTATATTAGAAAATATATGTAAGGGGCAATATTAGGGTAGGAGATTAAGAAGTACAGACTACTGTGTATAAAATAAGCTACAAGGATATATTGTACATTACATGGAATATAGCCGATATTTTTTAATAACTATAAATGGAGTATAATCTTTAAACATTGTGAATCTCTATGTTGTATAGTTGAAACTTACATAATATTATAAATCAACTCTACCTCAATTTTTAAAAATATGTATCTATATATATTTAGATCATTTGAAACAGTAGGAGGATATGACCTTGACCTAAATACTGGTATTTCCGAGACTGCCTGGTAAGCTAGCTGTGGAAGCTACTTGGATTTTAATGACACAGAAACATCAGATCTCTGAGGGCAGCAGGATTTATTTGCTTCTGTGTTCTTCCCCATTTCAGTGTCCTGAATTAGAAATTCTTCCAGAAAAGAAACCCAGTATAAAAAGTAAAGTGCTTTATAGATGAGAACATGCCTTCTGACAAGTTTCAGGGCATTTTATTGAGTACTCTGAGGCTGGGGGTAGCGTCAGTTACCTGAGAAATATTGTGGAATAAGGATATTCTGTGTTTTGTTTGAAGGGAGGCAAATCGAAAATTCTTGAGTGTTCATCAGTATTTTCCACTGAGTTCTAAGGTTAACAGCAGTTTGCTTACGTTTAAAATGAGAATAAGTGTTGCATCAATACCTCTCTTTAGAGGCAGCCATTCTAATTCTGAACCTTAAGTGAATACACTTAAGGGGGAGCCATGGAACATGTTTTATACTGTACACTGTGGAAAAGAGCACCAGAAACAGGCAAAGATGAGAAAAAGGATTCTGCTGATGGAACAAGAGAGATTTCCTAAGACAAAATGTGTTTTCATGTAGCCTTTCTAAAAAAAACGATGTATTAGCACTCAAATTTTAACAGTGCTTGAAAACAATCAGTGGCTACAACCAAGAGGCGTTTGCCCTTCAGAGGTGGGAAACAAGAAAAGATACTGAGAGAGGAAAAAGTTGATTTAAATTAAAAATTTTGGATGAATTTTTTTCTGATTCAGAGATAAGCTCAGTAATGTTAATTGTCGATTTGTATTGAGAGGGTTGGGAATAAGAGGAAGAAAATGTAGAAAAACACACAATTTGGAGATTTGTGAGTAAATATTAATGATTTTATTCCCCCAAATCATCTTTTCTTTAAAGTGAAAGATGTGAGTAGTCAGCTTTATGAGTTAGTTTTCAAATATAATTCAGCCTATAAGAATTCTGTTAATTCAACTTTCGTAATTCTCTGTGGGTAAACACAAGACTCTTGTCTGCTTACATATTGACAATTCTAATTATCCGTACTCAGAAAGGGTTTTGAATACTAGATACCACAATTTCTTTAAAATTGAAATATTTTACCCACAAAGTCTCACTGTTATATTCATGAGTCATGTTAATTTGGACTTTCCATAAATGCTATAAACCAAATGAATTATCTCAGTACATGTATAAGGCTATAGCCTATTTTATTTGTTGAAATAGCTATTTTAGTAGAAGTAGCGTCATTAGAAAAACAGGATCGCTTTTTACAAGGTTTAAGGATTTTCTGTGATTTTTTTCTGCAAAACTTGTGACATCTTTTTTTTTCTGTTTTGGAGTGTGTGCGTGTGTATATATATATATATGTGTGTATATATATATATACACACATATATATATATATGTATATATACGTATATTTATATATATATATATATTTCGTTAATGAGACTTGTTTTTTTATTCTTCTGTTTTTCCTCTAGATAAAAGTTAAGCAGCTAGAAGAACAACTACATTCTTTTTCTGAAACCAGTTCACAGAACGACCATCTACGCAAGTTGAATAAGGCACTAGAGGGCAAATATGCTCAGGTGTGATTAACAGCTATAAAACAGATTGCTTCTATGTTGTTTTAATTAGCTTTTAAGAAATTGGTGACTTTCTCCCCACCTCACCGTATGATCCCAGAAAGATGAATATTCTCTCACTTGACTCAATTTATCAAAAATATTTTAAACACCCTCGATGTACAAGGTTCCACTCAACCACAGAAGAGTTCATAAAGATGCCTGAAGCAGTATTGGGACATTGAACTTGCATGCTCTAATTGCAGGATTAGGAATGTACTCGGCAGACTTTATTATAGAATAGAAGGTTATGCCTTTCAGAAACAAAATAGATTGTATTGTGAGCATGCATAGGGAACATCATCATGATGAAAGCCTCGAGAATCTCTATCATAGAGGAAGTGTTTTTTTAATTTGAACCTTAAAACTTTTGGCAGAGGTGAGGAACAAGTATCTTTGGGTTTTTAATTACAGGCGAACGCAGAACTCATTGCCAACAAGATATACTTGCAATAGTGCACTTGAAAGAGGTATTGGTAGTGAAGGTGCTTACTTGTTAGCATGGTGGCTATTGAGACTGAGACTATTGAGACTATTAACAATGATTTACAAATTTATCACATTATTTATTTTTAATTTTTAACAGTGTAAGCATGTGTAACTTCTTTAACTATAACGTTTGTGTATGTATACCCTTGGTAACCAAGCAACTAGAATGTGTCTTCAAATGGGTTCTAAGAATCTGACTATACTGGTAAAGGGGACCTCATTAGATATGCTTTGTTTCTTCATGAGGACATACTTTACACTAGTATTTTCTTCATTCTGAAAGCAAAGGAACACATTTTAAAGTATATTTTCCATCCCAGCTTCATTTAGAACGTTGTGTTGCTTCTCATAGTAAAGGGGGCACTCACTGAAAAATAATTCTAGGTTTAGTTGATTTTGTCTTTTTAAATTGCTGATGCTTCCAAGAAGGAGGAAGTCTCCAGAGAGGCCTGCATCTTCAAAATTACTTTAAAGCCATAGGCCCCGTGTCAACAATGTAAAGGAACGAAGTTCATCAGTTGTTTTGCCCAGTGTTAGGCCAAACCCTACACACCATGTGACCTTTGCACCTACCGTGACTTCTGTGAGGTCTTCTCAGGAGATTGGAGACTCTGGGATCTCTCTAAAGACTCTTTTGAATGCCATTAAAACCATGGAGGGAAGACTGGAAGGTAAAATAGACATTCGTGCCTCAAGACCATTAAAAAATGATGAGTCACCAAATTTTCTTCACTGGGATTCGGTAAGTGAAGGCCACAAATTAAATCATAAGGAAATTTCAGATTTATACAACAATGAAGAAAAGTAGTAACATCTAGAAAGATAACGTTTGGAGGTGTGAGTAACAACAAGGAAAGAACTTCTTCACAAACAGCAAAAACTGATGATGTAGATCAAAACCATCATTCTGGCTATTGCATACTTAGTTTTTGATTTGGACACAGAAATGTCATATTTGGCTTAAGAGTAACCATTGAGATTTTTAATCTAATTTTCACTTTAAAAATTAATGCTAATAGTCTTAACATTTACAGTAAAATGGGTAAAGCCTGATTTTCAAGTAGAAATACATAAATAGAAGCCCTGAGAACTTGAACACTGGAAAATACTTCCCAAAGAAAACTTACTAGAGCATCCATCTTTGTTTGGTTTTTAAAAATAGAAAGTACTGTAGCTTGTCTTCTAGAGTTAACTACAATTTAGACCCTTTCTGTAAGCACTTTTGCTAGTGGCCTTTTCATTTTTATAAATAATTTATAAGCACTGGTAAAATTATAAAAACTATATTCTTCCTAATGTGCTTTTCTAGAACAAAATCCAATAGGTTTTCAAAACCTTATAAGTTAGCATCTTTTGTAGTATTCTTGAACCCTTACAGAAGACGTTAAAGTATTTTTAACGTTACAGTTTAAAAGTTATAAGGAAGTATAATTTGAGGAAGGTGTGGGGAAAAGGCAATCTTCTTTGCTGCTGTTTGGAGTGCCCTTTTCCTGTGGAGGACAATTTGGCTTTGTTTATCACCTTACACCCACAGTTGTACTTTTTCCTACAGATACACTAGCTTGTACATAAGACATGTTTACAAGGTTACTTTCTGAAGTATTGTTTGTTATTAGCAAAAGACTAGAAACAACCAAAATTCCATCAGTAAGAGGCTGGCTAAATAAATCATGGTATATCCATAGTTTGGAATACTGTTTGAAGATATATTTATCTTAATCATAACATATCTATTATTAGGTTAAAACAGTCAAGGTTCAGAAGAGTATACAGAGTATTTTACTATTTGTGTGCAAAAGGGTTGGGGCGATGAAGTATACATATGTATTCACTTTTGAATAGAGTCTCTCTAAAATGAATCGTAATAAATTGGCAACATTATTTTCGAGGAAGGAAACTGGGTGGCTGGGAGATTTTTCACTTTATCCTTTTGTACCTTAAGAGTAATGTGAATGTGCTACCCATCCAGAAAAAATTTATGAACATTTTATTTTCAACAGAAGTAAAAGTAGAGAAAGGATGGTCTTTTCAACAAATGTGCTAAAGCAATTGGGTATCATATGCAGAAACAAAAAAACAAAATACCTTTGATCCATACCTCTTACCATACATAAAAATTAACTCAAAATGGATGAAAGCCCTAAAGGTAAAACTTCAAACTGTAAAACTTCTGAAACATAGGATGAAACCATTGTGATCTTGGATTACACTAAGATTTCTTAGATTTGACATCAAAAGCATGATCCATAAAGGAAAAAATGTAACATTGACAACGTATGCTCTTCAAAGACATTGTTAAGAAAATGACAAACTACAGGCTGGGGGAAGAAAACATTTGCAAATCACATATCTGATAAAGGTCTTGTCTCCACAGTTTATTAAAAACTCTCAAAACTCACTAAGAAGGAAAAACAATCTGAAAAAAAAAAAAGGCTCAAAGTATTTTATTTATTTGGTGAACACACGTTTCACCAAAAAAGATATACGGATGATAAATAAGCACCTGAAAAGATGTTAAACATCAGTCATTAGGGAAATGCAAATTAAAACTGCAGTGAGGTACTACCACACACTATTAGAATGTCTAAGATTGAAAAACTGATTACCCCAAGTGTTAGTGAGGATGTGGAGGAACTCTCATACATTGCTGAAGGGAATGTAAAATCACTCAGCCACTCTGGAAAATAGTTTGGTAGTTTCTTTAAAAGTGAGACATACTACGACCATACAACCCAGGCATTCCACTCCTATGCATTCACCAAAGATAAATGAAAGCGTATATCTACACGAAGATCTGTATACAACTGCCCAGAGCAACTCTACTTGTAACAGCTTAAAACTGGAACAACTCCAGTGTTCAGCAGAACACTCTTCAGCAACAGAAAGGAAGAAGTATTGATATATAAAGAAGAGTGAGTGAATCTCACAATAATTGTGCTGAGTGGAAAATCATTCAAAAATGAGTACATCAAATATGATTTCATTTATATAAAATTCTAGGAAATAAAAGTGAATTGATTGTGACAGAAAAGAGGTCAGTGGTAGCCTTGGGTGGATGTGTAGGAACAGGGAGAGATAGAAGTGGGGGAAATTACAAAAAGGCATAAGGGAACTTTTGGGATAATGGAAGTGTTCATTATCATGATTATGGTTTATACATATATCAAAATTGTACACTTTAAATATACATAGCTTATTGTATTTCAACTATATCTCAGTAAGGCTGTTTTAAAAAATGTGAATGTATTATACTAAAATTAATTATTTTTAAATGTTTAAAATAACATTCTTGAAATGACAAAAGCAGTAGCGATAGAGAACAAATTACTGGTTGCCAGGGGACCTGGGATGAGTTTGGGGGAGGGTGTGAACACAGAGAAGTAGCACAAGTGAGTTCTTTGCGGCAGTGGAGCAGTTCTGTATCTTGATTGTCGTGATCACAGGAATATGTGCATGGGGTCAAATTACATAGAGCTACGTGCATGTGTGCATACACAGATGAATGCAGGTTAAAAAAATGGTGAAGGGCTTCCCTGGCGTCACAGTGGTTGAGAGTCCGCCTGCCGATGCAGGGGACGCGGGTTCGTGCCCCGGTCCGGGAAGATCCCACATGCCGCGGAGCGGCTGGGCCCGTGAGCCATGGCCGCTGAGCCTGCGTGTCCGGAGCCTGTGCTCCGCAACGGGAGAGGCCACAACAGTGAGAGGCCCACGTACCACACACACACACACAAAAAGTTCCTTTTCATCCATTTCTTAGGTGTGTCACAGTTTCTATAGTGTTATGTTTTTATAGTTTTATATTAGAAAATATATGTAAGGGGCAATATTAGGGTAGGAGATTAAGAAGTACAGACTACTGTGTATAAAATAAGCTACAAGGATATATTGTACATTACATGGAATATAGCCGATATTTTATAATAACTATAAATGGAGTATAATCTTTAAAAATTGTGAATCCCTATGTTGTATAGTTGAAACTTACATAATATTATAAATCAACTCTACCTCAATTTTTAAAAATATGTATCTATATATATTTAGATCATTTGAAACAGTAGGAGGATATGACCTTGACCTAAATACTGGTATTTCCGAGACTGCCTGGTAAGCTAGCTGTGGAAGCTACTTGGATTTTAATGACACAGAAACATCAGATCTCTGAGGGCAGCAGGATTTATTTGCTTCTGTGTTCTTCCCCATTTCAGTGTCCTGAATTAGAAATTCTTCCAGAAAAGAAACCCAGTATAAAATGTAAAGTGCTTTATAGATGAGAACATGCCTTCTGACAAGTTTCAGGGCATTTTATTGAGTACTCTGAGGCTGGGGGTAGCGTCAGTTACCTGAGAAATATTGTGGAATAAGGATATTCTGTGTTTTGTTTGAAGGGAGGCAAATCGAAAATTCTTGAGTGTTCATCAGTATTTTCCACTGAGTTCTAAGGTTAACAGCAGTTTGCTTACGTTTAAAATGAGAATAAGTGTTGCATCAATACCTCTCTTTAGAGGCAGCCATTCTAATTCTGAACCTTAAGTGAATACACTTAAGGGGGAGCCATGGAACATGTTTTATACTGTACACTGTGGAAAAGAGCACCAGAAACAGGCAAAGATGAGAAAAAGGATTCTGCTGATGGAACAAGAGAGATTTCCTAAGACAAAATGTGTTTTCATGTAGCCTTTCTAAAAAAAACGAAGTATTAGCACTCAAATTTTAACAGTGCTTGAAAACAATCAGTGGCTACAACCAAGAGGCGTTTGCCCTTCAGAGGTGGGAAACAAGAAAAGATACTGAGAGAGGAAAAAGTTGATTTAAATTAAAAATTTTGGATGAATTTTTTTCTGATTCAGAGATAAGCTCAGTAATGTTAATTGTCGATTTGTATTGAGAGGGTTGGGAATAAGAGGAAGAAAATGTAGAAAAACACACAATTTGGAGATTTCTGAGTAAATATTAATGATTTTATTCCCCCAAATCATCTTTTCTTTAAAGTGAAAGATGTGAGTAGTCAGCTTTATGAGTTAGTTTTCAAATATAATTCAGCCTATAAGAATTCTGTTAATTCAACTTTCGTAATTCTCTGTGGGTAAACACAAGACTCTTGTCTCCTTACATATTGACAATTCTAATTATCCGTACTCAGAAAGGGTTTTGAATACTAGATACCACAATTTCTTTAAAATTGAAATATTTTACCCACAAAGTCTCACTGTTATATTCATGAGTCATGTTAATTTGCACTTTCCATAAACGCTATAAACCAAATGAATTATCTCAGTACATGTATAAGGCTATAGCCTAT
The DNA here is from genome assembly GCF_949752795.1 of Hyperoodon ampullatus. Lineage (NCBI taxonomy): Eukaryota > Metazoa > Chordata > Mammalia > Artiodactyla > Ziphiidae > Hyperoodon > Hyperoodon ampullatus. The sequence goes on from NC_136921.1 coordinate 100,164,620, forward strand.
TTTATTTGTTGAAATAGCTATTTTAGTAGAAGTAGCGTCATTAGAAAAACAGGATCGCTTTTTACAAGGTTTAAGGATTTTCTGTGATTTTTTTCTGCAAAACTTGTGACATCTTTTTTTTTCTGTTTTGGAGTGTGTGCGTGTGTATATATATATATATGTGTGTATATATATATATATATATATATACACACATATATATATATGTATATATACGTATATTTATATATATATTTATATATTTCGTTAATGAGACTTGTTTTTTTATTCTTCTGTTTTTCCTCTAGATAAAAGTTAAGCAGCTAGAAGAACAACTACATTCTTTTTCTGAAACCAGTTCACAGAACGACCATCTACGCAAGTTGAATAAGGCACTAGAGGGCAAATATGCTCAGGTGTGATTAATAGCTATAAAACAGATTGCTTCTATGTTGTTTTAATTAGCTTTTAAGAAATTGGTGACTTTCTCCCCACCTCACCGTATGATCCCAGAAAGATGAATATTCTCTCACTTGACTCAATTTATCAAAAATATTTTAAACACCCTCGATGTACAAGGTTCCACTCAACCACAGAAGAGTTCATAAAGATGCCTGAAGCAGTATTGGGACATTGAACTTGCATGCTCTAATTGCAGGATTAGGAATGTACTCGGCAGACTTTATTATAGAATAGAAGGTTATGCCTTTCAGAAACAAAATAGATTGTATTGCGAGCATGCATAGGGAACATCATCATGATGAAAGCCTCGAGAATCTCTATCATAGAGGAAGTGTTTTTTTAATTTGAACCTTAAAACTTTTGGCAGAGGTGAGGAACAAGTATCTTTGGGTTTTTAATTACAGGCGAACGCAGAACTCATTGCCAACAAGATATACTTGCAATAGCGCACTAGAAAGAGGTATTAGTAGTGAAGGTGCTTACTTGTTAGCATGGTGGCTATTGAGACTGAGACTATTGAGACTATTAACAATGATTTACAAATTTATCACATTATTTATTTTTAATTTTTAACAGTGTAAGCATGTGTAACTTCTTTAACTATAACGTTTGTGTATGTATACCCTTGGTAACCAAGCAACTAGAATGTGTCTTCAAATGGGTTCTAACAATCTGACTATACTGGCAAAGGGGACCTCATTAGATATGCTTTGTTTCTTCATGAGGACATACTTTACACTAGTATTTCTTCATTCTGAAAGCAAAGGAACACATTTTAAAGTATATTTTCCATCCCAGCTTCATTTAGAACGTTGTGCTGTTTCTCATAGTAAAGGGGGCACTCACTGAAAAATAATTCTAGGTTTAGTTGATTTTGTCTTTTGAAATTGCTGATGCTTCCAAGAAGGAGGAAGTCTCCAGAGAGGCCTGCATCTTCAAAATTACTTTAAAGCCATAGGCCCCGTGTCAACAATGTAAAGGAACGAAGTTCATCAGTTGTTTTGCCCAGTGTTAGGCCAAACCCTACACACCATGTGACCTTTGCACCTACCGTGACTTCTGTGAGGTCTTCTCAGGAGATTGGAGACTCTGGGATCTCTCTAAAGACTCTTTTGAATGCCATTAAAACCATGGAGGGAAGACTGGAAGGTAAAATAGACATTCTTGCCTCAAGACCATTAAAAAATGATGAGTCACCAAATTTTCTTCACCGGGATTCGGTAAGTGAAGGCCACAAATTAAATCATAAGGAAATTTCAGATTTATACAACAATGAAGAAAAGTAGTAACATCTAGAAAGATAACGTTTGGAGGTGTGAGTAACAACAAGGAAAGAACTTCTTCACAAACAGCAAAAACTGATGATGTAGATCAAAACCATCATTCTGGCTATTGCATACTTAGTTTTTGATTTGGACACAGAAATGTCATATTTGGCTTAAGAGTAACCATTGAGATTTTTAATCTAATTTTCACTTTAAAAATTAATGCTAATAGTCTTAACATTTACAGTAAAATGGGTAAAGCCTGATTTTCAAGTAGAAATACATAAATAGAAGCCCTGAGAACTTGAACACTGGAAAATACTTCCCAAAGAAAACTTACTAGAGCATCCATCTTTGTTTGGTATTTAAAAATAGAAAGTACTGTAGCTTGTCTTCTAGAGTTAACTACAATTTAGACCCTTTCTGTAAGCACTTTTGCTAGTGGCCTTTTCATTTTTATAAATAATTTATAAGCACTGGTAAAATTATAAAAACTATATTCTTCCTAATGTGCTTTTCTAGAACAAAATCCAATAGGTTTTCAAAACCTTATAAGTTAGCATCTTTTGTAGTATTCTTGAACCCTTACAGAAGACGTTAAAGTATTTTTAACGTTACAGGTTAAAAGTTATAAGGAAGTATAATTTGAGGAAGATGTGGGGAAAAGGCATTCTTCTTTGCTGCTGTTTGGAGTGCCCTTTTCCTGTGGAGGACAATTTGGCTTTGTTTATCACCTTACACCCACAGTTGTACTTTTTCCTACAGATACACTAGCTTGTACATAAGACATGTTTACAAGGTTACTTTCTGAAATATTGTTTGTTATTAGCAAAAGACTAGAAACAACCAAAATTCCATCAGTAAGAGGCTGGCTAAATAAATCATGGTATATCCATAGTTTGGAATACTGTTTGAAGATATATTTATCTTAATCATAACATATCTATTATTAGGTTAAAACAGTCAAGGTTCAGAAAAGTATACAGAGTATTTTACTATTTGTGTGCAAAAGGGTTGGGGCGATGAAGTATACATATGTATTCACTTTTGAATAGAGTCTCTCTAAAATGAATCGTAATAAATTGGCAACATTATTTTCGAGGAAGGAAACTGGGTGGCTGGGAGATTTTTCACTTTATCCTTTTGTACCTTAAGAGTAATGTGAATGTGCTACCCATCCAGAAAAAATTTATGAACATTTTATTTTCAACAGAAGTAAAAGTAGAGAAAGGATGGTCTTTTCAACAAATGTGCTAAAGCAATTGGGTATCATATGCAGAAACAAAAAAACAAAATACCTTTGATCCACACCTCTTACCATATATAAAAATTAACTCAAAATGGATGAAAGCCCTAAAGGTAAAACTTAAGACTGTAAAACTTCTGAAACATAGGATGAAACCATTGTGATCTTGGATTACACTAAGATTTCTTAGATTTGACATCAAAAGCATGATCCATAAAGGAAAAAATGTAACATTGACAACGTATGCTCTTCAAAGACATTGTTAAGAAAATGACAAGCTACAGGCTGGGGGAAGAAAACATTTGCAAATCACATATCTGATAAAGGTCTTGTCTCCACAGTTTATTAAAAACTCTCAAAACTCACTAAGAAGGAAAAACAATCTGAAAAAAAAAAAGGCGCAAAGTATTTTATTTATTTGGTGAACACACGTTTCACCAAAAAAGATATACGGATGATAAATAAGCACCTGAAAAGATGTTAAACATCAGTCATTAGGGAAATGCAAATTAAAACTGCAGTGAGGTACTACCACACACTATTAGAATGTCTAAGATTGAAAAACTGATTACCCCAAGTGTTAGTGAAGATGTGGAGGAACTCTCATACATTGCTGAAGGGAATGTAAAATCACTCAGCCACTCTGGAAAATAGTTTGGTAGTTTCTTTAAAAGTGAGACATACTACGACCATACAACCCAGGCATTCCACTCCTATGCATTCACCAAAGATAAATGAAAGCGTATATCTACACGAAGATCTGTATACAACTGCCCAGAGCAACTCTACTTGTAACAGCTTAAAACTGGAACAACTCCAGTGTTCAGCAGAACACTCTTCAGCAACAGAAAGGAAGAAGTATTGATATATAAAGAAGAGTGAGTGAATCTCACAATAATTGTGCTGAGTGGAAAATCATTCAAAAATGAGTACATCAAATATGATTTCATTTATATAAAATTCTAGGAAATAAAAGTGAATTGATTGTGACAGAAAAGAGGTCAGTGGTAGCCTTGGGTGGATGTGTAGGAACAGGGAGAGATAGAAGTGGGGGAAATTACAAAAAGGCATAAGGGAACTTTTGGGATAATGGAAGTGTTCATTATCATGATTATGGTTTATACATATATCAAAATTGTACACTTTAAATATACATAGCTTATTGTATTTCAACTATATCTCAGTAAGGCTGTTTTAAAAAATGTGAATGTATTATACTAAAATTAATTATTTTTAAATGTTTAAAATAACATTCTTGAAATGACAAAAGCAGTAGCGATAGAGAACAAATTACTGGTTGCCAGGGGACATGGGATGAGTTTGGGGGAGGGTGTGAACACAGAGAAGTAGCACAAGTGAGTTCTTTGCGGCAGTGGAGCAGTTCTGTATCTTGATTGTCGTGATCACAGGAATATGTGCATGGGGTCAAATTACGTAGAGCTACGTGCATGTGTGCATACACAGATGAATGCAGGTTAAAAAAATGGTGAAGGGCTTCCCTGGTGGCACAGTGGTTGAGAGTCCGCCTGCCGATGCAGGGGACGCGGGTTCGTGCCCCGGTCCGGGAAGATCCCACATGCCGCGGAGTGGCTGGGCCCGTGAGCCATGGCCACTGAGCTTGCGTGTCCGGAGCCTGTGCTCCGCAACGGGAGAGGCCACAACAGTGAGAGGCCCACGTACCACACACACACACACAAAAAGTTCCTTTTCATCCATTTCTTAGGTGTCTCACAGTTTCTATAGTGTTATGTTTTTATAGTTTTATATTAGAAAATATATGTAAGGGGCAATATTAGGGTAGGAGATTAAGAAGTACAGACTACTGTGTATAAAATAAGCTACAAGGATATATTGTACATTACATGGAATATAGCCGATATTTTATAATAACTATAAATGGAGTATAATCTTTAAAAATTGTGAATCCCTATGTTGTATAGTTGAAACTTACATAATATTATAAATCAACTCTACCTCAATTTTTAAAAATATGTATCTATATATATTTAGATCATTTGAAACAGTAGGAGGATATGACCTTGACCTAAATACTGGTATTTCCGAGACTGCCTGGTAAGCTAGCTGTGGAAGCTACTTGGATTTTAATGACACAGAAACATCAGATCTCTGAGGGCAGCAGGATTTATTTGCTTCTGTGTTCTTCCCCATTTCAGTGTCCTGAATTAGAAATTCTTCCAGAAAAGAAACCCAGTATAAAAAGTAAAGTGCTTTATAGATGAGAACATGCCTTCTGACAAGTTTCAGGGCATTTTATTGAGTACTCTGAGGCTGGGGGTAGCGTCAGTTACCTGAGAAATATTGTGGAATAAGGATATTCTGTGTTTTGTTTGAAGAGAGGCAAATCGAAAATTCTTGAGTGTTCATCAGTATTTTCCACTGAGTTCTAAGGTTAACAGCAGTTTGCTTACGTTTAAAATGAGAATAAGTGTTGCATCAATACCTCTCTTTAGAGGCAGCCATTCTAATTCTGAACCTTAAGTGAATACACTTAAGGGGGAGCCATGGAACATGTTTTATACTGTACACTGTGGAAAAGAGCACCAGAAACAGGCAAAGATGAGAAAAAGGATTCTGCTGATGGAACAAGAGAGATTTCCTAAGACAAAATGTGTTTTCATGTAGCCTTTCTAAAAAAAACGAAGTATTAGCACTCAAATTTTAACAGTGCTTGAAAACAATCAGTGGCTACAACCAAGAGGCGTTTGCCCTTCAGAGGTGGGAAACAAGAAAAGATACTGAGAGAGGAAAAAGTTGATTTAAATTAAAAATTTTGGATGAATTTTTTTCTGATTCAGAGATAAGCTCAGTAATGTTAATTGTCGATTTGTATTGAGAGGGTTGGGAATAAGAGGAAGAAAATGTAGAAAAACACACAATTTGAGATTTGTGAGTAAATATTAATGATTTTATTCCCCCAAATCATCTTTTCTTTAAAGTGAAAGATGTGAGTAGTCAGCTTTATGAGTTAGTTTTCAAATATAATTCAGCCTATAAGAATTCTGTTAATTCAACTTTCGTAATTCTCTGTGGGTAAACACAAGACTCTTGTCTCCTTACATATTGACAATTCTAATTATCCGTACTCAGAAAGGGTTTTGAATACTAGATACCACAATTTCTTTAAAATTGAAATATTTTACCCACAAAGTCTCACTGTTATATTCATGAGTCATGTTAATTTGGACTTTCCATGAACGCTATAAACCAAATGAATTATCTCAGTACATGTATAAGGCTATAGCCTATTTTATTTGTTGAAATAGCTATTTTACTAGAAGTAGCGTCATTAGAAAAACAGGATCGCTTTTTACAAGGTTTAAGGATTTTCTGTGATTTTTTTCTGCAAAACTTGTGACATCTGTTTTTTTCTGTTTTGGAGTGTGTGTGTGTATATATATATATATATACACACATATATATATATGTATATATACGTATATATATATATATATATATATATATATTTCGTTAATGAGACTTGTTTTTTTATTCTTCTGTTTTTCCTCTAGATAAAAGTTAAGCAGCTAGAAGAACAACTACATTCTTTTTCTGAAACCAGTTCACAGAACGACCATCTACGCAAGTTGAATAAGGCACTAGAGGGCAAATATGCTCAGGTGTGATTAATAGCTATAAAACAGATTGCTTCTATGTTGTTTTAATTAGCTTTTAAGAAATTGGTGACTTTCTCCCCACCTCACCGTATGATCCCAGAAAGATGAATATTCTCTCACTTGACTCAATTTATCAAAAATATTTTAAACACCCTCGATGTACAAGGTTCCACTCAACCACAGAAGAGTTCATAAAGATGCCTGAAGCAGTATTGGGACATTGAACTTGCATGCTCTAATTGCAGGATTAGGAATGTACTCGGCAGACTTTATTATAGAATAGAAGGTTATGCCTTTCAGAAACAAAATAGATTGTATTGCGAGCATGCATAGGGAACATCATCATGATGAAAGCCTCGAGAATCTCTATCATAGAGGAAGTGTTTTTTTAATTTGAACCTTAAAACTTTTGGCAGAGGTGAGGAACAAGTATCTTTGGGTTTTTAATTACAGGCGAACGCAGAACTCATTGCCAACAAGATATACTTGCAATAGCGCACTTGAAAGAGGTATTAGTAGTGAAGGTGCTTACTTGTTAGCATGGTGGCTATTGAGACTGAGACTATTGAGACTATTAACAATGATTTACAAATTTATCACATTATTTATTTTTAATTTTTAACAGTGTAAGCATGTGTAACTTCTTTAACTATAACGTTTGTGTATGTATACCCTTGGTAACCAAGCAACTAGAATGTGTCTTCAAATGGGTTCTAACAATCTGACTATACTGGCAAAGGGGACCTCATTAGATATGCTTTGTTTCTTCATGAGGACATACTTTACACTAGTATTTTCTTCATTCTGAAAGCAAAGGAACACATTTTAAAGTATATTTTCCATCCCAGCTTCATTTAGAACGTTGTGCTGTTTCTCATAGTAAAGGGGGCACTCACTGAAAAATAATTCTAGGTTTAGTTGATTTTGTCTTTTTAAATTGCTGATGCTTCCAAGAAGGAGGAAGTCTCCAGAGAGGCCTGCATCTTCAAAATTACTTTAAAGCCATAGGCCCCGTGTCAACAATGTAAAGGAACGAAGTTCATCAGTTGTTTTGCCCAGTGTTAGGCCAAACCCTACACACCATGTGACCTTTGCACCTACTGTGACTTCTGTGAGGTCTTCTCAGGAGATTGGAGACTCTGGGATCTCTCTAAAGACTCTTTTGAATGCCATTAAAACCATGGAGGGAAGACTGGAAGGTAAAATAGACATTCTTGCCTCAAGACCATTAAAAAATGATGAGTCACCAAATTTTCTTCACCGGGATTCGGTAAGTGAAGGCCACAAATTAAATCATAAGGAAATTTCAGATTTATACAACAATGAAGAAAAGTAGTAACATCTAGAAAGATAACGTTTGGAGGTGTGAGTAACAACAAGGAAAGAACTTCTTCACAAACAGCAAAAACTGATGATGTAGATCAAAACCATCATTCTGGCTATTGCATACTTAGTTTTTGATTTGGACACAGAAATGTCATATTTGGCTTAAGAGTAACCATTGAGATTTTTAATCTAATTTTCACTTTAAAAATTAATGCTAATAGTCTTAACATTTACAGTAAAATGGGTAAAGCCTGATTTTCAAGTAGAAATACATAAATAGAAGCCCTGAGAACTTGAACACTGGAAAATACTTCCCAAAGAAAACTTACTAGAGCATCCATCTTTGTTTGGTATTTAAAAATAGAAAGTACTGTAGCTTGTCTTCTAGAGTTAACTACAATTTAGACCCTTTCTGTAAGCACTTTTGCTAGTGGCCTTTTCATTTTTATAAATAATTTATAAGCACTGGTAAAATTATAAAAACTATATTCTTCCTAATGTGCTTTTCTAGAACAAAATCCAATAGGTTTTCAAAACCTTATAAGTTAGCATCTTTTGTAGTATTCTTGAACCCTTACAGAAGACGTTAAAGTATTTTTAACGTTACAGGTTAAAAGTTATAAGGAAGTATAATTTGAGGAAGATGTGGGGAAAAGGCATTCTTCTTTGCTGCTGTTTGGAGTGCCCTTTTCCTGTGGAGGACAATTTGGCTTTGTTTATCACCTTACACCCACAGTTGTACTTTTTCCTACAGATACACTAGCTTGTACATAAGACATGTTTACAAGGTTACTTTCTGAAGTATTGTTTGTTATTAGCAAAAGACTAGAAACAACCAAAATTCCATCAGTAAGAGGCTGGCTAAATAAATCATGGTATATCCATAGTTTGGAATACTGTTTGAAGATATATTTATCTTAATCATAACATATCTATTATTAGGTTAAAACAGTCAAGGTTCAGAAGAGTATACAGAGTATTTTACTATTTGTGTGCAAAAGGGTTAGGGCGATGAAGTATACATATGTATTCACTTTTGAATAGAGTCTCTCTAAAATGAATCGTAATAAATTGGCAACATTATTTTCGAGGAAGGAAACTGGGTGGCTGGGAGATTTTTCACTTTATCCTTTTGTACCTTAAGAGTAATGTGAATGTGCTACCCATCCAGAAAAAATTTATGAACATTTTATTTTCAACAGAAGTAAAAGTAGAGAAAGGATGGTCTTTTCAACAAATGTGCTAAAGCAATTGGGTATCATATGCAGAAACAAAAAAACAAAATACCTTTGATCCATACCTCTTACCATATATAAAAATTAACTCAAAATGGATGAAAGCCCTAAAGGTAAAACTTAAGACTGTAAAACTTCTGAAACATAGGATGAAACCATTGTGATCTTGGATTACACTAAGATTTCTTAGATTTGACATCAAAAGCATGATCCATAAAGGAAAAAATGTAACATTGACAACGTATGCTCTTCAAAGACATTGTTAAGAAAATGACAAGCTACAGGCTGGGGGAAGAAAACATTTGCAAATCACATATCTGATAAAGGTCTTGTCTCCACAGTTTATTAAAAACTCTCAAAACTCACTAAGAAGGAAAAACAATCTGAAAAAAAAAAGGTGCAAAGTATTTTATTTATTTGGTGAACACACGTTTCACCAAAAAAGATATACGGATGATAAATAAGCACCTGAAAAGATGTTAAACATCAGTCATTAGGGAAATGCAAATTAAAACTGCAGTGAGGTACTACCACACACTATTAGAATGTCTAAGATTGAAAAACTGATTACCCCAAGTGTTAGTGAGGATGTGGAGGAACTCTCATACATTGCTGAAGGGAATGTAAAATCACTCAGCCACTCTGGAAAATAGTTTGGTAGTTTCTTTAAAAGTGAGACATACTACGACCATACAACCCAGGCATTCCACTCCTATGCATTCACCAAAGATAAATGAAAGCGTATATCTACACGAAGATCTGTATACAACTGCCCAGAGCAACTCTACTTGTAACAGCTTAAAACTGGAACAACTCCAGTGTTCAGCAGAACACTCTTCAGCAACAGAAAGGAAGAAGTATTGATATATAAAGAAGAGTGAGTGAATCTCACAATAATTGTGCTGAGTGGAAAATCATTCAAAAATGAGTACATCAAATATGATTTCATTTATATAAAATTCTAGGAAATAAAAGTGAATTGATTGTGACAGAAAAGAGGTCAGTGGTAGCCTTGGGTGGATGTGTAGGAACAGGGAGAGATAGAAGTGGGGGAAATTACAAAAAGGCATAAGGGAACTTTTGGGATAATGGAAGTGTTCATTATCATGATTATGGTTTATACATATATCAAAATTGTACACTTTAAATATACATAGCTTATTGTATTTCAACTATATCTCAGTAAGGCTGTTTTAAAAAATGTGAATGTATTATACTAAAATTAATTATTTTTAAATGTTTAAAATAACATTCTTGAAATGACAAAAGCAGTAGCGATAGAGAACAAATTACTGGTTGCCAGGGGACCTGGGATGAGTTTGGGGGAGGGTGTGAACACAGAGAAGTAGCACAAGTGAGTTCTTTGCGGCAGTGGAGCAGTTCTGTATCTTGATTGTCGTGATCACAGGAATATGTGCATGGGGTCAAATTACATAGAGCTACGTGCATGTGTGCATACACAGATGAATGCAGGTTAAAAAAATGGTGAAGGGCTTCCCTGGTGGCGCAGTGGTTGAGAGTCCGCCTGCCGATGCAGGGGACGCGGGTTCGTGCCCCGGTCCGGGAAGATCCCACATGCCGCGCAGCGGCTGGGCCCGTGAGACATGGCCGCTGAGCCTGCGTGTCCGGAGCCTGTGCTCCGCAACGGGAGAGGCCACAACAGTGAGAGGCCCACGTACCACACACACACACACACACACACACACACAAAAAGTTCCTTTTCATCCATTTCTTAGGTGTCTCACAGTTTCTATAGTGTTATGTTTTTATAGTTTTATATTAGAAAATATATGTAAGGGGCAATATTAGGGTAGGAGATTAAGAAGTACAGACTACTGTGTATAAAATAAGCTACAAGGATATATTGTACATTACATGGAATATAGCCGATATTTTATAATAACTATAAATGGAGTATAATCTTTAAAAATTGTGAATCCCTAGGTTGTATAGTTGAAACTTACATAATATTATAAATCAACTCTACCTCAATTTTTAAAAATATGTATCTATATATATTTAGATCATTTGAAACAGTAGGAGGATATGACCTTGACCTAAATACTGGTATTTCCGAGACTGCCTGGTAAGCTAGCTGTGGAAGCTACTTGGATTTTAATGACACAGAAACATCAGGTCTCTGAGGGCAGCAGGATTTATTTGCTTCTGTGTTCTTCCCCATTTCAGTGTCCTGAATTAGAAATTCTTCCAGAAAAGAAACCCAGTATAAAAAGTAAAGTGCTTTATAGATGAGAACATGCCATCTGACAAGTTTCAGGGCATTTTATTGAGTACTCTGAGGCTGGGGGTAACGTCAGTTACCTGAGAAATATTGTGGAATAAGGATATTCTGTGTTTTGTTTGAAGAGAGGCAAATCGAAAATTCTTGAGTGTTCATCAGTATTTTCCACTGAGTTCTAAGGTTAACAGCAGTTTGCTTACGTTTAAAATGAGAATAAGTGTTGCATCAATACCTCTCTTTAGAGGCAGCCATTCTAATTCTGAACCTTAAGTGAATACACTTAAGGGGGAGCCATGGAACATGTTTTATACTGTACACTGTGGAAAAGAGCACCAGAAACAGGCAAAGATGAGAAAAAGGATTCTGCTGATGGAACAAGAGAGATTTCCTAAGACAAAATGTGTTTTCATGTAGCCTTTCTAAAAAAAACGAAGTATTAGCACTCAAGTTTTAACAGTTCTTGAAAACAATCAGTGGCTACAACCAAGAGGAGTTTGCCCTTCAGAGGTGGGAAACAAGAAAAGATACTGAGAGAGGAAAAAGTTGATTTAAATTAAAAATTTTGGATGAATTTTTTTCTGATTCAGAGATAAGCTCAGTAATGTTAATTGTCGATTTGTATTGAGAGGGTTGGGAATAAGAGGAAGAAAATGTAGAAAAACACACAATTTGGAGATTTGTGAGTAAATATTAATGATTTTATTCCCCCAAATCATCTTTTCTTTAAAGTGAAAGATGTGAGTAGTCAGCTTTATGAGTTAGTTTTCAAATATAATTCAGCCTATAAGAATTCTGTTAATTCAACTTTCGTAATTCTCTGTGGGTAAACACAAGACTCTTGTCTGCTTACATATTGACAATTCTAATTATCCGTACTCAGGAAGGGTTTTGAATACTAGATACCACAATTTCTTTAAAATTGAAATATTTTACCCACAAAGTCTCACTGTTATATTCATGAGTCATGTTAATTTGCACTTTCCATAAACGCTATAAACCAAATGAATTATCTCAGTACATGTATAAGGCTATAGCCTATTTTATTTGTTGAAATAGCTATTTTAGTAGAAGTAGCATCATTAGAAAAACAGGATCGCTTTTTACAAGGTTTAAGGATTTTCTGTGATTTTTTTCTGCAAAACTTGTGACACCTTTTTTTTCTGTTTTGGAGTGTGTGTGTGTATATATATATATATATATATATATATATATATATATATATATATACACACATATATATATGTATATATACGTATATTTATATATATATATATATTTCGTTAATGAGACTTGTTTTTTTATTCTTCTGTTTTTCCTCTAGATAAAAGTTAAGCAGCTAGAAGAACAACTACATTCTTTTTCTGAAACCAGTTCACAGAACGACCATCTACGCAAGTTGAATAAGGCACTAGAGGGCAAATATGCTCAGGTGTGATTAATAGCTATAAAACAGATTGCTTCTATGTTGTTTTAATTAGCTTTTAAGAAATTGGTGACTTTCTCCCCACCTCACCGTATGATCCCAGAAAGATGAATATTCTCTCACTTGACTCAATTTATCAAAAATATTTTAAACACCCTCGATGTACAAGGTTCCACTCAACCACAGAAGAGTTCATAAAGATGCCTGAAGCAGTATTGGGACATTGAACTTGCATGCTCTAATTGCAGGATTAGGAATGTACTCGGCAGACTTTATTATAGAATAGAAGGTTATGCCTTTCAGAAACAAAATAGATTGTATTGTGAGCATGCATAGGGAACATCATCATGATGAAAGCCTCGAGAATCTCTATCATAGAGGAAGTGTTTTTTTAATTTGAACCTTAAAACTTTTGGCAGAGGTGAGGAACAAGTATCTTTGGGTTTTTAATTACAGGCGAACGCAGAACTCATTGCCAACAAGATATACTTGCAATAGCGCACTTGAAAGAGGTATTAGTAGTGAAGGTGCTTACTTGTTAGCATGGTGGCTATTGAGACTGAGACTATTGAGACTATTAACAATGATTTACAAATTTATCACATTATTTATTTTTAATTTTTAACAGTGTAAGCATGTGTAACTTCTTTAACTATAACGTTTGTGTATGTATACCCTTGGTAACCAAGCAACTAGAATGTGTCTTCAAATGGGTTCTAACAATCTGACTATACTGGCAAAGGGGACCTCATTAGATATGCTTTGTTTCTTCATGAGGACATACTTTACACTAGTATTTTCTTCATTCTGAAAGCAAAGGAACACATTTTAAAGTATATTTTCCATCCCAGCTTCATTTAGAACGTTGTGCTGTTTCTCATAGTAAAGGGGGCACTCACTGAAAAATAATTCTAGGTTTAGTTGATTTTGTCTTTTGAAATTGCTGATGCTTCCAAGAAGGAGGAAGTCTCCAGAGAGGCCTGCATCTTCAAAATTACTTTAAAGCCATAGGCCCCGTGTCAACAATGTAAAGGAACGAAGTTCATCAGTTGTTTTGCCCAGTGTTAGGCCAAACCCTACACACCATGTGACCTTTGCACCTACCGTGACTTCTGTGAGGTCTTCTCAGGAGATTGGAGACTCTGGGATCTCTCTAAAGACTCTTTTGAATGCCATTAAAACCATGGAGGGAAGACTGGAAGGTAAAATAGACATTCTTGCCTCAAGACCATTAAAAAATGATGAGTCACCAAATTTTCTTCACCGGGATTCGGTAAGTGAAGGCCACAAATTAAATCATAAGGAAATTTCAGATTTATACAACAATGAAGAAAAGTAGTAACATCTAGAAAGATAACGTTTGGAGGTGTGAGTAACAACAAGGAAAGAACTTCTTCACAAACAGCAAAAACTGATGATGTAGATCAAAACCATCATTCTGGCTATTGCATACTTAGTTTTTGATTTGGACACAGAAATGTCATATTTGGCTTAAGAGTAACCATTGAGATTTTTAATCTAATTTTCACTTTAAAAATTAATGCTAATAGTCTTAACATTTACAGTAAAATGGGTAAAGCCTGATTTTCAAGTAGAAATACATAAATAGAAGCCCTGAGAACTTGAACACTGGAAAATACTTCCCAAAGAAAACTTACTAGAGCATCCATCTTTGTTTGGTATTTAAAAATAGAAAGTACTGTAGCTTGTCTTCTAGAGTTAACTACAATTTAGACCCTTTCTGTAAGCACTTTTGCTAGTGGCCTTTTCATTTTTATAAATAATTTATAAGCACTGGTAAAATTATAAAAACTATATTCTTCCTAATGTGCTTTTCTAGAACAAAATCCAATAGGTTTTCAAAACCTTATAAGTTAGCATCTTTTGTAGTATTCTTGAACCCTTACAGAAGACGTTAAAGTATTTTTAACGTTACAGGTTAAAAGTTATAAGGAAGTATAATTTGAGGAAGATGTGGGGAAAAGGCATTCTTCTTTGCTGCTGTTTGGAGTGCCCTTTTCCTGTGGAGGACAATTTGGCTTTGTTTATCACTTTACACCCACAGTTGTACTTTTTCCTACAGATACACTAGCTTGTACATAAGACATGTTTACAAGGTTACTTTCTGAAGTATTGTTTGTTATTAGCAAAAGACTAGAAACAACCAAAATTCCATCAGTAAGAGGCTGGCTAAATAAATCATGGTATATCCATAGTTTGGAATACTGTTTGAAGATATATTTATCTTAATCATAACATACCTATTATTAGGTTAAAACAGTCAAGGTTCAGAAGAGTATACAGAGTATTTTACTATTTGTGTGCAAAAGGGTTGGGACGATGAAGTATACATATGTATTCACTTTTGAATAGAGTCTCTCTAAAATGAATCGTAATAAATTGGCAACATTATTTTCGAGGAAGGAAACTGGGTGGCTGGGAGATTTTTCACTTTATCCTTTTGTACCTTAAGAGTAATGTGAATGTGCTACCCATCCAGAAAAAATTTATGAACATTTTATTTTCAACAGAAGTAAAAGTAGAGAAAGGATGGTCTTTTCAACAAATGTGCTAAAGCAATTGGGTATCATATGCAGAAACAAAAAAACAAAATACCTTTGATCCATACCTCTTACCATACATAAAAATTAACTCAAAATGGATGAAAGCCCTAAAGGTAAAACTTAAAACTGTAAAACTTCTGAAACATAGGATGAAACCATTGTGATCTTGGATTACACTAAGATTTCTTAGATTTGACATCAAAAGCATGATCCATAAAGGAAAAAATGTAACATTGACAACGTATGCTCTTCAAAGACATTGTTAAGAAAATGACAAGCTACAGGCTGGGGGAAGAAAACATTTGCAAATCACATATCTGATAAAGGTCTTGTCTCCACAGTTTATTAAAAACTCTCAAAACTCACTAAGAAGGAAAAACAATCTGGAAAAAAAAAGGCGCAAAGTATTTTATTTATTTGGTGAACACACGTTTCACCAAAAAAGATATACGGACGATAAATAAGCACCTGAAAAGATGTTAAACATCAGTCATTAGGGAAATGCAAATTAAAACTGCAGTGAGGTACTACCACACACTATTAGAATGTCTAAGATTGAAAAACTGATTACCCCAAGTGTTAGTGAGGATGTGGAGGAACTCTCATACATTGCTGAAGGGAATGTAAAATCACTCAGCCACTCTGGAAAATAGTTTGGTAGTTTCTTTAAAAGTGAGACATACTACGACCATACAACCCAGGCATTCCACTCCTATGCATTCACCAAAGATGAATGAAAGCGTATATCTACACGAAGATCTGTATACAACTGCCCAGAGCAGCTCTACTTGTAACAGCTTAAAACTGGAACAACTCCAGTGTTCAGCAGAACACTCTTCAGCAACAGAAAGGAAGAAGTATTGATATATAAAGAAGAGTGAGTGAATCTCACAATAATTGTGCTGAGTGGAAAATCGTTCAAAAATGAGTACATCAAATATGATTTCATTTATATAAAATTCTAGGAAATAAAAGTGAATTGATTGTGACAGAAAAGAGGTCAGTGGTAGCCTTGGGTGGATGTGTAGGAACAGGGAGAGATAGAAGTGGGGGAAATTACAAAAAGGCATAAGGGAACTTTTGGGATAATGGAAGTGTTCATTATCATGATTATGGTTTATACATATATCAAAATTGTACACTTTAAATATACATAGCTTATTGTATTTCAACTATATCTCAGTAAGGCTGTTTTAGAAAATGTGAATGTATTATACTAAAATTAATTATTTTTAAATGTTTAAAATAACATTCTTGAAATGACAAAAGCAGTAGCGATAGAGAACAAATTACTGGTTGCCAGGGGACCTGGGATGAGTTTGGGGGAGGGTGTGAACACAGAGAAGTAGCACAAGTGAGTTCTTTGCGGCAGTGGAGCAGTTCTGTATCTTGATTGTCGTGATCACAGGAATATGTGCATGGGGTCAAATTACATAGAGCTACGTGCATGTGTGCATACACAGATGAATGCAGGTTAAAAAAATGGTGAAGGGCTTCCCTGGTGGCGCAGTGGTTGAGAGTCCGCCTGCCGATGCAGGGGACGCGGGTTCGTGCCCCGGTCCGGGAAGATCCCACATGCCGCGGAGCGGCTGGGCCCGTGAGCCATGGCCGCTGAGCCTGCGTGTCCGGAGCCTGTGCTCCGCAACGGGAGAGGCCACAACAGTGAGAGGCCCACGTACCACACACACACACACAAAAAGTTCCTTTTCATCCATTTCTTAGGTGTCTCACAGTTTCTATAGTGTTATGTTTTTATAGTTTTATATTAGAAAATATATGTAAGGGGCAATATTAGGGTAGGAGATTAAGAAGTACAGACTACTGTGTATAAAATAAGCTACAAGGATATATTGTACATTACATGGAATATAGCCGATATTTTTTAATAACTATAAATGGAGTATAATCTTTAAACATTGTGAATCTCTATGTTGTATAGTTGAAACTTACATAATATTATAAATCAACTCTACCTCAATTTTTAAAAATATGTATCTATATATATTTAGATCATTTGAAACAGTAGGAGGATATGACCTTGACCTAAATACTGGTATTTCCGAGACTGCCTGGTAAGCTAGCTGTGGAAGCTACTTGGATTTTAATGACACAGAAACATCAGATCTCTGAGGGCAGCAGGATTTATTTGCTTCTGTGTTCTTCCCCATTTCAGTGTCCTGAATTAGAAATTCTTCCAGAAAAGAAACCCAGTATAAAAAGTAAAGTGCTTTATAGATGAGAACATGCCTTCTGACAAGTTTCAGGGCATTTTATTGAGTACTCTGAGGCTGGGGGTAGCGTCAGTTACCTGAGAAATATTGTGGAATAAGGATATTCTGTGTTTTGTTTGAAGGGAGGCAAATCGAAAATTCTTGAGTGTTCATCAGTATTTTCCACTGAGTTCTAAGGTTAACAGCAGTTTGCTTACGTTTAAAATGAGAATAAGTGTTGCATCAATACCTCTCTTTAGAGGCAGCCATTCTAATTCTGAACCTTAAGTGAATACACTTAAGGGGGAGCCATGGAACATGTTTTATACTGTACACTGTGGAAAAGAGCACCAGAAACAGGCAAAGATGAGAAAAAGGATTCTGCTGATGGAACAAGAGAGATTTCCTAAGACAAAATGTGTTTTCATGTAGCCTTTCTAAAAAAAACGATGTATTAGCACTCAAATTTTAACAGTGCTTGAAAACAATCAGTGGCTACAACCAAGAGGCGTTTGCCCTTCAGAGGTGGGAAACAAGAAAAGATACTGAGAGAGGAAAAAGTTGATTTAAATTAAAAATTTTGGATGAATTTTTTTCTGATTCAGAGATAAGCTCAGTAATGTTAATTGTCGATTTGTATTGAGAGGGTTGGGAATAAGAGGAAGAAAATGTAGAAAAACACACAATTTGGAGATTTGTGAGTAAATATTAATGATTTTATTCCCCCAAATCATCTTTTCTTTAAAGTGAAAGATGTGAGTAGTCAGCTTTATGAGTTAGTTTTCAAATATAATTCAGCCTATAAGAATTCTGTTAATTCAACTTTCGTAATTCTCTGTGGGTAAACACAAGACTCTTGTCTGCTTACATATTGACAATTCTAATTATCCGTACTCAGAAAGGGTTTTGAATACTAGATACCACAATTTCTTTAAAATTGAAATATTTTACCCACAAAGTCTCACTGTTATATTCATGAGTCATGTTAATTTGGACTTTCCATAAATGCTATAAACCAAATGAATTATCTCAGTACATGTATAAGGCTATAGCCTATTTTATTTGTTGAAATAGCTATTTTAGTAGAAGTAGCGTCATTAGAAAAACAGGATCGCTTTTTACAAGGTTTAAGGATTTTCTGTGATTTTTTTCTGCAAAACTTGTGACATCTTTTTTTTTCTGTTTTGGAGTGTGTGCGTGTGTATATATATATATATGTGTGTATATATATATATACACACATATATATATATATGTATATATACGTATATTTATATATATATATATATTTCGTTAATGAGACTTGTTTTTTTATTCTTCTGTTTTTCCTCTAGATAAAAGTTAAGCAGCTAGAAGAACAACTACATTCTTTTTCTGAAACCAGTTCACAGAACGACCATCTACGCAAGTTGAATAAGGCACTAGAGGGCAAATATGCTCAGGTGTGATTAACAGCTATAAAACAGATTGCTTCTATGTTGTTTTAATTAGCTTTTAAGAAATTGGTGACTTTCTCCCCACCTCACCGTATGATCCCAGAAAGATGAATATTCTCTCACTTGACTCAATTTATCAAAAATATTTTAAACACCCTCGATGTACAAGGTTCCACTCAACCACAGAAGAGTTCATAAAGATGCCTGAAGCAGTATTGGGACATTGAACTTGCATGCTCTAATTGCAGGATTAGGAATGTACTCGGCAGACTTTATTATAGAATAGAAGGTTATGCCTTTCAGAAACAAAATAGATTGTATTGTGAGCATGCATAGGGAACATCATCATGATGAAAGCCTCGAGAATCTCTATCATAGAGGAAGTGTTTTTTTAATTTGAACCTTAAAACTTTTGGCAGAGGTGAGGAACAAGTATCTTTGGGTTTTTAATTACAGGCGAACGCAGAACTCATTGCCAACAAGATATACTTGCAATAGTGCACTTGAAAGAGGTATTGGTAGTGAAGGTGCTTACTTGTTAGCATGGTGGCTATTGAGACTGAGACTATTGAGACTATTAACAATGATTTACAAATTTATCACATTATTTATTTTTAATTTTTAACAGTGTAAGCATGTGTAACTTCTTTAACTATAACGTTTGTGTATGTATACCCTTGGTAACCAAGCAACTAGAATGTGTCTTCAAATGGGTTCTAAGAATCTGACTATACTGGTAAAGGGGACCTCATTAGATATGCTTTGTTTCTTCATGAGGACATACTTTACACTAGTATTTTCTTCATTCTGAAAGCAAAGGAACACATTTTAAAGTATATTTTCCATCCCAGCTTCATTTAGAACGTTGTGTTGCTTCTCATAGTAAAGGGGGCACTCACTGAAAAATAATTCTAGGTTTAGTTGATTTTGTCTTTTTAAATTGCTGATGCTTCCAAGAAGGAGGAAGTCTCCAGAGAGGCCTGCATCTTCAAAATTACTTTAAAGCCATAGGCCCCGTGTCAACAATGTAAAGGAACGAAGTTCATCAGTTGTTTTGCCCAGTGTTAGGCCAAACCCTACACACCATGTGACCTTTGCACCTACCGTGACTTCTGTGAGGTCTTCTCAGGAGATTGGAGACTCTGGGATCTCTCTAAAGACTCTTTTGAATGCCATTAAAACCATGGAGGGAAGACTGGAAGGTAAAATAGACATTCGTGCCTCAAGACCATTAAAAAATGATGAGTCACCAAATTTTCTTCACTGGGATTCGGTAAGTGAAGGCCACAAATTAAATCATAAGGAAATTTCAGATTTATACAACAATGAAGAAAAGTAGTAACATCTAGAAAGATAACGTTTGGAGGTGTGAGTAACAACAAGGAAAGAACTTCTTCACAAACAGCAAAAACTGATGATGTAGATCAAAACCATCATTCTGGCTATTGCATACTTAGTTTTTGATTTGGACACAGAAATGTCATATTTGGCTTAAGAGTAACCATTGAGATTTTTAATCTAATTTTCACTTTAAAAATTAATGCTAATAGTCTTAACATTTACAGTAAAATGGGTAAAGCCTGATTTTCAAGTAGAAATACATAAATAGAAGCCCTGAGAACTTGAACACTGGAAAATACTTCCCAAAGAAAACTTACTAGAGCATCCATCTTTGTTTGGTTTTTAAAAATAGAAAGTACTGTAGCTTGTCTTCTAGAGTTAACTACAATTTAGACCCTTTCTGTAAGCACTTTTGCTAGTGGCCTTTTCATTTTTATAAATAATTTATAAGCACTGGTAAAATTATAAAAACTATATTCTTCCTAATGTGCTTTTCTAGAACAAAATCCAATAGGTTTTCAAAACCTTATAAGTTAGCATCTTTTGTAGTATTCTTGAACCCTTACAGAAGACGTTAAAGTATTTTTAACGTTACAGTTTAAAAGTTATAAGGAAGTATAATTTGAGGAAGGTGTGGGGAAAAGGCAATCTTCTTTGCTGCTGTTTGGAGTGCCCTTTTCCTGTGGAGGACAATTTGGCTTTGTTTATCACCTTACACCCACAGTTGTACTTTTTCCTACAGATACACTAGCTTGTACATAAGACATGTTTACAAGGTTACTTTCTGAAGTATTGTTTGTTATTAGCAAAAGACTAGAAACAACCAAAATTCCATCAGTAAGAGGCTGGCTAAATAAATCATGGTATATCCATAGTTTGGAATACTGTTTGAAGATATATTTATCTTAATCATAACATATCTATTATTAGGTTAAAACAGTCAAGGTTCAGAAGAGTATACAGAGTATTTTACTATTTGTGTGCAAAAGGGTTGGGGCGATGAAGTATACATATGTATTCACTTTTGAATAGAGTCTCTCTAAAATGAATCGTAATAAATTGGCAACATTATTTTCGAGGAAGGAAACTGGGTGGCTGGGAGATTTTTCACTTTATCCTTTTGTACCTTAAGAGTAATGTGAATGTGCTACCCATCCAGAAAAAATTTATGAACATTTTATTTTCAACAGAAGTAAAAGTAGAGAAAGGATGGTCTTTTCAACAAATGTGCTAAAGCAATTGGGTATCATATGCAGAAACAAAAAAACAAAATACCTTTGATCCATACCTCTTACCATACATAAAAATTAACTCAAAATGGATGAAAGCCCTAAAGGTAAAACTTCAAACTGTAAAACTTCTGAAACATAGGATGAAACCATTGTGATCTTGGATTACACTAAGATTTCTTAGATTTGACATCAAAAGCATGATCCATAAAGGAAAAAATGTAACATTGACAACGTATGCTCTTCAAAGACATTGTTAAGAAAATGACAAACTACAGGCTGGGGGAAGAAAACATTTGCAAATCACATATCTGATAAAGGTCTTGTCTCCACAGTTTATTAAAAACTCTCAAAACTCACTAAGAAGGAAAAACAATCTGAAAAAAAAAAAAGGCTCAAAGTATTTTATTTATTTGGTGAACACACGTTTCACCAAAAAAGATATACGGATGATAAATAAGCACCTGAAAAGATGTTAAACATCAGTCATTAGGGAAATGCAAATTAAAACTGCAGTGAGGTACTACCACACACTATTAGAATGTCTAAGATTGAAAAACTGATTACCCCAAGTGTTAGTGAGGATGTGGAGGAACTCTCATACATTGCTGAAGGGAATGTAAAATCACTCAGCCACTCTGGAAAATAGTTTGGTAGTTTCTTTAAAAGTGAGACATACTACGACCATACAACCCAGGCATTCCACTCCTATGCATTCACCAAAGATAAATGAAAGCGTATATCTACACGAAGATCTGTATACAACTGCCCAGAGCAACTCTACTTGTAACAGCTTAAAACTGGAACAACTCCAGTGTTCAGCAGAACACTCTTCAGCAACAGAAAGGAAGAAGTATTGATATATAAAGAAGAGTGAGTGAATCTCACAATAATTGTGCTGAGTGGAAAATCATTCAAAAATGAGTACATCAAATATGATTTCATTTATATAAAATTCTAGGAAATAAAAGTGAATTGATTGTGACAGAAAAGAGGTCAGTGGTAGCCTTGGGTGGATGTGTAGGAACAGGGAGAGATAGAAGTGGGGGAAATTACAAAAAGGCATAAGGGAACTTTTGGGATAATGGAAGTGTTCATTATCATGATTATGGTTTATACATATATCAAAATTGTACACTTTAAATATACATAGCTTATTGTATTTCAACTATATCTCAGTAAGGCTGTTTTAAAAAATGTGAATGTATTATACTAAAATTAATTATTTTTAAATGTTTAAAATAACATTCTTGAAATGACAAAAGCAGTAGCGATAGAGAACAAATTACTGGTTGCCAGGGGACCTGGGATGAGTTTGGGGGAGGGTGTGAACACAGAGAAGTAGCACAAGTGAGTTCTTTGCGGCAGTGGAGCAGTTCTGTATCTTGATTGTCGTGATCACAGGAATATGTGCATGGGGTCAAATTACATAGAGCTACGTGCATGTGTGCATACACAGATGAATGCAGGTTAAAAAAATGGTGAAGGGCTTCCCTGGTGGTGCAGTGGTTGAGAGTCCGCCTGCCGATGCAGGGGACGCGGGTTCGTGCCCCGGTCCGGGAAGATCCCACATGCCGCGGAGCGGCTGGGCCCGTGAGACATGGCCGCTGAGCCTGCGTGTCCGGAGCCTGTGCTCCGCAACGGGAGAGGCCACAACAGTGAGAGGCCCACGTACCACACACACACACACACACACACACACACAAAAAGTTCCTTTTCATCCATTTCTTAGGTGTCTCACAGTTTCTATAGTGTTATGTTTTTATAGTTTTATATTAGAAAATATATGTAAGGGGCAATATTAGGGTAGGAGATTAAGAAGTACAGACTACTGTGTATAAAATAAGCTACAAGGATATATTGTACATTACATGGAATATAGCCGATATTTTATAATAACTATAAATGGAGTATAATCTTTAAAAATTGTGAATCCCTATGTTGTATAGTTGAAACTTACATAATATTATAAATCAACTCTACCTCAATTTTTAAAAATATGTATCTATATATATTTAGATCATTTGAAACAGTAGGAGGATATGACCTTGACCTAAATACTGGTATTTCCGAGACTGCCTGGTAAGCTAGCTGTGGAAGCTACTTGGATTTTAATGACACAGAAACATCAGGTCTCTGAGGGCAGCAGGATTTATTTGCTTCTGTGTTCTTCCCCATTTCAGTGTCCTGAATTAGAAATTCTTCCAGAAAAGAAACCCAGTATAAAAAGTAAAGTGCTTTATAGATGAGAACATGCCATCTGACAAGTTTCAGGGCATTTTATTGAGTACTCTGAGGCTGGGGGTAACGTCAGTTACCTGAGAAATATTGTGGAATAAGGATATTCTGTGTTTTGTTTGAAGAGAGGCAAATCGAAAATTCTTGAGTGTTCATCAGTATTTTCCACTGAGTTCTAAGGTTAACAGCAGTTTGCTTACGTTTAAAATGAGAATAAGTGTTGCATCAATACCTCTCTTTAGAGGCAGCCATTCTAATTCTGAACCTTAAGTGAATACACTTAAGGGGGAGCCATGGAACATGTTTTATACTGTACACTGTGGAAAAGAGCACCAGAAACAGGCAAAGATGAGAAAAAGGATTCTGCTGATGGAACAAGAGAGATTTCCTAAGACAAAATGTGTTTTCATGTAGCCTTTCTAAAAAAAACGAAGTATTAGCACTCAAGTTTTAACAGTTCTTGAAAACAATCAGTGGCTACAACCAAGAGGAGTTTGCCCTTCAGAGGTGGGAAACAAGAAAAGATACTGAGAGAGGAAAAAGTTGATTTAAATTAAAAATTTTGGATGAATTTTTTTCTGATTCAGAGATAAGCTCAGTAATGTTAATTGTCGATTTGTATTGAGAGGGTTGGGAATAAGAGGAAGAAAATGTAGAAAAACACACAATTTGGAGATTTGTGAGTAAATATTAATGATTTTATTCCCCCAAATCATCTTTTCTTTAAAGTGAAAGATGTGAGTAGTCAGCTTTATGAGTTAGTTTTCAAATATAATTCAGCCTATAAGAATTCTGTTAATTCAACTTTCGTAATTCTCTGTGGGTAAACACAAGACTCTTGTCTGCTTACATATTGACAATTCTAATTATCCGTACTCAGAAAGGGTTTTGAATACTAGATACCACAATTTCTTTAAAATTGAAATATTTTACCCACAAAGTCTCACTGTTATATTCATGAGTCATGTTAATTTGCACTTTCCATAAACGCTATAAACCAAATGAATTATCTCAGTACATGTATAAGGCTATAGCCTATTTTATTTGTTGAAATAGCTATTTTAGTAGAAGTAGCGTCATTAGAAAAACAGGATCGCTTTTTACAAGGTTTAAGGATTTTCTGTGATTTTTTTCTGCAAAACTTGTGACACCTTTTTTTTTCTGTTTTGGAGTGTGTGTGTGTGTATATATATATATATATATATATATATATATATACACACATATATATATGTATATATACGTATATTTATATATATATATATATATTTCGTTAATGAGACTTGTTTTTTTATTCTTCTGTTTTTCCTCTAGATAAAAGTTAAGCAGCTAGAAGAACAACTACATTCTTTTTCTGAAACCAGTTCACAGAACGACCATCTACGCAAGTTGAATAAGGCACTAGAGGGCAAATATGCTCAGGTGTGATTAATAGCTATAAAACAGATTGCTTCTATGTTGTTTTAATTAGCTTTTAAGAAATTGGTGACTTTCTCCCCACCTCACCGTATGATCCCAGAAAGATGAATATTCTCTCACTTGACTCAATTTATCAAAAATATTTTAAACACCCTCGATGTACAAGGTTCCACTCAACCACAGAAGAGTTCATAAAGATGCCTGAAGCAGTATTGGGACATTGAACTTGCATGCTCTAATTGCAGGATTAGGAATGTACTCGGCAGACTTTGTTATAGAATAGAAGGTTATGCCTTTCAGAAACAAAATAGATTGTATTGTGAGCATGCATAGGGAACATCATCATGATGAAAGCCTCGAGAATCTCTATCATAGAGGAAGTGTTTTTTTAATTTGAACCTTAAAACTTTTGGCAGAGGTGAGGAACAAGTATCTTTGGGTTTTTAATTACAGGCGAACGCAGAACTCATTGCCAACAAGATATACTTGCAATAGCGCACTTGAAAGAGGTATTAGTAGTGAAGGTGCTTACTTGTTAGCATGGTGGCTATTGAGACTGAGACTATTGAGACTATTAACAATGATTTACAAATTTATCACATTATTTATTTTTAATTTTTAACAGTGTAAGCATGTGTAACTTCTTTAACTATAACGTTTGTGTATGTATACCCTTGGTAACCAAGCAACTAGAATGTGTCTTCAAATGGGTTCTAACAATCTGACTATACTGGCAAAGGGGACCTCATTAGATATGCTTTGTTTCTTCATGAGGACATACTTTACACTAGTATTTTCTTCATTCTGAAAGCAAAGGAACACATTTTAAAGTATATTTTCCATCCCAGCTTCATTTAGAACGTTGTGCTGTTTCTCATAGTAAAGGGGGCACTCACTGAAAAATAATTCTAGGTTTAGTTGATTTTGTCTTTTGAAATTGCTGATGCTTCCAAGAAGGAGGAAGTCTCCAGAGAGGCCTGCATCTTCAAAATTACTTTAAAGCCATAGGCCCCGTGTCAACAATGTAAAGGAACGAAGTTCATCAGTTGTTTTGCCCAGTGTTAGGCCAAACCCTACACACCATGTGACCTTTGCACCTACCGTGACTTCTGTGAGGTCTTCTCAGGAGATTGGAGACTCTGGGATCTCTCTAAAGACTCTTTTGAATGCCATTAAAACCATGGAGGGAAGACTGGAAGGTAAAATAGACATTCTTGCCTCAAGACCATTAAAAAATGATGAGTCACCAAATTTTCTTCACCGGGATTCGGTAAGTGAAGGCCACAAATTAAATCATAAGGAAATTTCAGATTTATACAACAATGAAGAAAAGTAGTAACATCTAGAAAGATAACGTTTGGAGGTGTGAGTAACAACAAGGAAAGAACTTCTTCACAAACAGCAAAAACTGATGATGTAGATCAAAACCATCATTCTGGCTATTGCATACTTAGTTTTTGATTTGGACACAGAAATGTCATATTTGGCTTAAGAGTAACCATTGAGATTTTTAATCTAATTTTCACTTTAAAAATTAATGCTAATAGTCTTAACATTTACAGTAAAATGGGTAAAGCCTGATTTTCAAGTAGAAATACATAAATAGAAGCCCTGAGAACTTGAACACTGGAAAATACTTCCCAAAGAAAACTTACTAGAGCATCCATCTTTGTTTGGTATTTAAAAATAGAAAGTACTGTAGCTTGTCTTCTAGAGTTAACTACAATTTAGACCCTTTCTGTAAGCACTTTTGCTAGTGGCCTTTTCATTTTTATAAATAATTTATAAGCACTGGTAAAATTATAAAAACTATATTCTTCCTAATGTGCTTTTCTAGAACAAAATCCAATAGGTTTTCAAAACCTTATAAGTTAGCATCTTTTGTAGTATTCTTGAACCCTTACAGAAGACGTTAAAGTATTTTTAACGTTACAGGTTAAAAGTTATAAGGAAGTATAATTTGAGGAAGATGTGGGGAAAAGGCATTCTTCTTTGCTGCTGTTTGGAGTGCCCTTTTCCTGTGGAGGACAATTTGGCTTTGTTTATCACCTTACACCCACAGTTGTACTTTTTCCTACAGATACACTAGCTTGTACATAAGACATGTTTACAAGGTTACTTTCTGAAGTATTGTTTGTTATTAGCAAAAGACTAGAAACAACCAAAATTCCATCAGTAAGAGGCTGGCTAAATAAATCATGGTATATCCATAGTTTGGAATACTGTTTGAAGATATATTTATCTTAATCATAACATATCTATTATTAGGTTAAAACAGTCAAGGTTCAGAAGAGTATACAGAGTATTTTACTATTTGTGTGCAAAAGGGTTGGGGCGATGAAGTATACATATGTATTCACTTTTGAATAGAGTCTCTCTAAAATGAATCGTAATAAATTGGCAACATTATTTTCGAGGAAGGAAACTGGGTGGCTGGGAGATTTTTCACTTTATCCTTTTGTACCTTAAGAGTAATGTGAATGTGCTACCCATCCAGAAAAAATTTATGAACATTTTATTTTCAACAGAAGTAAAAGTAGAGAAAGGATGGTCTTTTCAACAAATGTGCTAAAGCAATTGGGTATCATATGCAGAAACAAAAAAACAAAATACCTTTGATCCACACCTCTTACCATATATAAAAATTAACTCAAAATGGATGAAAGCCCTAAAGGTAAAACTTAAGACTGTAAAACTTCTGAAACATAGGATGAAACCATTGTGATCTTGGATTACACTAAGATTTCTTAGATTTGACATCAAAAGCATGATCCATAAAGGAAAAAATGTAACATTGACAACGTATGCTCTTCAAAGACATTGTTAAGAAAATGACAAGCTACAGGCTGGGGGAAGAAAACATTTGCAAATCACATATCTGATAAAGGTCTTGTCTCCACAGTTTATTAAAAACTCTCAAAACTCACTAAGAAGGAAAAACAATCTGGAAAAAAAAAGGCGCAAAGTATTTTATTTATTTGGTGAACACACGTTTCACCAAAAAAGATATACGGACGATAAATAAGCACCTGAAAAGATGTTAAACATCAGTCATTAGGGAAATGCAAATTAAAACTGCAGTGAGGTACTACCACACACTATTAGAATGTCTAAGATTGAAAAACTGATTACCCCAAGTGTTAGTGAGGATGTGGAGGAACTCTCATACATTGCTGAAGGGAATGTAAAATCACTCAGCCACTCTGGAAAATAGTTTGGTAGTTTCTTTAAAAGTGAGACATACTACGACCATACAACCCAGGCATTCCACTCCTATGCATTCACCAAAGATGAATGAAAGCGTATATCTACACGAAGATCTGTATACAACTGCCCAGAGCAGCTCTACTTGTAACAGCTTAAAACTGGAACAACTCCAGTGTTCAGCAGAACACTCTTCAGCAACAGAAAGGAAGAAGTATTGATATATAAAGAAGAGTGAGTGAATCTCACAATAATTGTGCTGAGTGGAAAATCGTTCAAAAATGAGTACATCAAATATGATTTCATTTATATAAAATTCTAGGAAATAAAAGTGAATTGATTGTGACAGAAAAGTGGTCAGTGGTAGCCTTGGGTGGATGTGTAGGAACAGGGAGAGATAGAAGTGGGGGAAATTACAAAAAGGCATAAGGGAACTTTTGGGATAATGGAAGTGTTCATTATCATGATTATGGTTTATACATATATCAAAATTGTACACTTTAAATATACATAGCTTATTGTATTTCAACTATATCTCAGTAAGGCTGTTTTAGAAAATGTGAATGTATTATACTAAAATTAATTATTTTTAAATGTTTAAAATAACATTCTTGAAATGACAAAAGCAGTAGCGATAGAGAACAAATTACTGGTTGCCAGGGGACCTGGGATGAGTTTGGGGGAGGGTGTGAACACAGAGAAGTAGCACAAGTGAGTTCTTTGCGGCAGTGGAGCAGTTCTGTATCTTGATTGTCGTGATCACAGGAATATGTGCATGGGGTCAAATTACATAGAGCTACGTGCATGTGTGCATACACAGATGAATGCAGGTTAAAAAAATGGTGAAGGGCTTCCCTGGTGGCGCAGTGGTTGAGAGTCCGCCTGCCGATGCAGGGGACGCGGGTTCGTGCCCCGGTCCGGGAAGATCCCACATGCCGCGGAGCGGCTGGGCCCGTGAGCCATGGCCGCTGAGCCTGCGTGTCCGGAGCCTGTGCTCCGCAACGGGAGAGGACACAACAGTGAGAGGCCCGTGTACTGCAAAAAAATAAAAAATAAAAAATGAAAATTGTAAATTTTGTAGTGTAGTTATTCTCATTAAAGTCAATTTCCTGGTTTTAATGTTGAACTACAATATAAGATGTCATCATTAGAAGCAGGGAAAAGAGTGCATGGGGACTCTGCACTAATTTTGTAAACTCCTGTGACTCTGTATTTCAAGATAAAGTATTTTTTAAAAGAGTAGTATTTAGAATAGTATGATGAATCTGAAACAACTGTGTAGATATACTAAAAGTATTTCAGATATGTAAAAGTCGAATACTTCTAATTAGGATTAGGACACTATTTAGAAGACTTCTGTAACACTATTTTCTTGACACTATTTAGTTCTTATTCACCTTTGCTTTTATGATATTAATTTATGTTGTATTTTCAAATTCTGTGATAATCAATTTCTCCCCCATTTTTCATCTTAGCATCATTGTCTCATCTACCTTACCTTCATTCTGCGCTGTCATAGAGATTGACATATATTACAGATTTGCCCATGTTTATTAACAGATTTTTTTTGCTTTGTAGTTTTAAGGGGGAAAACAGCTACTAAAGCTAGTTTTTATTTACAATAATATATAAGCATATTTAATTAAACATTTTAAATTTGGTTTCTAAATTGCTGTGTCTTATTCTAATTGCTGATTGACTGTGCTTTGGGAGAATCATTTATCATTTCTTTTTTTCTACTAAGGTGAAATCCATTCTTGAAAAGAAAGAACGTGAGCTCTCACGAGTTGTGAAGGGTCGTGCTGCAGCCCTGAAAGAGAGTCAGAAGTTGAAACATGACCTCAAAGCTTTGGAGGACTGGGAGAACAAGAAGGCAAGACATCAATCCTTTCTGAAGTCTGTTACTGAAATGAAGCACTTCTGAAATCTTTCATGAGCCATATTCTTTCTTTTCTTGTGACCTTTAGTAAAACAGAATGAGGATTGATCAGAAGAGGATTTTTTTTTCCTAAAGAAAGGATAACTTTAGAAGAGCTCTAAAATATTTCCTTTAAAAATACATGATTTAACTCCCAATGTTTTTTTTTCTTCCTGTCTTAAAATAATCAAAAGTCCTATTTTTTTCTGTTGAAACACATCTGACCTTGTTAATAATAACCACATACTTATGTATTATTAATGTGATATAACACTGTTAAGAGTTTATGTTAAGTCAAATTACCAAATGCTTTCTGCTTAACAGTGTGTGTACTTAGTGGGAAGAGAGGTAACATCCCAAAATTCTTGACAGCAGGTGCTAGATTTTGCCCCTCTGAAGAGGGCTGTGAGTCACATCATTCTTCAGCAGCTTCCACTTATGGTCCTCTTTCCTCAGATAATTCTGATGGGCTTCAAAGGTGTTATCTTCTTCTGACCCCATGGTAAGATAGCTGAGGAGGGCTAGCACAGGCCAGTCTGGGACCACCTCTAGACCCAAGAAGCTGTTGGTCCTTATGTCTCTAGTTAATATATGTGCTGTGACACGACAATAGTTAGGATGCACTGCAGAGCTCTTCATAGGATCCATATGATCTAGGGTTTAGTTTTCTTTTTCTCAGAGTCAAAATAACTTAAGAAACAAAATAAATATAAAATATACTTTAATTATTCCTCTTAGCATTCTACCAGACCTGGTTTCCATACTCTTCTAGAAGTCATGGGACTCAGCAGAAGAATAACCAGAAAGGATCAAATATCTTTGTCTTATTTCATTTTCTATTAGGTGGGAAACTTTCAGCAACAACTGGCAGAAGCTAAAGAAGACAACTGCAAAGTTACAATCATGTTGGAGAATGTGTTGGCTTCTCACAGTAAGATGCAAGGCTCTCTGGAAAAAGTGCAAATAGAGCTTGGGCGGAGGGATGCAGAGATTGCAGGCCTCAAGAAAGAAAGGTACCAGAGATTATTTTTCTGTCTTTGTACTTGTATTTTTCTGCTGCGTTGTAGTAAAGAACAGAGTGCAGTCAACAAACAGTCATTTTCTATTGATCCCCTTGTGAAAATAAAGTAGTAAAATGGTATTTAAAGAACTAGCAAATTCAGAAAAATCTGGAATTATAAATAAAAATGATATCCAAAAATTCTCATATTTTGTAGCGATGTAAATAAGTATGTATTCTAGAAATTCATGTGATATATGCTGTTTTATCCTTGCTGTTTTCTACACCATTTATACCTGCCCTTGGGTCTACAGAATGGTAATTGTCAAGATTAAAGCCAAGTGTCTACTTCTGTTTGAATTAATTATCCATTAATTAGTATCCTATTTATTTTAGATGAATCATTCTGAGAACTACTTTTAGCCATGTTTTGTAAGTGAACTCCTTTAAATGTTTCAAAAATTACATAAAAGTTTCCCTTTTAGGTTAATGAACAAATGGTTTGAGTTTAATCAGACCTCTAAGACATATTGTAATACATTAGTGGTGAATATTGCCTCTGTGTTATGGGAGAACAAGTGAGTTTTATATTCTTCATTGTGCTTCTTTTTTTACATATTATGAATCTGTATTACCTCTGAACTTAAAAAAAAGTCAAGGGGATGGTATTAAAAATTGTTTACTATTCACAATAAAATTCTGGGTAAAAAGCAGAAATCTCAACAGCAAGCCAGTCCATACAGAGGTGATATATTTTTGTACTAGTAATATATATATAGTATAAAGTTACCAGCCCATAAGTTAGTCATTAACATGTACTGATACTTTAATATATAAAGCCAAATTGAATCATAAATGGGACAAGTTTTTAATCCATAGGAAAATTAGTTTCTTAACCTGAAGCTGAGGCTACTAATTGTCACCTGCCAACTCTCAGATATTCTGAGCATCTGTAGCCCACTACATATGCCATTTGGGCTTCCTGGAAGGTGCCCTGTAACTCCCAGTGGTATCACTCCTAGATGGTACTTTTCTGTGGTCACTCTCCCTGTGCCCTTCATTTACAGGGCTCTAAATCAACAGCGGGTACAGAAGCTGGAAGCAGAAGTGGACCAGAGGCGGTCCAGAATCCTTGTCATGGATGCCCAGCACAACAGTAAGGTAGAAGCCAGGTTTTTATAGATGATAACGTTGATATTTTTTATTTTATTGGCATATTGCTAATTTGGAAAAATGGAGTAAAACAATCGGGTAAATTTCCTTTCCATTCAAGTCTGAGTTTTGAACAGTGACATATTTCCAAATGGGAAATGGGTCTGTGATCTTATAGTGAACCATTTATTGGGAAACCAGGACCATAAATATGCCTAACTCTCTTTGTCTTATATGGTCTGCATTCTTTTCATGTATTAATGCATAAGTGAACTTAAAGGGCTTAGAAAACAACATTACTTTAGTCAGAAGTAGCGAGAGTGATCCCACTTAATAAGGAGGCATACTCACATGTTTATAGGTGTATACACACATAAATATGTATCGACACGTATGCACACATATAAAATAGAGATATTTCCTATAAAAAGCTTTTTCTAGAAGGATATACAAGGGACAGTTGCCAGTTCTTATCTCTCTAGGCAGTGAGACCAGAGGGTCATAGGATCAGGAAGGGGAGTTCAACTGGTTTAAAACCTTAGAAATTAGGATAAATAAGTTGGCTCTATTTTCCAAAACTCTCTAGTGACCAGTGGAGCATACCCTTCCCATCACCTTCTAAGAGTCTCCTAAGGACTGTCTGTAATAAGTTCTCACATATATATATTCCAGGCATCTGGAGTCTTTGGTTCTCTTTCCAAATAATTATTGTTTCAAAGTTTAAAGAGTGAATATACAGTGTTATGGACTTCTTGTATCTGTTACAGTGGAATTATAAACAATCTTCTTCCTTCTCTCTTTCAGATGGAGGCTCTACAAAAAGCTCTAGATGTAGCTAGAGAAGAAAACAGGAGACTGGCTATGAGCCTGGAGCAAGCTCTCCAGACAAATCATCAGCTGCAAACAAAGCTTGATCCTGTTCAAGAGAAATTGGAAAGCAAAGAACTTGAGCTACGGAATTTGGAAACCTTCATGTAAGGGCAGTATAGTCACAGTGGAATTAGGCAAGAGCCTCTGGGAGAGAAAGTTTGGCTAATTCACATAAACCAGTTAAACCCTTTTTCCCTACTTTGAGCTAGTACTCCCAGCAGAGCCATGTGAAGGAAGCAGGCATAGTTGAGCAGAGCAGATATTAGCTGGCTGGGGTACGCTCCTTTTCAGCTCTTCCCTCATATAGTGTCGGTCTTCTTCTGTACATGAAGGTTTAAACCAAGTTGGAAGGGATACTTACATGTTTCTGCCAAACCTTTTCTATCAGAAGCTTATGTGTCCTTTAAAAGCATGATTTGGAAAAGTAGAAACAGAAGGATGGATGGGAATAACCCGTCCAGGAGTGGGATAATGCCATTTAAGCAGCTGCTAAACCATTCATTGTTTTCAACTTTTTCCCTGAGATTAGTGAGGTCAAACCCATCAAGTTCAGGTCAACCCACTAAAGTTTATTTGTTAAACTTTATCTAGGCAAATAGGATTTAGATATTAATAACATCCCATGAAAATTTATACCCAAGGGAAATGCATTGTGCACGTGGATCTTTATTCCTTTCATGTAGTGGACATACTGATATAGCAGACAAGTATAAGCTAAAGCAAAGAAGGTAGTTTTCATATTTGTAATCTGTACAAATTTTATATTCTGGTGAAATGTTGCTGGCTCAAGACTACTCAGTATTGGTTAAAACAAGAGTATGTGTTTCACTCTTTTGGGTGGATCTCTTTATATTGAATAACTTTTTGTTTTTTAATGCTGTAGGTAAATGCTTATTTCTTCTTCTGCTAATGAGTTCCAGATCAGTGATTTTTTACCCGGTGACTGATCTGCTTCTCATTGGTAAATGACGCCTACTAAGATGTTTTCTAAAGGTGATTTATCATGTCTCTTTTTCAAAACAGAGAACAGATGAGTGAAGAATCCAAAATAGAAGCAGAATTGCATGCTGAACGCATAGATGCTCTAAGGAAGCAGTTTCAAATTGAGAGAGAAACTGCAAAGAAAGCAGCACAACGGGAAGTGACTGAGGTATGGAGGCAAGTGACAAAAGCCTCCCTCTAGGTGAATGCCTTTGAAGAGGAGAACCAGCTACAGGATTTCCGAGAATGGCTACAGTTGTTCTTTGGTTCTTCTAATCCCCATTTTGCCAGCAAGCCAGATACATCTCTATGCTGTTTGTAAATTAACACAGAAAAAGTTTCTGATATACAGTTATCTGCCCAATGAAGGAATGCCTTGATGACAGCCTTCCCATTGGAGAATAATAACTGAGTGGGAAGGAGGAGACCGCCATCTGCTAGACAGATGGCAAATCACCTGTCTCCTCAATTCACTTAACTAGCATGCATCATGCACCTACCTCCTCCTAAGAGGCACAAGTAAAAACAGCAGAAGATGTGGTCCGTGCTAAATTACCCCTTATTTAATTGTCATCTCCACTCTTTACATGAGACAACTAGGAAGACATCAGAAGATGTTTCCTGGATAGCTAGAAGCTGTGTACAATTTTAAAGGAATTCAAAAGTAAGGGAAAGTTTGTTTTAGGCTGGTTGGGTGATTGAAGAAGAGGGGAAGCTTGACGAAATTCTACAGGGTTGAGACTGGCAGAGCTGACAGGGCTGTGACACTCTATGTAAGAGGATGAACAAAGCTTAGTTACAGAAATAAATAGGACATGTGAGCAAAGAAAAAGGATTTGCCTCTCTTGATCAGAGCAGAGACTTTAGGAAATTTCTGAGAAAAGGGGGTTAGCTTAGATGAGACCAGCTGGTAGATGGCCTTGACTACCAGAATGTTGGATGGAAAGTATTAGGTAAAAGGAGAGCACTGTAGGTTTCTGAGAAGGCTGTGAGCACAATGTTAGGTCAGTTAGTCTGTTAGCAGTGGAGAGTAGGTAAGAATGAAGAGAAACTGGAAACATGGAGGCTAAGGGGAACTACAGCAGTTACTCTGGGCTTCAGATGATTAGAGCCAAGCAAAGTGTTTCTGTTGAAAATAGAGAACAATCAAATCAAAAATCCATTTTAATTAATAGAAAAATCAGACACTAAATGTATCATAAGCAAAGGGGAGGGAGTAATTAAAATAATTCGAAGACTTGGTTGGGGTGGCCAGTCTGTATTTTGCCAAATTTAGCGTATTTAGCAATTGCACTTGACAGCGCACAGTCACAAAATCAGATTCAACCGTTTATAGGATGCTTTGTAAATTGAAAAAGCACTGTATAAGTGTTAAAAATATTATAGAAATAATTTCTGTGGGAAACAAAAATGGGCACTGAAATTAAAAGTACCTTTATTCAGAGAGAGTTGTTCAGAATATTTAAAGGTTTAAATCCTTTTAACAGGGATCAGTAAAGATGGTGAACTTGTGCAGGAGAGACCAAGGAACAGTATGAGTGTGATGTCTTGAGCAGTTAGTGGCAGGGGTGGGTTCAGGATACACTGTTTAAGATTCCCAGCGCTGCCTCTTATTAGCAATGTGTAAATTTACTATCTGTGCAGAAGACTTCACTTCTGAGTCTCAGTTTCCTCAATCAAAATGGAAATCATCACAACTGCTTTCCAGGGTGGTTTTGAGGGTTAGTTTTTAGGGCTTACCCAGTTTTGACAAAGCTGTGATTGAGGTAATGGTGGAATATCTAACAGAAATTTAGTTGGGTGACAATAAAAGAGTAACACTGTAGTGTGAGGTTAGGATCTGAGGGAATGAGCTAGTATAAAGAGAAAAGGTAACACATAATTTTGACTTTTTTCTTTCACATGTTAAATACTTACCAGCCACAGAGTATACCACCCTCCTATCATCTCCCTTCTCAGCTGCCGACTCTTCTTCCTACAAATCCAGTGGTACTCATTTAAGGGCATATGGGGAAGAGGGGGAACTCTGCAAAATGATTTAAGTAATGTTAAAAGATAAATTGAGGAATAATAAAATTAAGAGTTTATTTGAACAAAAGTCAATTTGAGTCAGGCAGTATGCAATCGATTGCAATAGAAAGGCGCTCTGAGGAGTTGTATAAAATGAAAGACTTTTATAGGCAGAGGGGAGCAGGAACAAGGAAGTTATACTAGGCAAAAAAGTAGATTAGTTACTAGTAGCAGAGTTACTTCCTTTAAGGGATGGCAGGGGTCTGTCAGGCAGATTACTCACCTAATGCTGATCAGGCCATTCCTGATTGACTGGTTTAAGAGTCCTTTTCTGGGAGAGCCAAAACTGTAATTAAGTCTCAGTTTGGTGACATAAGGTTTAGCATAAGTGACTTCATTGTGGGCCTGTTGTCTTGTTTTGAATAGTAATCACTATGTTATTTTTCCACTAGACAAGTTTATTAAAATTTCTAAACATAAAGCAATATTCATAAGAAGTATAAACTACTATGTAAATAAGCTACAAGGATATATTGTACAGCACAAGGAATATAGCCAGTATTTTATAATAACTGGAGTATAATCTATAAAAATTTTTAATCACTATGTCCTACACCTAAATCTAATATAATATCATAAATCAACTATACCTCAATAGAAAAAAAAAGCAAGATTATAAAAATACATGCAAGGATAGTCAATAACTGACAGGTGTATTTACATACACTCCATATAATTTATTTTCACTTCTCCATACATGAGGTTACAAGTGACAGAAAGAGATCAGCTTAAGCTTTAAAAAGAAAAAAAAAACCTTTAAAGCACAGCAATGAGCACTGAGCAATTAGTGTGTGCCACGCTCTATATTCCTTTTCTACCTCCTCTTGTTTAACTGTTACATGAATCCTATGAAGTAGGCTATTCTCATACTTTTCCAATGATGAACTTTTAGCTTAGGGAAGTTAATTATCTGAAATTACTTGACTAGTGTGTGGTGAAGCTGAGATTTTAACTTCTGTCTGATTCCAAAGCCATGCTCTTAGAAAGCAAATAACGGACATACATTTACATTATCTGTTCTAAGAAAAATTGTGTTCTTTAGTGTTAAAAATTATGAAAATCACTGAGAGTGTTTCTCCACAAATCTACTTCTTATTATTGCCTCACTTACCCTCCTTTTTAAAATATCTATTTATTTGGCTGTGCCAGGTTTTAGTTGCAGCACACAGGATCTTTAGTTGTGGCACACAGGATCTAGTTCCCTGACCAGGGATCAAACCCGGCCCCCATGCATTGGGAGCACACAGTCTTAGCCACTGGACCACCAGGGAAGTCCCATCACTTAACCTCCTTTTTAAAAGAAAGGTCCAAAGAGAACAAAATATAGGGACACAGCTAAACATAAGCTTCTCTTACTGTATGGAAGGTTAAAATGTTCTAATTTTCCCTTTGTATCCCACAGCTGAAGAAAGCCCTTGATGAAAGCAACTTCAGAGAAGTGGAAGTATCCCAGACCAACCGGGAGCTGTGGCAGACACTTACAGAGTTGAGAAAGGTACTGAACGGCAGCAAGGAGAAAATAAAGGATCAAAAGGCCCAAATTAAGTTCCACTTATCAGCTAAGGCGAATAATGCTCAGAACATAGAGAGGAGGAAGGTTGTATGAGAAACCCTAACTCTCCTCTCCTGCTTAGTATCTGATGAGGATCCAGCCAGGAAGTGATGTCTGGGGAAGAAGGTTTCAGAGCCCCACCACCACCATGTGTTCTCTGGGAATTACAGCTACACCTGGGAAGTGGGCAGGTTGCCTGGGGGGAGGTGGGGGGAGACTCTTTTTCCCGCGGAGATACTGCTGCATCCGTGTTTGGTTTCTCATTAGCTGCCAGTGTCACATTCTGGCTCCCCAGCTGCCTCTTCCACAGTGATTGTACAAGACTTTGCTCTTTCGGGGTCAGGGGGCTGGATGGGAAGGAGAGCCCAGCAGGAACTGATAACAGTGGATCTCATGTGGGATTCTTTCTGTCAGCCTATAGGCAAAAAGAGCAAGCCAGTTTTTCCACTGATCATCTTTCTATGTTATTTCCACATTTACTTTCAGCAAATAGAAACAGAATTGAGCCAAATGGAGTTAATTAAGGATCAGTATCAGAAAAAAAGCTATGAACAGGTAGATGATTTCCACACACTGTTTACCATTCACATGAAATCCCAAACTTGGACAGGTTCACCAACCGTCTCCCTCTTTGTGCCCTACCAGTCACTGAGTATCCAGAAATGTGTATCTGAAATGACTAACCTACAGCAGGAGATGCAGCTGTTGGCGAAGAGCCAAAATGATCTGTCAGCTCAGAAGAAACAGCAGGAGCTGCAACTCGAGGCAGAGCAGAAGAGGAGGTGGGAGCTGGAGCATCGGTGCCAGGTAAAAGGGTTCCTAAGATTCATCTCGGAGATTACCAGCAAAGGCCATGTGCAAAACCCAGCATGAGGGCACCTGGCTTTTCTAGGCTCTATAGAAGAAGACAAACTTACAAGTCGTTCATCTTAGCTAAGTCCTTAGAATCATATTTAGGAATGAAGCCTGGAGCTTTGACTATGGCACCTCGTCTTCATGTTCAACTTAATAAAAATGATACTCATTTTTGAAGAACGGCTAAAGCTCACATATGCAAAGTACTAGTTACTAAGTAAGACTTGTGAACTTCATAGTCTTTCAGGAACTTTACACCCCTTGGTTCTTCCCCATAGCTCAGATACATCTGTTGCCGTTACAGGACTTTTATCTACTCCCAAACTAATGAAAAGCACATTTTATTACTAAAAAGGGATTTCAAGAGACCATCAAGCTCTTGCCTTCCAACAGAGATTGTCTGCTATGAAAAGTATTCTCCAGTTCTGGAAAGAGATGTTAATCATCTTTTCTCAGGAGAATCTGTAAATCAAAATCTATAATCATATACACAAATGTATACTGTAGGTTAAACTGAAAATAATAGTTTTTATCCTATAGTCTGGTAGCACCTGGAGTTAGAAAGTACCCCATCACACTTTCATAATTTGGTGGCTCATTTATTACAATATTGAAGCTTTTTCTTCCATATATAGTACATTGGGAGTTTGTCAAAAATCTCTGTATCACGTTTTCAGGAATTGGAAGAAACAGTTAGACACCTGAAGAAATGTAAAGAGGCAACAGAGGATAAACTGAAAGAAGCTAGTGTGGAATCAGAACAGGTAAGGCAGACCCACGGACATGAAGACTTAGACAAGCTTCCTCAGACACGATGACCCTGAAACACAAGTGCGTATAATATCCTTCAGTAACACAGTTGTCAGGAGTGCAAAAGGCAAGAACCAATACCTTAGTATAGCTTCCGTTATAAAGAATAGTTTTAGATTAAGATTCTGTGTCTTGATGAGACATCATAGAATGCTAAAAGATTGATTGACATTGACTAATATTAACTTGGTCGTCCAAGCCCCTGAAATTCCAGAAATCCCTGGAATTGGGATTGACATATCTACACTAATATGTATAAAATAGATAACCAATAAGAACCTGCTGTATAATAAATAAATAAAATTCAAAAAAGAAGAGATTCTTAAGCTAAAGG
Source organism: Hyperoodon ampullatus (assembly GCF_949752795.1). NCBI lineage: Eukaryota > Metazoa > Chordata > Mammalia > Artiodactyla > Ziphiidae > Hyperoodon > Hyperoodon ampullatus. Next base: position 100,204,616 of record NC_136921.1, read on the forward strand.
TATCACAGTGACCTTGCTGCCAGTTTATCCCTTTTGTAGCCATTAAGTTACATGATAATATGACTGTCAGAATGGTATATTAAAAGGAATATGGGGGGGCGGGGTGAAGACGGTGCACTAGGAGGATGCGGAATTCGCGTCTCCTCACAACGAGGGCACCTGGGGGACCACGGACACCTAAGGGGACAGGAGGAACCCCCAGAGACCAGGTAGGACCTGGGGCGTGTGGGGGAGTGAAGGGGGAGGAGAGCTGCCGTCTCTTCTTCCTACAAATCCAGTGGTACTCATTTAAGGGCATATGAGGAAGAAGGGGAACTCTGCAAAATGATTTCCGTAATGTTAAAAGATAAATTGAGGAATAATAAAATTAAGAGTTTATTTGAACAAAAGTCAATTTGAGTCAGGCAGTATGCAATCGATTGCAATAGAAAGGCGCTCTGAGGAGTTGTATAAAATGAAAGACTTTTATAGGCAGAGGGGAGCAGGAACAAGGAAGTTATACTAGGCAAAAAAGTAGATTAGTTACTAGTAGCAGAGTTACTTCCTTTAAGGGATGGCAGGGGTCTGTCAGGCAGATTACTCACCTAATGCTGATCAGGCCATTCCTGATTGACTGGTTTAAGAGTCCTTTTCTGGGAGAGCCAAAACTGTAATTAAGTCTCAGTTTGGTGACATAAGGTTTAGCATAAGTGACTTCATTGTGGGCCTGTTGTCTTGTCTTGAATAGTAATCACTATGTTATTTTTCAACTAGACAAGTTTATTAAAATTTCTAAACATAAAGCAATATTCATAAGAAGTATAAACTACTATGTAAATAAGCTACAAGGACATATTGTACAGCACAAGGAATATAGCCAGTATTTTATAATAACTGGAGTATAATCTATAAAAATTTTTAATCACTATGTCCTACACCTAAATCTAATATAATATCATAAATCAACTATACCTCAATAGAAAAAAAAGCAAGAATATAAAAATACATGCAAGGATAGTCAATAACTGACAGGTGTATTTACATAAACTCCATATAATTTATTTTCACTTCTCCATACATGAGGTCACGAGCTTAATTTTTTTTTAAAAAAAACCCTTAAAGCACAGCAATGCGCACTGAGCAATTAGTGTGTGCCAGGCTCTATATTCCTTTTCTGCCTCCTCTTGTTTAACTGTTACATGAATCCTATGAAGTAGGCTATTCTCATACTTTTCCAATGATGAACTTTTAGCTTAGGGAAGTTAATTATCTGAAATTACTTGACTAGTGTGTGGTGAAGCTGAGATTTTAACTTCTGTCTGATTCCAAAGCCATGCTCTTAGAAAGCAAATGACGAACATACATTTACATTATCTGTTGTAAGAAAAATTGTGTTCTTTAGTGTTAAAAATTATGAAAATCACTGAGAGTGTTTCTCCACAAATCTACTTCTTATTATTGCCTCACTTACCCTCCTTTTTAAAATATCTATTTATTTGGCTGTGCCAGGTCTTAGTTGCAGCACACAGGATCTTTAGTTGTGGCACACAGGATCTAGTTCCCTGACCAGGGATCAAACCCGGCCCCCATGCATTGGGAGCACAGAGTCTTAGCCACTGGACCACCAGGGAAGTCCCATCACTTAACCTCCTTTTTAAAAGAAAGGTCCAAAGAGAACAAAATATAGGGACACAGCTAAACATAAGCTTCTCTTACTGTATGGAAGGTTAAAATGTTCTAATTTTCCCTTTGTATCCCACAGCTGAAGAAAGCCCTTGATGAAAGCAACTTCAGAGAAGTGGAAGTATCCCAGACCATCCGGGAGCTGTGGCAGACAGTTACAGAGTTGAGAAAGGTACTGAACGGCAGCAAGGAGAAAATAAAGGATCAAAAGGCCCAAATTAAGTTCCACTTATCAGCTAAGGCGAATAATGCTCAGAACATAGAGAGGAAGAAGGTTGTATGAGAAACCCTAACTCTCCTCTCCCCCTTAGTATCTGATGAGGATCCAGGCAGGGAGTGGTGTCTGGGGAATGTGGTTTCAGAGCCCCACCACCACCATGTGTTCTCTGGGAATTACAGCTACACCTGGGAAGTGGGCAGGTTGCCTGGGGGGAGGTGGGGGGAGACTCTTTGTCCCGCGGAGATACTGCTGCATCCGTGTTTGGTTTCTCATTAGCTGCCAGTGTCACATTCTGGCTCCCCAGCTGTCTCTTCCACAGTGATTGTACACGACTTTGCTCTTTCGGGGTCAGGGGGCTGGATGGGATGGAGAGCCCAGCAGGAACTGGTAACAGTGGATCTCATGTGGGATTCTTTCTGTCAGCCTATAGGCAAAAAGAGCAAGCCAGTTTTTCCACTGACCATCTTTCTATGTTATTTCCACATTTACATTCAGCAAATAGAAACAGAATTGAGGCAAATGGAGCTAATTCTGGATCAGTATCAGAAAAAAGGCTATGAACGGGTAGATGATTTCCACACACTCTGTTTACTATTCACATGAAATCCCAAACTTGGACAGGTTCACCAACCGTCTCCCTCTTTGTGCCCTACCAGTCACTGAATATCCAGAAATGTGTATCTGAAATAACTAACCTACAGCAGGAGATGCAGCTGTTGGCCAAGAGCCAACATGATCTGTCAGCTCAGAAGAAACAGCAGGAGCTGCAACTCGAGGCAGAGCAGAAGAGGAGGTGGGAGCTGGAGCATCGGTGCCAGGTAAAAGGGTTCCTAAGATTCATCTCGGAGATTACCAGCAAAGGCCATGTGCAAAACCCAGCATGAGGGCACCTGGCTTTTCTAGGCTCTATAGAAGAAGACAAACTTACAAGTCGTTCATCTTAGCTAAGTCCTTAGAATCATATTTAGGAATGAAGCCTGGAGCTTTGACTATGGCACCTCGTCTTCATGTTCAACTTAATAAAAATGATACTCATTTTTGAAGAACGGCTAAAGCTCACATATGCAAAGTACTAGTTACTAAGTAAGACTTGTGAACTTCATAGTCTTTCAGGAACTTTACACCCCTTGGTTCTTCCCCATAGCTCAGATACATCTGTTGCCGTTACAGGACTTTTATCTACTCCCAAACTAATGAAAAGCACATTTTATTACTAAAAAGGGATTTCAAGAGACCATCAAGCTCTTGCCTTCCAACAGAGATTGTCTGCTATGAAAAGTATTCTCCAGTTCTGGAAAGAGATGTTAATCATCTTTTCTCAGGAGAATCTGTAAATCAAAATCTATAATCATATACACAAATGTATACTGTAGGTTAAACTGAAAATAATAGTTTTTATCCTATAGTCTGGTAGCACCTGGAGTTAGAAAGTACCCCATCATACTTTCATAATTTGGTGGCTCATTTATTACAGTATTGAAGCTTTTTCTTCCATATATAGTACATTGGGAGTTTGTCAAAAATCTCTGTATCACGTTTTCAGGAATTGGAAGAAACAGTTAGACACCTGAAGAAATGTAAAGAGGCAACAGAGGATAAACTGAAAGAAGCTAGTGTGGAATCAGAACAGGTAAGGCAGACCCACGGACATGAAGACTTAGACAAGCTTCCTCAGACACGATGACCCTGAAACACAAGTGCATATAATATCCTTCAGTAACACAGTTGTCAGGAGTGCAAAAGGCAAGAACCAATACCTTAGTATAGCTTCCGTTATAAAGAATAGTTTTAGATTAAGATTCTGTGTCTTGATGAGACATCATAGAATGCTAAAAGATTGATTGACATTGACTAATATTAACTTGGTCGTCCAAGCCCCTGAAATTCCAGAAATCCCTGGAATTGGGATTGACATATCTACACTAATATGTATAAAATAGATAACCAATAAGAACCTGCTGTATAATAAATAAATAAAATTCAAAAAAGAAGAGATTCTTAAGCTAAAGGTATCACAGTGACCTTGCTGCCAGTTTATCCCTTTTGTAGCCATTAAGTTACATGATAATATGACTGTCAGAATGGTATATTAAAAGGAATATGGGGGGCGGGGTGAAGACGGTGCACTAGGAGGACGTGGAATTCGCGTCTCCTCACAACGAGGGCACCTGGGGGACCACGGACACCTAAGGGGACGGGAGGAACCCCCAGAGACCAGGTAGGACCTGGGGCGTGGGGGGGAGTGAAGGGGGAGGAGAGCTGCCGTCTCTTCTTCCTACAAATCCAGTGGTACTCATTTAAGGGCATATGAGGAAGAGGGGGAACTCTGCAAAATGATTTACGTAATGTTAAAAGATAAATTGAGGAATAATAAAATTAAGAGTTTATTTGAACAAAAGTCAATTTGAGTCAGGCAGTATGCAATCGATTGCAATAGAAAGGCGCTCTGAGGAGTTGTATAAAATGAAAGACTTTTATAGGCAGAGGGGAGCAGGAACAAGGAAGTTATACTAGGCAAAAAGGTAGATTAGGTACTAGTAGCAGAGTTACTTCCTTTAAGGGATGGCAGGGGTCTGTCAGGCAGATTACTCACCTAATGCTGATCAGGCCATTCCTGATTGACTGGTTTAAGAGTCCTTTTCTGGGAGAGCCAAAACTGTAATTAAGTCTCAGTTTGGTGACATAAGGTTTAGCACAAGTGACTTCATTTTGGGCCTGTTGTCTTGTTTTGAATAGTAATCACTATGTTATTTTTCCACTAGACAAGTTTATTAAAATTTCTAAACATAAAGCGATATTCATAAGAAGTATAAACTATTATGTAAATAAGCTACAAGGATATATTGTACAGCACAGGGAATATAGCCAGTATTTTATAATAACTGGAGTATAATCTATAAAAATTTTTAATCACTATGTCATACACCAAAATCTAATATAATATCATAAATCAACTATACCTCAATAGAAAAAAAGCAAGATTATAAAAATACATGCAAGGATAGTCAATAACTGACAGGTGTATTTACATAAACTCCATATAATTTGTTTTCACTTCTCTATACATGAGGTCACAGGTGACAGAAAGAGACGAGCTTAAGCTTTTTTGTAAAAAACAAAAAACAAAGAAAAAAAACACCTTTAAAGCACAGCAATGCGCACTGAGCAATTAGTGTGTGCCAGGCTCTATATTCCTTCTCTACCTCCTCTTGTTTAACTGTTACATGAATCCTATGAAGTAGGCTATTCTCATACTTTTCCAATGATGAACCTTTAGCCTAGGAAAGTTAATTATCTGAAATTACTTGACTAGTGTGTGGTGAAGCTGAGATTTTAACTTCTGTCTGATTCCAAAGCCATGCTCTTAGAAAGCAAATGACGAACATACATTTACATTATCTGTTCTAAGAAAAATTGTGTTCTTTAGTGTTAAAAATTATGAAAATCACTGAGAGTGTTTCTCCACAAATCTACTTTTTATTATTGCCTCACTTACCATCGTTTTTTAAATATCTATTTATTTGGCTGTGCCAGGTCTTAGTTGCAGCACACAGGATCTTTAGTTGTGGCACACAGGATCTAGTTCCCTGACCAGGGATCAAACCCGGCCCCCATGCATTGGGCGCACAGAGTCTTAGCCACTGGACCACCAGGGAAGTCCCATCACTTAAACTCCTTTTTAAAAGAAAGGTCCAAAGAGAACAAAATATAGGGACACAGCTAAACATAAGCTTCTCTTACTGTATGGAAGGTTAAAATGTTCTAATTTTCCCTTTGTATCCCACAGCTGAAGAAAGCCCTTGATGAAAGCAACTTCAGAGAAGTGGAAGTATCCCGGACTAACCGGGAGCTGCGGCAGAAACTCACAGAGTTGGAAAAGGTACTGAACAGCAGCAAGGAGAAAATAAAGGATCAAACGGCCCAAATTAAGTTCCACTTATCAGCTAAGGCGAATAATGCTCAGAACATAGAGAGGAGGAAGGTTGTATGAGAAACCCTAACTCTCCTCTCCTCCTTAGTATCTGATGAGGATCCAGGCAGGCAGTGATGTCTGGGGAAGAAGGTTTCAGAGCCCCACCACCACCATGTGTTCTCTGGGAATTACAGCTACACCTGGGAAGTGGGCAGGTTGCCTGGGGGGAGGTGGGGGGAGACTCTTTTTCCCGCGGAGATACTGCTGCATCCGTGTTTGGTTTCTCATTAGCTGCCAGTGTCACATTCTGGCTCCCCAGCTGCCTCTTCCACAGTGATTGTACAAGACTTTGCTCTTGCCTTCCAACAGAGATTGTCTGCTATGAAAAGTATTCCCCAGTTCTGGAAAGAGATGTTAATCATCTTTTCTCAGGAGAATCTGTAAATCAAAATCTATAATCATATACACAAATGTATACTGTAGGTTAAACTGAAAATAATAGTTTTTATCCTATAGTCTGGTAGCACCTGGAGTTAGAAAGTACCCCATCATACTTTCATAATTTGGTGGCTCATTTATTACAGTATTGAAGCTTTTTCTTCCATATATAGTACATTGGGAGTTTGTCAAAAATCTCTGTATCACGTTTTCAGGAATTGGAAGAAACAGTTAGACACCTGAAGAAATGTAAAGAGGCAACAGAGGATAAACTGAAAGAAGCTAGTGTGGAATCAGAACAGGTAAGGCAGACCCACGGACATGAAGACTTAGACAAGCTTCCTCAGACACGATGACCCTGAAACACAAGTGCATATAATATCCTTCAGTAACACAGTTGTCAGGAGTGCAAAAGGCAAGAACCAATACCTTAGTATAGCCTCCGTTATAAAGAATAGTTTTAGATTAAGATTCTGTGTCTTGATGGGACATCATAGAATGCTAAAAGATTGATTGACATTGACTAATATTACCTTGGTCGTCTAAGCCACTGAAATTCCAGAAATCCCTGGAATTGGGATTGACATATCTACACTAATATGTATAAAATAGATAACCAATAAGAACCCGCTGTATAATAAACAAATAAAATTCAAAAAAGAAGAGATTCTTAAGCTAAAGGTATCACAGTGACCTTGCTGCCAGTTTATCCCTTTTGTAGCCATTAAGTTACATGATAATATGACTGCCAGAATGGTATATTAAAAGGAATATGGGGGGCGGGGTGAAGACGGTGCACTAGGAGGACACGGAATTCGCGTCTGCTCACAACGAGGGCACCTGGGGGACCACGGACACCTAAGGGGACGGGAGTAACCCCCAGAGACTAGGTAGGACCTGCGGCGTGTGGGGGAGTGAAGGGGGAGGAGAGCTGCCATCTCTTCTTCCTACAAATCCAGTGGTACTCATTTAAGGGCATATGAGGAAGAGGGGGAACTCTGTAAAATGATTTAAGTAATGTTAAAAGATAAATTGAGGAATAATAAAATTAAGAGTTTATTTGAACAAAAGTCAATTTGAATCAGGCAGTATGCAATCGATTGCAATAGAAAGGCGCCCTTAGGAGTTGTATAAAATGAAAGACTTTTATAGGCAGAGGGGAGCAGGAACAAGGAAGTTATACTAGGCAAAAAAGTAGATTAGTTACTAGTAGCAGAGTTACTTCCTTTAAGGGATGGCAGGGGTCTGTCAGGCAGATTACTCACCTAATGCTTATCAGGCCATTCCTGATTGACTGGTTTAAGAGTCCTTTTCTGGGGGAGCCAAGACTGTAATTAAGTCTCAGTTTGGTGACATAAGGTTTAGCATAAGTGACTTCATTGTGGGCCTGTTGTCTTGTTTTGAATAGTAATCAATATGTTATTTTTCCACTAGACAAGTTTATTAAAATTTCTAAACATAAAGCAATATTCATAAGAAGTATAAACTACTATGTAAATAAGCTACAAGGATATATTGTACAGCACAGGGAATATAGCCAGTATTTTATAATAACTGGAGTATAATCTATAAAAATTTTTAATCACTATGTCATACACCAAAATCTAATATAATATCATAAATCAACTATACCTCAATAGAAAAAAAGCAAGATTATAAAAATACATGCAAGGATAGTCAATAACTGACAGGTGTATTTACATAAATTCCATATAATTTGTTTTCACTTCTCTATACATGAGGTCACAAGTAACAGAAAGAGACGAGCTTAAGCTTTTTTTTAAAAAACAAAAAACAAACAAAAAAAAACACCTTTAAAGCACAGCAATGCGCACTGAGCAATTAGTGTGTGCCAGGCTCTATATTCCTTCTCTGCCTCCTCTTGTTTAACTGTTACATGAATCCTATGAAGTAGGCTCTTCTCATACTTTTCCAGTGATGAGCCTTTAGCTTAGAGAAGTTAATTATCTGAAATTACTTGACTAGTGTGTGGTGAAGCTGAGATTTTAACTTCTGTCTGATTCCAAAGCAATGCTCTTAGAAAGCAAATGGCGAACATACATTTACATTATCTGTTCTAAGAAAAATTGTGTTCTTTAGTGTTAAAAATTATGAAAATCACTGAGAGTGTTTCTCCACAAATCTACTTTTTATTATTGCCTCACTTACCATCGTTTTTTAAATATCTATTTATTTGGCTGTGCCAGGTCTTAGTTGCAGCACACAGGATCTTTAGTTGTGGCACACAGGATCTAGTTCCCTGACCAGGGATCAAACCCGGCCCCCATGCATTGGGAGCACAGAGTCTTAGCCACTGGACCACCATGGAAGTCCCATCACTTAACCTTCTTTTTAAAAGAAAGGCCCAAAGAGAACAAAATATAGGGACACAGCTAAACATAAGCTTCTCGTACTGAATAGAAGGTTAAAATGTTCTAATTTTCCCTTTGTATCCCACAGCTGAAGAAAGCCCTTGATGAAAGCAACTTCAGAGAAGTGGAAGTATCCCGGACCAACCGGGAGCTGCGGCAGAAACTCACAGAGTTGGAAAAGGTACTGAACTGCAGCAAGGAGAAAATAAAGGATCAAAAGGCCCAAATTAAGTTCCACTTATCAGCTAAGGCGAATAATGCTCAGAACATAGAGAGGAGGAAGGTTGTATGAGAAACCCTAACTCTCCTCTCCTCCTTAGTATCTGATGAGGATCCAGGCAGGCAGTGGTGTCTGGGGAAGAAGGTTTCAGAGCCCCACCACCACCATGTGTTCTCTGGGAATTACAGCTACACCTGGGAAGTGGGCAGGTTGCCTGGGGGGAGGTGGGGGGAGACTCTTTGTCCCGCGGAGATACTGCTGCATCCGTGTTTGGTTTCTCATTAGCTGCCAGTGTCACATTCTGGCTCCCCAGCTGCCTCTTCCACAGTGATTGTACAAGACTTTGCTCTTGCCTTCCAACAGAGATTGTCTGCTATGAAAAGTATTCCCCAGTTCTGGAAAGAGATGTTAATCATCTTTTCTCAGGAGAATCTGTAAATCAAAATCTATAATCATATACACAAATGTATACTGTAGGTTAAACTGAAAATAATAGTTTTTATCCTATAGTCTGGTAGCACCTGGAGTTAGAAAGTACCCCATCATACTTTCATAATTTGGTGGCTCATTTATTACAATATTGAAGCTTTTTCTTCCATATATAGTACATTGGGAGTTTGTCAAAAATCTCTGTATCACGTTTTCAGGAATTGGAAGAAACAGTTAGACACCTGAAGAAATGTAAAGAGGCAACAGAGCATAAACTGAAAGAAGCTAGTGTGGAATCAGAACAGGTAAGGCAGACCCACGGACATGAAGACTTAGACAAGCTTCCTCAGACACGATGACCCTGAAACACAAGTGCGTGTAATATCCTTCAGTAACACAGTTGTCAGGAGTGCAAAAGGCAAGAACCAATACCTTAGTATAGCCTCCGTTATAAAGAATAGTTTTAGATTAAGATTCTGTCTTGATGAGACATCATAGAATGCTAAAAGATTGATTGACATTGACTAATATTAACTTGGTCGTCCAAGCCCCTGAAATTCCAGAAATCCCTGGAATTGGGATTGACATATCTACACTAATATGTATAAAATAGATAACCAATAAGAACCCGCTGTATAATAAACAAATAAAATTCAAAAAATAAGAGATTCTTAAGCTAAAGGTATCACAGTGACATTGCTGCCAGTTTATCCCTTTTGTAGCCATTAAGTTACATGATAATATGACTGCCAGAATGGTATATTAAAAGGAATATGGGGGGCGGGGTGAAGACGGTGCACTAGGAGGATGCGGAATTCGCATCTCCTCACAACGAGGGCACCTGGGGGACCACGGACACCTATGGGGACGGGAGGAAGCCCCAGAGACCAGGTAGGACCTGGGGCATGTGGGGGAGTGAAGGGGGAGGAGAGCTGCCGTCTCTTCTTCCTACAAATCCAGTGGAACTCAGTTAAGGGCATATGAGGAAGAGGGGGAACTCTGCAAAATGATTTACGTAATGTTAAAAGATAAATTGAGGAATAATAAAATTAAGAGTTTATTTGAACAAAAGTCAATTTGAATCAGGCAGTATGCAATCGATTGCAATAGAAAGGCGCTCTGAGGATTTGTATAAAATGAAAGACTTTTATAGGCAGAGGGGAGCAGGAACAAGGAAGTTATACTAGGCAAAAAGGTAGATTAGTTACTAGTAGCAGAGTTACTTCCTTTAAGGGATGGCAGGGGTCTGTCAGGCAGATTACTCACCTAATGCTGATCAGGCCATTCCTGATTGACTGGTTTAAGAGTCCTTTTCTGGGAGAGCCAAAACTGTAATTAAGTCTCAGTTTGGTGACATAAGGTTTAGCATAAGTGACTTCATTGTGGGCCTGTTGTCTTGTTTTGAATAGTAATCACTATGTTATTTTTCCACTAGACAAGTTTATTAAAATTTCTAAACATAAAGCAATATTCATAAGAAGTATAAACTACTATGTAAATAAGCTACAAGGATATATTGTACAGCACAGGGAATATAGCCAGTATTTTATAATAACTGGAGTATAATCTATAAAAATTTTTGATCACTATGTCATACACCTAAAATTAATATAATATCATACATCAACTATACCTCAATAGAAAAAAAGAAACATTATAAAAATACATGCAAGAATAGTCAATAACTGACAGGTGTATTTACATAAACTCCATATAATTTATGTTTACTTCTCCATACGTGAGGTCACAAGTGACAGAAAGAGACGAGCTTAAGCTTTTTAAAAAAAGAAAAAAAAAAAAACCTTTAAAGCACAGCAATGAGCACTGAGCAATTAGTGTGTGCCAGGCTCTATATTCCTTCTCTGCCTCCTCTTGTTTAACTGTTACATGAATCCTATGAAGTAGGCTCTTCTCATCCTTTTCCAGTGATGAGTCTTTAGCTTAGAGAAGTTAATTATCTGAAATTACTTGACTAGTGTGTGGTGAAGCTGAGATTTTAACTTCTGTCTGATTCCAAAGCCATGCTCTTAGAAAGCAAATAACGGACATACATTTACATTATCTGTTCTAAGAAAAATTGTGTTCTTTAGTGTTAAAAATTATGAAAATCACTGAGAGTGTTTCTCCACAAATCTACTTCTTAATATTGCCTCACTTACCCTCCTTTTTAAAATATCAATTTATTTGGCTGTGCCAGGTCTTAGTTGCAGCACACAGGATTGTTAGTTGTGGCACACAGGATCTAGTTTCCTGACCAGGGATCAAACCCGGCCCCCATGCATTGGGAGCACAGAGTCTTAGCGACTGGACCACCAGGGAAGTCCCATCACTTAACCTTCTTTTTAAAAGAAAGGCCCAAAGAGAACAAAATATAGGGACACAGCTAAACATAAGCTTCTCGTACTGAATAGAAGGTTAAAATGTTCTAATTTTCCCTTTGTATCCCACAGCTGAAGAAAGCCCTTGATGAAAGCAACTTCAGAGAAGTGGAAGTATCCCGGACCAACCGGGAGCTGCGGCAGAAACTCACAGAGTTGGAAAAGGTACTGAACAGCAGCAAGGAGAAAATAAAGGATCAAAAGGCCCAAATTAAGTTCCACTTATCAGCTAAGGCGAATAATGCTCAGAACATAGAGAGGAGGAAGGTTGTATGAGAAACCCTAACTCTCCTCTCCTCCTTAGTATCTGATGAGGATCCAGGCAGGCAGTGGTGTCTGGGGAAGAAGGTTTCAGAGCCCCACCACCACCATGTGTTCTCTGGGAATTACAGCTACACCTGGGAAGTGGGCAGATTGCCTGGGGGGAGGTGGGGGGAGACTCTTTTTCCCGCGGAGATACTGCTGCATCCGTGTTTGGTTTCTCATTAGCTGCCAGTGTCACATTCTGGCTCCCCAGCTGCCTCTTCCACAGTGATTGTACAAGACTTTGCTCTTGCCTTCCAACAGAGATTGTCTGCTATGAAAAGTATTCCCCAGTTCTGGAAAGAGATGTTAATCATCTTTTCTCAGGAGAATCTGTAAATCAAAATCTATAATCATATACACAAATGTATACTGTAGGTTAAACTGAAAATAATAGTTTTTATCCTATAGTCTGGTAGCACCTGGAGTTAGAAAGTACCCCATCATACTTTCATAATTTGGTGGCTCATTTATTACAGTATTGAAGCTTTTTCTTCCATATATAGTACATTGGGAGTTTGTCAAAAATCTCTGTATCACGTTTTCAGGAATTGGAAGAAACAGTTAGACACCTGAAGAAATGTAAAGAGGCAACAGAGGATAAACTGAAAGAAGCTAGTGTGGAATCAGAACAGGTAAGGCAGACCCACGGACATGAAGACTTAGACAAGCTTCCTCAGACACGATGACCCTGAAACACAAGTGCGTGTAATATCCTTCAGTAACACAGTTGTCAGGAGTGCAAAAGGCAAGAACCAATACCTTAGTATAGCCTCCGTTATAAAGAATAGTTTTAGATTAAGATTCTGTCTTGATGAGACATCATAGAATGCTAAAAGATTGATTGACATTGACTAATATTACCTTGGTCGTCTAAGCCACTGAAATTCCAGAAATCCCTGGAATTGGGATTGACATATCTACACTAATATGTATAAAATAGATAACCAATAAGAACCCGCTGTATAATAAACAAATAAAATTCAAAAAAGAAGAGATTCTTAAGCTAAAGGTATCACAGTGACCTTGCTGCCAGTTTATCCCTTTTGTAGCCATTAAGTTACATGATAATATGACTGCCAGAATGGTATATTAAAAGGAATATGGGGGGCGGGGTGAAGACGGTGCACTAGGAGGACACGGAATTCGCGTCTGCTCACAACGAGGGCACCTGGGGGACCACGGACACCTAAGGGGACGGGAGTAACCCCCAGAGACTAGGTAGGACCTGCGGCGTGTGGGGGAGTGAAGGGGGAGGAGAGCTGCCATCTCTTCTTCCTACAAATCCAGTGGTACTCATTTAAGGGCATATGAGGAAGAGGGGGAACTCTGTAAAATGATTTAAGTAATGTTAAAAGATAAATTGAGGAATAATAAAATTAAGAGTTTATTTGAACAAAAGTCAATTTGAATCAGGCAGTATGCAATCGATTGCAATAGAAAGGCGCCCTTAGGAGTTGTATAAAATGAAAGACTTTTATAGGCAGAGGGGAGCAGGAACAAGGAAGTTATACTAGGCAAAAAAGTAGATTAGTTACTAGTAGCAGAGTTACTTCCTTTAAGGGATGGCAGGGGTCTGTCAGGCAGATTACTCACCTAATGCTTATCAGGCCATTCCTGATTGACTGGTTTAAGAGTCCTTTTCTGGGGGAGCCAAGACTGTAATTAAGTCTCAGTTTGGTGACATAAGGTTTAGCATAAGTGACTTCATTGTGGGCCTGTTGTCTTGTTTTGAATAGTAATCAATATGTTATTTTTCCACTAGACAAGTTTATTAAAATTTCTAAACATAAAGCAATATTCATAAGAAGTATAAACTACTATGTAAATAAGCTACAAGGATATATTGTACAGCACAGGGAATATAGCCAGTATTTTATAATAACTGGAGTATAATCTATAAAAATTTTTAATCACTATGTCATACACCAAAATCTAATATAATATCATAAATCAACTATACCTCAATAGAAAAAAAGCAAGATTATAAAAATACATGCAAGGATAGTCAATAACTGACAGGTGTATTTACATAAATTCCATATAATTTGTTTTCACTTCTCTATACATGAGGTCACAAGTAACAGAAAGAGACGAGCTTAAGCTTTTTTTTAAAAAACAAAAAACAAACAAAAAAAAACACCTTTAAAGCACAGCAATGCGCACTGAGCAATTAGTGTGTGCCAGGCTCTATATTCCTTCTCTGCCTCCTCTTGTTTAACTGTTACATGAATCCTATGAAGTAGGCTCTTCTCATCCTTTTCCAGTGATGAGCCTTTAGCTTAGAGAAGTTAATTATCTGAAATTACTTGACTAGTGTGTGGTGAAGCTGAGATTTTAACTTCTGTCTGATTCCAAAGCCATGCTCTTAGAAAGCAAATAACGGACATACATTTACATTATCTGTTCTAAGAAAAATTGTGTTCTTTAGTGTTAAAAATTATGAAAATCACTGAGAGTGTTTCTCCACAAATCTACTTCTTAATATTGCCTCACTTACCCTCCTTTTTAAAATATCAATTTATTTGGCTGTGCCAGGTCTTAGTTGCAGCACACAGGATTGTTAGCTGTGGCACACAGGATCTAGTTTCCTGACCAGGGATCAAACCCGGCCCCCATGCATTGGGAGCACAGAGTCTTAGCGACTGGACCACCAGGGAAGTCCCATCACTTAACCTTCTTTTTAAAAGAAAGGCCCAAAGAGAACAAAATATAGGGACACAGCTAAACATAAGCTTCTCGTACTGAATAGAAGGTTAAAATGTTCTAATTTTCCCTTTGTATCCCACAGCTGAAGAAAGCCCTTGATGAAAGCAACTTCAGAGAAGTGGAAGTATCCCGGACCAACCGGGAGCTGCGGCAGAAACTCACAGAGTTGGAAAAGGTACTGAACAGCAGCAAGGAGAAAATAAAGGATCAAAAGGCCCAAATTAAGTTCCACTTATCAGCTAAGGCGAATAATGCTCAGAACATAGAGAGGAGGAAGGTTGTATGAGAAACCCTAACTCTCCTCTCCCCCTTAGTATCTGATGAGGATCTAGGCAGGGAGTGGTGTCTGGGGAATGTGGTTTCAGAGCCCCACCACCACCATGTGTTCTCTGGGAATTACAGCTACACCTGGGAAGTGGGCAGGTTGCCTGGGGGGAGGTGGGGGGAGACTCTTTGTCCCGCGGAGATACTGCTGCATCCGTGTTTGGTTTCTCATTAGCTGCCAGTGTCACATTCTGGCTCCCCAGCTGCCTCTTCCACAGTGATTGTACAAGACTTTGCTCTTGCCTTCCAACAGAGATTGTCTGCTATGAAAAGTATTCCCCAGTTCTGGAAAGAGATGTTAATCATCTTTTCTCAGGAGAATCTGTAAATCAAAATCTATAATCATATACACAAATGTATACTGTAGGTTAAACTGAAAATAATAGTTTTTATCCTATAGTCTGGTAGCACCTGGAGTTAGAAAGTACCCCATCATACTTTCATAATTTGGTGGCTCATTTATTACAGTATTGAAGCTTTTTCTTCCATATATAGTACATTGGGAGTTTGTCAAAAATCTCTGTATCACGTTTTCAGGAATTGGAAGAAACAGTTAGACACCTGAAGAAATGTAAAGAGGCAACAGAGGATAAACTGAAAGAAGCTAGTGTGGAATCAGAACAGGTAAGGCAGACCCACGGACATGAAGACTTAGACAAGCTTCCTCAGACACGATGACCCTGAAACACAAGTGCGTGTAATATCCTTCAGTAACACAGTTGTCAGGAGTGCAAAAGGCAAGAACCAATACCTTAGTATAGCCTCCGTTATAAAGAATAGTTTTAGATTAAGATTCTGTCTTGATGAGACATCATAGAATGCTAAAAGATTGATTGACATTGACTAATATTAACTTGGTCGTCTAAGCCCCTGAAATTTCAGAAATCCCTGGAATTGGGATTGACATATCTACACTAATATGTATAAAATAGATAACCAATAAGAACCTGCTGTATAATAAACAAATAAAATTCAAAAAAGAAGAGATTCTTAAGCTAAAGGTATCACAGTGACATTGCTGCCAGTTTATCCCTTTTGTAGCCATTAAGTTACATGATAATATGACTGTCAGAATGGTATATTAAAAGGAATATGGGGGGCGGGGTGAAGACGGTGCACTAGGAGGATGCGGAATTCGCGTCTGCTCACAACGAGGGCACCTGGGGGACCACGGACACCTAAGGGGACGGGAGTAACCCTCAGAGACCAGGTAGGACCTGGGGCGTGGGGGGGAGTGAAGGGGGAGGAGAAGCTGAGGTGGGACAGGACTGACGGGCAGGTAGGGGAGGGGAAGGGATTCCATGCCTGTCGGGGGAAATTTTGGTACCAATGGGAGGGCAGAGGATCAAAAGGGACCAGGACCAGGTGTCCCCTGCCCACTTGGGCCCCTCGGAGCCTGCTGAGATCCCGGGCCTGACCCTCTGCTCACTGAGGCCCCCTCCAGCTGTGCGGGTCCTGAGGGAGTCGGATGGAAGGGGGAAGAAAAGTAAAGGCTGGACCTGTGTGACTGGCACCCCTGAGGGGTGGCTGGGCGAGGGGAGGAGTTCCTACACTCAGTGGGACACACCCACGGCTAGGGGTCCTGCAGCAACGGGGGAGACCCTGGAGGAGACAGTGGTGGAGGGCACAGAGCAATGGAAGGAAACAGGGCCAGCACTTTCCCTGTTGGGCTCCTGGGCCTAATCCTCAGAGCCTCCCTCCTACTATGCAGAGCCCAAGCCCTGCCCCTACACCCCCCCACCCAGGGCCCCACCTCTACACTCAGAGACCCCGTCCAAGGCACTGGGCCTAAACCCCACCCACACACCCTCACTCAGGGCCTTACCTCCAAACTCCAGAACCTCACACTGCAGAGGCCCTCCCTTCCTTCCACCCAGGTCCTAAGCAGAGGCCCTGCCCCACACTTGAACATCACCCCACCTAGGCCCCACCCCCAGTGCCTTTTCCTGCTATGGGGGTTCTGAGCCTAGGTCCTGCCCCACCTTAAACCCTGACCCTGCCTAAGTTCCACTCCTGCCTATACCCCACCCCCCCATATCTAAGGCTTTTTTTCTTTTCCTCTCTTAGATTGGGTTCTGTTTTACCTTGTTGACTCATTGTTGATTCTCTTATATTTTTATATTTCCTAATCTTTTATTTTTCTAATTTTATTTTATTCTTTATACTTTGTTATTATTCTCTCCTTTTGGCTTGTACCCCCCCCCTTTTTTCTGTTGTGGTTTTATTTTACCTTGTTGCACTTGTTTCAATTATAGTTTTATATTTCCTAATATATTTTGTATGTTTCTAATTTTATTTTCTTTTTTATTCTTTGATATTGTGCTGCTCTGGTCCTTTTTTTCCTTTTTCTTTTTCTTTTTTACAATACCACAAAACTTGCAAGATCTTGGTTCCCAGGACAGAGGTGAGGCCCGAGCTGCTGTGGTGGGAGCTCCAAGTCTGCTGCACTAACAGAGAACATCAAACCCCAGGGAAAATTAATGGGAGTGAGGCATCCTGGAGGTCCTCATCTCAGCACCAAGACCCGGCTCTATCCAACTGCCTGCAAACTCCAGTGCTGGATGTCTCAGGCCAGACAACCAGTAAGATAGATAGGAATACAGCACCACCCATCAAAAAAAAATGAAATGACAAAAAAAATGTTACAGATGAAGGAACAAGGTGAAAACCTAAAAGACAAATAAGTGAAGATGAAATAGGCAAGCTACCTGAAAAAGAATTCAGAGTAATGATAGTAAAGGTGATCCAAAATCTCGGAAACAGAATGGAGAAATTACAAAAAAACATTTAACAAGGATCTAGAAGAATTAAAGAGCAAACAAACAAACAGTTACTGAAATTAGAAATACTCTAGAAGAAATCAGTAGCAGAATAACTGAGGCAAAAGAATGGATAAGTGAGCTGGAAGACAAGATGGTGGAAATAACTGCCAGGGAGCAGAATAAAAGAATGAAAAGAATTGAGGGCAGTCTCAGAGACCTCTGGGACAACATTAAACACACCAACATTTGAAATATAGGGGTCCCAGAAGAAGAAGAGAAAAGAAAGGGACTCAGAAAATATTTGAAGAGATTATAGTTGAGAAGTTCCCTAACATGGGAAATGAAATAGTCAATCAAGTCCAGGAAGCACAGAGAGTACCACACAGGATAAACCCAAAGAGAAACATGCCGAGACACATTAATCAAACTATCAAAATTTAAATAAAAGGAAAAAATGTTAAAAGCAGCAAAGGAAAAGCAACAAATAACATACAAGGGAATCCCCATAAGGTTAACAGCTGATTTTTCAGCAGAAACTCTGCAACCCAAAAGGGAGTGGCAGAACATAATTAAAGTGGTGAAAGGGAAAAACCTACAACCAATATTACTCTACCCAGCAAGGATGTCATTCAGATTCAACAGAGAAATTAAAACCTTTAAAAGAAAAATCTAAGAGAAATCAGCACCACCAAACCAGCTTTACAACAAATGCTAAAGGAACTTCTCTAGGCAGGAAACACAAGAGAAGGAAAAGACCTACAATAACAAACCCAAAACAATTAAGAAAATGGTAATAGTAGCATACATATCAATAATTACTTTAAATGTAAATGGTTTAATTGCTCCAACCAAAAGACACAGACTGGCTGAATGGATACAAAAACAAGACCCATATATATGCTCTCTACAAGAGAGCCACTTCAGACCTAGGGACACATACAGACTGAAAGTGAGGGGATAGAAAAAGATATTGCATGCAAATGGAAAGCAAAAGAAAGCTGGAGTAGCAATTCTCATATCAGACAAAATAGACTTTAAAATCAAGACTATTACAAGAGACAAGGACACTACATAATGGTCAAGAGATTGATCCAAGAAGAAGATATAACAATTGTAAATATGCACCCATCATAGGAGCACCTCAAAACATAACGCAAATGCTAACAGCCATAAAAGGGGAAATCAAGAGCAACACAATCACAGCAGGGGACTTTAACACCCCACTTGCACCAATGAACAGATCATCCAAACTGGAAAGAAATAAGGAAACACAAGCTTCAAATGATACATTAAACAAGATGGACTTAATTGACATTTATAGGACATTCCATCCAGAAACAACAGAATATACTTTCTTCTCAAGTGCTCATGGAACACTCAGAATAGATCATATCTTGGGTCACAGATCAATCCTCAGTAAATTTAAGAAAACTGAAATCGTATCAAGTATCTTTTCTGACCACAATGCTATGAGACTGGATATCGATTAACTACAGGCAAAAATCTGTAGGAAATACAAATACATGGAGGCTAAACAATACACAGCTAAATAACCAAGAGATCACTGAAGAAATCAAAGAGTAAATCAAAAAAATACCTAGAAACAAATGACAATGAAAACGACGACACAAAACCTATGGGATGCAGCAGAAGCAGTGCTAAGAGGGAAGTTTATAGCAAAAAAATCCTACCTCAAGAAACAAGAAACATCTCAAATAAACGACTTAACCTTACACCTAAAGCAATTAGAGAAGGAAGAACAAAATAACCCCAAAGTTAGCAGAAGGAAAGAAATCATAAAGATGAGAAATAAATGAAATAGAAATGAAGGAAACAATAGCAAAGATCAATAAAACTAAAAGCTGGTTCTTTGAGAAGATAAACAAAATTGATAAACCATTAGCCAGACTCATCAAGAAAAAAAGGAAGAAGACACAAATCAATAGAATTATAAATGAAAAAGGAGAAGTAACAACTGACACTTCAGAAATACAAAGGATCATGAGAGATTACTACAAGCAACTCTATGCCAATAAAATGGACAACCTGGAAGAAATGGACAAATTCTTAGAAATGCACAACCTTCCGAGACTGAACCAGGAAGAAAGAGAAAATATGAACAGTCCAATCACAAGCACTGAAATTGAAACTGTGATTAAAAATCTTCCAATAAACAAAAGCCCAGGACCAGATGGATCCACAGATGAATTCTATCAAACATTTAGAGAAGAGCTAACACCTATCCTTCTGAAACTCTCCCAAAATATAGCAGAGGGAGGAACACGCCCAAACTCATTCTGTGAGGCCACCATCACCCTGATATCAAAACCAGACAAAGATGTCACAAAGAAAGAAAACTACACGCCAATATTGCTCATGAACATAGATGAAAAAATCCTCAACAAAATACTAGCAAACAGAATCCCTACAGCACATTAAAAGGATCATACACCATGATCAAGTGGGGTTTATCCCAGGAATGCAAGGATTCTTCAATATACACAAATCAATCAATGTGATACAACATATTAACAAACTGAAGGAGAAAACCATATGACCATCTCAATAGATACAGACAAAGCTTTTGACAAAAGTCAAAACCCATTTATGATAAAAACCCTCCAGAAAATAGGCATATCATCCTCAATGGGGAAAAACTGAAACCATTTCCTCTAAGATCAGGAAGAAGACAAGGTTGCCCACTCTTACCACTATTATTCAGCATAGTTTTGGAAGTTTTAGCCACAGCTATCAGAGAAGGAAAAGAAAAAAAGGGAATGAAAATCAGAAAAAAAGAAATAAAACATTACTTTTTGCAGATGACATGATACTATACATAGAGAATCCTAAAGATGCTACCAGAAAACTACTAGAGCTAATCAATGAATTTGGTAGTGTAGCAGGATACAAAATTAATGCACAGAAATCTCTAGCATTCCTATACAATAATGATGAAAAATCTGAAAGTGAAATTAAGGAAACACATTTACCATTGCAACAAAAACAATAAAATACCTAGGAAGAAACCTACCTAAGGAGACAAAAGACCTGTATGCAGAAAACTATAAGACACTGATGAAAGAAGTTAAAGATGATACAAACAGATGGAGAGGTATACCATGTTCTTGGATTGGAAGAATCAACATTTGTGAATATGACTATACCACCCAAAGCAACTTACAAATTTCACAATTTGTATGGAAACACAAAAGACCCTGAATAGCCAAAGCAATCTTGAGAAAGAAAGACAGAGCTGGAGGAATCAGGCTCCCAGACTTCAGACTATACTACAAAGCTACAGTTATCAAGACAGTATGGTACTGGCACAAAAACAGAAATATAGATCAATGGAACAGGATAGGAAGCCCTGAGATAAATCCACTCACATATGGTCAACTTATCTTTGACAAAGGAGGCAAGAATATACAATGGATAAAAGACAGCCTCTTCAATAAGTGGTGCTGGGAAAACAGGAGAGCTACATGTAAAAGAATGAAATTAGAACACTCCCTAACACCATACACAAAATAAACTCAAAATGGATTAAAGACCTAAATGTAAGGCCAGACACTATCAAACTCTTAGAGGACACTCTATGACATAAATCACAGCAAGATCCTTTTTGACCCACCTCCTAGAGAAATGGAAACAGAAACAGAAACAGAAACAAATGGGACCGAATGAAACTTAAAATCTTTTGCACAACAAAGGAAACCACAAACAAGATGAAAAGACCACCCTCAGAATGGGAGAAAATGTTTGCAAATCAAGCAACTGACAAAAGATTAATCTCCAAAATATACAAGCAGCTCATGCAGCTCAATATCAAAAAAACAGAAAACACAATCCAAAAATGGGCAGAAGACCTAAAGAGACATTTCTCCTAAGAAGATACAGATGGCGAACAAACACATGAAAAGATGCTCAACATCACTAATCATTAGAGAAATGCAAATCGAAACTACAGTGAGGTATCACCTCACACCAGTCTGAATGGCCATCATCAAAAATTCTACAAACAATTGGGCTTCCCTGGTGGTGCAGTGGTTGGGAGTCCACCTGCCGATACAGGGGACACGGGTTCATGCCCCGGTCTGGGAAGATCCCACATGCCACGGAGCAGCTGGGCCCGTGAGCCATGGCCGCTGAGCCTGCGCGTCCAGAGCCTGTGCTCCACAATGGGAGAGGCCACAACAGTGACAGGCCCGTGTACTGCAAAAAAAAAAAAAAATCTACAAATAATAAATGCTGGAGAGTGGGTGGAGAAAAGGGAACCCTCTTGCACTGTTGGTGGGAATGTAAATTGATACACCCACTATAGAGAACAGTATGGAGATTCCTTAAAAACCTAAAAATAGAACTAGCATATGACCCAGCAATACCACTATTGGGCATATACCCTGAGAAAACCATAATTCAAAAAGAGTCATGTACCACAATGTTCATTGCAGCTCTATTTACAATAGCCAGGACATGGAAGCAACCTAAGTGTCCATCAACAGATGAATGGACGAAGAAGATGTGGCACATATATACAATGGAATATTACTCGCCATAAAAGTAAACGAAATTGAGTTATTTATACTGAGGTGGATGGACCTAGAGTCTGTCATAAAGAGTGAAGTAAGTCAGAAAGAGAAAATCAGATACCATATGCTAACACATATATATGGAATCTAAAAAAAAAAAGAACAAAAGTCATGAAGAACCTAAGGGCAAGACGGGAATAAAGACACAGACCTACTAGAGAATGGACTTGAGGATACAGGGAGGGGGAAGGGTAAGCTGGGACGAAGTGAGAGAGTGGCTTGGACATATACACACTACCAAACGTAAAATAGATAGCTAGTGGGAAGCGGCTGCATAGCACAGGGAGATCAGCTCAGTGCTTTGTGACCACCTAGAGGGGTGGGATAGGGAGGGTGGGAGGGAGGGTGACACAAGAGGGAAGAGATATGGGGACATATGTATATGTATAACGGATTCACTTTGTTATAAAGCAGAACCTAACACCACTGTAAAGCAATTATACTCCAATAAAGATGTTTTAAATAATTAATTAATTAATTAAAAGGAATATGGACTCGTCTCTTGTGAGTTTGCCAACAATGACACTTACTGGGCCCTTAAGGAAGTTACATTTACTTTCTGTAACTCATCAGTTACCACTTCTATAATAGTCAGGAAGTTATTACCTACCACTGTTACTCTGATAGATGGCTTGGAGTAAGTTTCAATAAACGTTGGCTCCATTCTCATTCACCATACAAGACGAGACATGATGTACAATGAATGTCATTTCAAGCATCTTTCCCTCCACTTCTGATAAAGAGAAAAGTGGGGTTTGGTTTGTGGGTGGATGGGAGTGTGTCTGTCGTCAGGATGCACAAACAAACCTGGAAAATACTTTAGCTTTGTAGCTTTATAAAAGTTAAATGACAAGCAGAGCTCTATTTTCTCGTCTCACTATTTTGTACTCACACTGTGACCTGGTTAATAGGGGACAAGTACATAGTAGCACAAATTTATAAAGGACCTATTATATGGCTTGTACCGTGCTAGGTGATGGAGCTATAGGGTGAATAAGCCAAAAGAAGCCCCTGGTCTCATCGAACTTGCCTTCTCCCAAGCAAGAGAGAAATACACTAGTCTCTGAGACCTCAGAGTCAAAACATGAAAATGCTGTCCATGAAACATAAATAATCAAAGGGGGAAAACCAGTCATTTTGCTTTTTATTCTAGAGGATATGTTCTACAGCTATTTTGAAGCAACCTTTATATATAATAAAAACCTGTTGGCTCTACCTTCAAAATAATATCCCAAATACATAGAAAAGTGCTAGGCACATATAGGCACTCAATAAATATTTGTCAAGTAAATGAATACTGATTCTAGATCATCTTCAAAGGCAGACTATTAGAGGGACTGTTTTCAAGTCTAACAGATCATTTGGAAGTTTGTGCTTAGGAGCTAAAGTATAAAATATTTTGATAAAGGAAATAAAAAATACCATTTACACTAAGCTGGTCCAGTGTTTTTACTAATTCGTTCTATTACCTTTATAAAGCACAGCAGGAAAATCTAGGCTTTACAGTTCAGGGACTTTGGAGAAGTGTTTAGTCTCAGAGAACAGAACTCAAAGTGTGGTTTGAATTACCACATGAATTTTCAATGGCATCTTGTACTTTCACTCCTACCTTAACTTTCTCCCGAGCCCTCTCACCTCAGTTCACGTCCAGGAAATATTAACAAATGCATGAAAATCAGCAGGTTTGTATTCATTGTTTAACTCCATATTCAGAAATTATTCTCTCATCTATAGGAGGATGTGTATTATGCAAACAGGTTGCAAAGACCATGCAGTTAGAATGTGAGTCTTTTAATATCTAGGTAAAGTCTCTTGAACTGGCAACTATAGGAAGAATACTTCCAGTTTAACTAATATGAAGCCCATTTGCTAATTGTGGGGGGAAATAAAGCTTTTAAATTATACAGTGTAAAAAGAAAGAGTCTCAGGCTTCCCTGGTGGCACAATGGTTGAGAGTCCGCCTGCTGATGCAGGGGACACGGGTTCGTGCCCCGGTCCGGGAAGATCCCACACGCCGCGGAATGGCTGGGCCCATGAGCCATGGCCACTGAGCCTGCGCGTCCGGAGCCTGTGCTCCACAACGGGAGAGGCCACAACAGTGAGAGGCCCGTGTACCGCAAAAAAAAAAAAAAAAAAAAAAAAAGAGTCTCTTGAACTAATACACAAAATGATTAAGTGTTCCTTTGTTGTAAATTTTAATGAGAACATTTGTATGTGCAGATAACAGCTAACCTGAAAGAAGCTTGGTGCTGGTTTAAGTGCAAACGCGATGGCCTACAACTTGAGCTGACCAAAAACCCGTTGCAGAGGGAAGACAGGTGGCGGAAAGAGGTGGAATATTTGTGTGTCTTAAGCAATTCTGGATTTGTTCCTTCTCAGATTTCTAATTACACAAGTTCTCTCTTCATCCAGCTACTCTCCACTAATCTGTAGATCTCTTTAAACTGCTGTTTGGAAAACCAATGAACTGAATTTCTTTCTTAAAAGTTCTACCTCTCCCAAGCTGTCTAGTTTAGAACCACCTATCTTGAAAAGAAAATGACATCCATAAAGACAAAATAGGTCCTCAGCTCTGCAGTTAGTTTCTAACAGTTTTGGGGTGTGTTTTCTTTCCAATAGGACCAAGATAAAAGGCACAGCAGCATATCCGATCAGTCTGCTCTACATCGATGGGAGAATAAACTGAATCTTAGACTTGTGCCGAAGAAGTGTCATTCTGAACTAAACAGGGGTGGTGTCCTTGACAGAGGAGCTTCTTCACTTAGAACAGCTACATCACTCTGATTCCTTGAGCCCAGCAACTAGGGCTGGGCTGTTTCCACCGTCATCAGGACATGAAGTCTTTGATGTGGACTGAAGATTTTGGACCTGAGTTTATCCTTTTATGAACTCTTTGATATCAATACAGAACCACCCCATCTTTTTTGTCCCTTTCCCCATTTTCCACCTAGTAAATTTATATTAATGTGTTGTATGATAGGAGATGCTGTTGCATGATACCTGGCTATTGTTTTAAGTAAATTTTATCAAAAAGCATTTAATGAGGTACTGGATGATTTGGCAACTAAATGATATGATACTTTATTTCAGTGAAATGTCCTAGTCTAACATCTAGTAGATACTCCCTGGAAATACGATCACCTGAAAAGTGGTAAAAACTCTCCCACTGTCTAGTAAACATATACCCTTCTATGCTGGGTAATTACTAGCACACCTTTTATAAGACCATATCTCTATTCGTATATAAGATATCTCAGAGGTTGTATTTGCAGTTTCCTTGGACATTTACAAAGAAGTTTATTCAACTCTGTTCCAGGAGATTATGCCTGACCAATGTAGCTCTCCCTTACTATAGTAAGCAATAAATTCAGCTTTATCTTCTCATTTCAGATTAAATAATCCAGATTTAAAGTATGTAAACAGCTGGCATAATACCTGGCTTAATTGATGCTCAAGTAATGGTAGCTGCTGATAATAGTATTAGGACCTAAATCAAATGAGCAATTATAAAATTAGAATATCAAATATAAGACTCAGAGGTTGATGAGCCCAGCACTCAATATCTAATATAAAAAAACACAGCTGGGGACTTCCCTGGTGGTGCAGTGTTTAGGAATCCACCTGCCAATGCAGGAGACATAGGTTCAATCCCTGGTCCAGGAAGATCCCACATGCCGCAGAGCAACTAAGCCCATGTGCCACAACTACTGAAGCCTGCACTCTAGGGCCTGCGTGCTGCAACTACTGAGCCCGCAAGCTGCAACTACTGCAGCCCGCACACCTAGAGCCCATGCTCCGCAACAAGAGAAGGCACCACAATGAGAAGCCCACGCACTGCAACAAAGTGTAGCCCCTGCTCTCTGCAACTAGAGAAAGCCACACGCAGCAACGAATACCCAATGCAGCCCAAAATAAATAAATTTTAAAAATAGAACAAAATACTAAAAAATAAAAAAACACCACTGAATTTATTGCTTACTGTGGTAGGGGAGAGATGTTAGACAGACAGTGGCCCCCCTGATCAGAGCAAACTACTGATCTTATATAGGGTTTTGAGAAAGCATGGAGTTCAAGCACTGGAAGAGTTTCAGAGTTTTAAGTGGGTTGACATCATCTGCAGGTGTGTAGTAGTTGAGTGAGACTATTGTTGATTAATTGACATTCAGAGGCAAGTTTCCTGGAGGGCATCCATTTCTGTGTCTGACTTTCAAGAGTGAGGGACTCACTGGTAGGCTGGTAAAAGCCTCCTTAAGTTGTCTAACTCCTATAGTATTTATCCCTTTGGGGGTAAGAAGGTATTGTCAATTTGATGGTATTGGGGAGTCAGAATCTTGAAACAGCCTAACTAAGAGCCCCAGAGAACAATTAACCTGGTCCTGGGGTGGCACTGAAAACCTTGGTCCTGAAATATGCATAGGAACAAAGATCCCAATTGCTGCACAGGAGAGATGATCAATCTTAATGGGTTGCACATGAGTGTTGTCGTAACAGTCACATGCCAAGAATATTAATATCCTCATCCAGAACAAGAGGAGAATTATAGAGTTAGACTGGTGATCATTTCTAGTCAAGATTATAATGAAAGCAGCCTATTTAGTGTGATGATTTGTTAAAGCATTTCTATGATACTTTAGAAGTGTTTCTATAGTACGTTTAGAGTATCTATCATATATACTAGCTTCTATTGTGACCTTCTACTTTCATTTGAAATAACAAAAAAACAGACAAAATATGAAACAATGGTTTTTAAGAGACTGGACATCAAGCAACAAAGCACTCTCATCCCTGAAAGAAAGGGAACAAGTGAGGTGAGCCCTATTGTTGCCTCGACTTACAGCCTTGAGGGAGTTCAGCCTGTGATGCAAGGAGTGGAAATCAGGATGGGTTCCCTGGGTTAAGGAATGAGTATTGAGAGTCCAGGGAGACACAGGCTGCAAGCGTTCCAGGACACAGGACGGGAGAGGAGAGAGCCGCACAGAGACGCCCACAAGGTCCTCTCTGAGTACTGAGCTGAGTACTGGGCAGCACATGCCTTTGAGGAATCTACCTAAGGCTGGAGAAAAGGCCATCCAAAAGGGTTAGAAGTGACAGTGCCCAGCATGCCCATGCATGCACACACACGCGCACACACACACACGCGCGCGCAGTACCAGTTCTCACCAGCCAGAATTGGAAACCTTGTGATTTCCGGGCACTGGGTAGTATACAACAGGGCTTGGCCTCAGTAGTAGTGAATAGTGAGCCCTGGAGTCAACACAGCTCTGCTCCTAACACGTCTTCACAGCATGGCCCCAAATGACCCATTTCCAAGTAACTGTGTTCCAAAACAGAGCTTAAGAATATTTAGAAGGATACAAAAAAATATGGTACCCATCAAGGTAGAATCACGATTTCTGGCAAAATTATCAGGCATGCAAAGAAGCAGGAAAATAGGGCCCATAATGAGAAAATCAAAATTGACCCAGAACTAACACAAACATTAGAGTTGACAGACAAGGACATTAAAACAATTATTGTAACTACTCTGTATATTCAAAGAATATTATACCAGTAGATGGTAATATGAGAAAAAGAAAGTGGCAATAGTTTATGTAGTTAACTAGTAGAAAAATGATGAGTGATTTCCTTTAGCAATAGAGATATACTGCCTGTGGTAACATCAGATTTAAAGGTGAGCCTAACACAAGATCTGAAGATGCTTTGACTAATTTCTTGAAGACTGTAATTGTTCTGAAGCAAGGAGACTAAGCCATGGCTTCTACTGATTTAAGGGACAGGCAGTGCCATGTTTTTAACACCCCTAGAGCATGGCCTAACCTTTTCACGTCAGTACAAAAAGAGATTTATGAAAATCTAGGAAGAATCCATCTGAACTCTAATTGATTTTGTTCCAGTTAGTGTGTCTGTAAAGTCTTTTACCCTTGGGGATTCTGAGACCATAGCTATTTCTTTGGTAATTTTTTGGTCAGCTTTATTGAGGTATAACTGACATTAAATTATAAGATATTTAAAGTACACATTGTAATAATTTGATATTCACTGTGAAAGATTCTTCTCATCTTGCTAATTAACACATCCATCACCTCACATCTTTTTTAAAAAAAATTTGGTGACAGCATTTAATTTCTACTGTTAGTAAACTTTAGTTATACAAGACAGTATTTTCAACCACAATCATCATGTTATACATTATCTTATAACTGAAACTTTGTACCCTTTTCCCAACTGCTTCCTATTTCCTCTACCTCCCAACCCCTGGAAATCACTTTTCTAATCTCTGTTTCTATGAGTTTGAACTTTTTGGGGGGGATTCCACATGTAAGTATCTTTGGTAATTCCTTGAGTCATTTCTTTAGGCTAGTGTAGGTAATCTAATGTCACATCAGCTATAATCTGATAATATGAAAGGGCTGCAGTATATTTTCTCTGGAAGTAGATCCTGCCTATTAAATCTGTAGGTGCCACAAAGAATAAAGAAATATTTCTCCAACAGAGATCCCAAAGTATCAGATATGGGTTGAGACTTAGAGTTGTTGTAAATTCTCAGTTTTCAGAGTGGTTCTAGTAGACCAAATCAAATAAAGTTGATTTCTTCTCAAGCTTCTATGATTACATTTTCAAATTCTTCATCATCTTTTATCATGTCAGTCATTTTTACATTAAGACAAAATTCTCTCTGTCTCTCTCGCTGTAAGTCATTTTGCTTTTTAGACAACCTCAAAACTCCTCTGAGGATCTGATGTTCCAGAGTAGCAGGATTAAGGATAGAGAACACTAATATCAACAAGAATGCTATATTGTTCCACTTGGGAGTTTAGAGGAAGGACGAGGAACTGTTGTGGACTCAGGTCTCCTTCAGAGCGGCCATGATTAGACAGATTTTGGATTGTCCTTCAGCTTCTTAGCCAGAATTGAACAATTGTTATTTCAGTGCTCCTTTCACTTGCACTATTCTCCTGGCTTCTTTACCTACAGGCTTCCAATTCTTAACAGAAGACCTTTTGGTCTAGTTTTTATCTCAGGGGTCAATTTTTATCTAGAGAGCCATAGCTTGTTTACTCTCTAAGCCTCTCTAAAATCATCTGGCCACATATTATATATTTTCTAAAAATAGTTTCACATTTCAATTTTTTTCTTAATAAGTTCTCTAGTTTATATTTGAGCCTGTTTTAAAAAAGGGAGGACTAGTCCTCCTTTACTTCAGCTGTGGGGTCTACCCCAGAATACTTTCGAAAAAAGAGGAGGTTTTCTAAGAAATTTGACTATTTGATAATATTTGACATCTCTCTTCTCAAGAGTGTTTATTCTGGGCTTTTATCTCTGGTGATCTCTCACTTCATTGAGTGAGATGGCTCTATGGTGGCACCACACTATAATATTTTCTCCACCTTGGATTTCCTTGGGCAATAGGGACTCTGTAAACCATTTGCTAATGTAATCCTTTTTCTAAATGGTCAGAAACGATGAACAATATATAGAAGACTAAAACAGACTGGAATATTTCCTGATTACCAGCCCCAGCAGAGTGTTTTTCTTTTCTTATATAGTTCTAATAAGAGATCAGGATTGAGTCTTATTGGAAGGATTGGTTCAATGACACCCTCAAACAATCACTGTGACTTGAAAGCTGAATTGTATGCTGACTGGTTAGGTCTCTATGTGAGATGTGTCCATCTCTGAAACTGAGGGTGGTCCCCAAAGGAAATCTAAGTGATATATCCAGAAGTAAGGGGAAAAGGAGGTAGACCAGATCAAAACCATAGATGTCAAAAGTTTGTAAGTGGAGAAAAAACACCAAGGTCACTAGTGAACTTCATTTACACTGCAGCCAGAAAACTTTGAGTAGCGGATAGGGTCCTCATACTGACACTCGTTTTCCTCCAGAGCACTAATGGACAGCCACAAGCTGTCAAGTTCTTCTTGAAGCTTTTAAAACTATTTTGTTAGTAACCTATGTATAGGGGCTTTCAGGTAAATAAAGACATGGCAGCCACTTAGCTGTCTGCCTCCTAATACTCCCTTCACAAGCAATATGAAACAAGAAAGAAAAAGTAAATTCTACACAAAATCATACTCTATATAACTCAAAGGCAGATAATGTCAAATCTTCAAAATAATTAAGTAAAATGAGGAGAAAAAAATTCACCAAATCCCCATGCATGGCTCTCTCACACTTCTGCCCCACCTCCCTCAATAAAAGGCTCTGTGGCAGACAAAGGTAGACCAAAATAAGTGCAGTGAAGACAGAAAAAGGAAACAAGGGAAGGAGTCTAAGGTTGATCTTGAACTGCCAGCACAAATACTAATTGCACCCTAAATCTGGAAATACTAAAAAGTGTCCAGGCAGATCAGAGCATGAACTACAGGAAAGGGACTTCAAAGTACATACATGATTTAAAAGGTACAGGCATGTTTTAAGGGGGCAGTCATCAAAATGCATAGATTCTGGAGGAGTAATAAAGGCAAAAGGGAGAAGCCCTCTTTCGAAAGTGTTAAGGGGAAAGAGAAAAAGGGAAAATTTTAGGGCCAGTAAGAAAAAAGACAAGCATAAAATACCATACCTGTGAACAAGAGGAAAGTTAAGTCCGTACAGAGCTACTGCAGAAAGTCAGGAAGTGAAATTCCCTACATTTCAACTGAGGAAAATTTCCAATAAGCATTCATGGAGGAGGACAGGAAAAGTGAACATTCCAAACAAATGTATTTCAGACAAACTTTTGAGGACACGATAAACCACTGGGAAACAAATTCAAAAACTGAGAACAGAAATGGACAAACATCAGAAGTAAAAGGAGAGTTGTTTAAACTCAGGAAAGAAATAGAAAAAAAGACAAAATTGTCTCAGAAATGAGGAATAAGTTACAAGATGCTCAAGGGAGAACGGATTCAGATGAGAATAACAGTCATTGAAGAAAGGCAGGAAAACAACCAAGAAAATGAAAATTGTATAAAGAAGTTCAGAGAAAATGTAAATGGAATGGAAAATAGGCAAAGAAGGAAAAATAATTGTGTTATTGGAGGCCCTGAGGAAAAAAACAGTAGAATAGAAGTAATATTTTAACCTACAGCCCAAGCACACTTTCCAAAAATAGAAAAAAAATGTATATATGAATCTACATTATAAGGACGCTGTGGGTACCCTGCGAAAACTGATAAACTTGGAGACATATTCTAATAAAACTATTAGATTTCAAAGACAAAATGTTATCAAAGTCTACAGGCAGGGCCTCCCTGGTGGCGCAGTGGTTCAGAGTCCGCCTGCCGATGCAGGGGATACGGGTTCGTGCCCCGGTCTGGGAGGATCCCATATGCCGCGGAGCGGCTGGGCCCGTGAGCCATGGCTGCTGAGCCTGTGCATCCGGAGCCTGTGCTCCGCAACGGGAGAGGCCACAACAGTGAGAGGCCCGCGTACCACAAAAAAAAAAAAAAAAAAAAAAAAAAGTCTACAGGCAAAAAGATCAAATAACTTAAAAGGCAAAAGAAACTGGCAATAGACATTTAAAAACCAACACACCAAGCAAAGCAACAGTGCAGCAGTGTGGTAGGCAGAATTCTAAGGCCCTGAGATTTCCTACACTCTGATATGCATGCCTACACAATCCCTGCCACTGTGAAAATGGTGATTTTCCTCATGATTCAATTATATGTTACAATTGACTTTAAGAAAGGAAGAGTATCCTGGTCTAATCACGTGAGTCTTTTAAAAACTGTTTTCCCCACCTGGTTACAGAAGGAGAAGTCAGAGATTTGAAGCACAAGATTTCACATGCCCTTGCTGCCTTGAAGATGGAGAAGGCCACATGGCAAAGAATGCAGGTGTCCTCTAGGAGCTGAGAGCAGCCCCCGGCTGAAAACCAGCAAGGAAATGTTGACCTCAGTCCTAAAACTGCAAAAAAAAAACTGAATTCTGCCAACAACCAGGTTGAGCTTCAAAGGAAATTCTTCCCTAGACATCCAGAGAGAAGCACAGCCTTGCTGATACCTTGCTTTCAGCCTATGAAACCCTGAGTGAGACTCTAGCCTCGCTGTGTCTGTATTCCTGATGCACAGAAACTATGAAATAATAAGTGTGTATTATTTTAAGGGTTTAAGGTAGCAGCAATAAAAAGTTAATACAAGTAGCATTTTTTTAAAACTCTAAGAATGTGTTAAAAAAAAAACTCAAAGAATGTGTGTGAACCAAGGATTTTATATCCAGATACATTGTCCTTCAAATAGCAAGACTAAGAAAATTAGTTAGAAACATATAAAAACTTAGAGAATTCTGTACCCATCAGCCCTTCTTAAGGAATTTGCAAGAGCAGAGGTCAGCAAACTTGCTCTGTAAAGGGCCTGATGGTAGATATTATGGGCTTTGAGGGTCATATACGGTTTCTGTCACTCATTATTCTTTGGTTTGTGTGTGTGTGTGTTTTATACAATCCTTTAAAAATAAGGAGAAAAATTCTTAGCTCAGAAGCCATATAAAAATGGGCTATGGGCCATATTTGGACTGTGGGCCTTATTTGAACAACCTCTGTATTAAGGATGAGCCTCATCCAACCAAGTGATAACTGGGAAAATTTCAGGCAAAGGACTGATGGTGTGAGCATTTAAAAATATATAAAGCAATATATGAAGCAAAGGTCAGAATGACAATGAAAAACTGATGTACAAGTGTTACATATTATGACAAAGCAGAAATGCAACTACAAAAATGGCAAAAAGAAGGAAATACAAAAATAGAATAATGCTATGTAGGCCACAGGAAGGCATTAAAGGATAAAAAAAAACTTGATAAACCAGATAGCCAAAGATTAAATAAGGAAACTGGAGTAACAGCTTTTTAAAAAGTACAAGCAAGGGAGGCAGCTCAAGACGATGATGTAAGAAGATTCTGGACCCACCTCCTCCTACGCACACACTGAATCTACAGCTATATATGGAACAATTTCCTCTGAAAACTAGCTGAGCATCTCTACATGGGGAAAATGAGCAAAAGGCCACATCAAAGCGGTAGGAGAGGCTGAGATCCAATCTCATCACAAACCCCATCCCTGGCATGGCAATCCACAATCAGGAGGAAACATAAACCCAGAGCTGCTCCCTGAGGAGTGAAGGGTTTGTACCCAAAAAAGGCACCCCAACTTTTAAGATTTGCACATGAGAGACAAGCCTCCAAAACATCTGGCTTTGAAATCCAACAGGGCTCATGTCCGTGAGACCCAAAGGGCTGCAGCAATCTGAGAAATGGCCCTTGAAGGGCTTGCATGAACTCACTTACCACGGGGCCCAGCACAGAAGCAGCCATTTGAAAAACACTTCGACTTTACAAGAAAGAGATTCAACTGCTAATCTTAAAGCATCCACCAGAAGGGTGGGATGCGCTGCAATACTCTCCAGGGACGGAGGATGGTGGGCACCATTTTCACACTCTCCCTCTGCATCGCTAAAGCCAGTGGGTGCCTTTTTTTCTCACCCCTTGGCAGGTGTCATCTCTACCCTCCAACCAGGGAGTGCCATTCTCACTAAAACTTTAATTTTGCTAAATCTAGAGGTGCCATCTCTTCTCCCCACTCTAGACCTTTGTTTTCTCTTCTTGGGGTGGGCTCCATCTTTGTGCTCTCTCTCTACTGTGCTCCAGAGTGTCAGCATCTCCCAGAGGAGAGGTTTTATATGCATCTGGTGCCTGGTTTTTGTGGATGCCACCCACAGGATGCCCCTTGATCACATGGCTCTGGAGGCCTGGGGGCTTACATTTTTGGGTGCCAGAGGACTGTCACAATCAGAGACAGTTCTTGGCAGACTACTACCTCCAGGGCACTGCAAAAATAGCCTGCTAAAACATACTCACAGTGTTTCTGAGAAAGAGGTCTATTTGCTCGTCCAGGAGCTCTGACCTGAGCAGCAGGCTTTACTGGTCTGGCACTCTTCTAGGAGGTGACCTTGGGTAAGACAGGCTGGTGGGCACAATCTTTGTGCTCTCCCCATGCTTCACTGCAGCTTGCTGGTATATTCCAGAAAGCAGCTTATACCCTTGTTTTGTGCCCCAATATTTGCAGCTGCCACCAGGGAACACCTCTACATTTTCTGGCTCTGGGGGCTTACACTATGGGTCCCACAGAACTATAGTCAGGAGAAAGAGTTCTTAAACAGCTACCACCCTTAGGGCACAGCAAGAGGCAAGGAGATCAGGAGAGCCAGGAGCTCAGTCTTCTTATGAAAGAGGCCCAAAAGTTTAGCATCACTGATGCAGCATAGGGGCAAGGCTTCTAATTATAAACACACCAAGGGCTGACTGTAAACCTTTCTAGAGACTGCAGAGGGCAGACACAGCCTTCATGCTCTCCCTCCAGAGCAGGTACTGGCACTCCAGAACGCCAGTATTGCTTGGGCAGGAGCTCTTACACATGTCTAGGGCCCCAGTTTTTACCTCTGGTGCCCTGGTTTCTGTGGCCGCCACCCAGGAAACATCCCTTTATCACCTGGCTCTGGTAGCCACAGGGGCTCACCTTCCTGGGTTCCACAGGACTGTAACAATAGAAGAGAGAATTCTTGGCAGACTGTCACCCCCAGGGCACTGCACAGACAGAAGCCTGAAACACACCTTTGGTCTTTCTCTGAAAGATGTATTTACTTATCCTGGAGCTTTGGCCTAAGGGACAGGATTCAGCTATAGCATGCATTTAGAGGTATGTGGAGGTGCTCTCAAGAAATATGGGCAAGAGGACAACATCTACACTCTCTCCCTCTGCCTCACTCCCAGAAGAGCAACTTATACACTCCTCTGGAGCCTTGATTTTTGCAGCTGTTGCCCAGGGAACACCTCCAGATCACCTGGCTCTAGGGGCCAGCAGGACTTATGCTTGCAGTTCCACAGGACTGTATATATTTGCATGCTTTAAAAGCTGCTGCCTGAAGGTCTGGCTTCTAAATCTGCCTGAATCAAGGTGCTGACTGAAATACCCCTCTTTGGAACACTGACAGGTCTTGGCACACCCTCAACTACTGGGAACCATTAAAAATAAAATAGGCTGTGTGGACAGTCACAAAGGATTGAGAGACAACGAAGAGCTGGGGCAGGGCTGAATGATAAGGTTCATCTCCTACACAAGGTCACTCCTTCAAGACAGAGGGGTAGTTGTTTCGTCTACTATATAGAAACCAACAAAGAGTCACGTAAAATGAAGAAATTGAGGAATATGTTCCAAATAAAGGAAGAAGATAAAACCTATGAAATAGAGATAAGTAATTTAGCTGATAAAGAGTTCAATAATGGTCATAAAAATGCTCACCAAACTGGGGAGAACAATGGATGAACCTAGTGAGAACTTTAATAAAGAGATGAAAAATATAAGATAGTATCAAATAGAAGTCACAAAACTGAAGAACACAGTAACAGAACTCAAAAATACACTAAAGGGATTCAACAGCAGAGTAGATGAAGCAGAAGAAAGGATCAATCAACTCAAAGGCCAGGCAGTGGAACTCACCCAATCAGAGCAGCAAAAAGAAAAAGAATGAAAAAAGTTAAGATGGCCTAAGCGACTTATGGGACATCAAGCATATTAATGGTCACATTAAAGGGGTCCCAGAAGGAGAAGAGAGAGAGAAAAGGGCAGGAAACTTATTTGCAGAAATAATGGCTTAAAACTTCCCTAACATGGGAAAGGAAATAGACATCCAGATCCAGAAAGCCTAGGGAGTTCCAAAAAAGATGAACCCAAAGAGATCCACACGGAAACACATTACAATTAAAATTTCAAAAGTGAAAGACAATGAAAAAATTTTAAAAACAGCAAGAGAAAAACAGTTTGTTACATACAAGGGAACCCTCCCATAAGACTCTGAACAGATTTTTCAGCAGAAACTTCACAAGCTAGAAGGTAGTGACACAATATATTTAAAGTGCTAAAAGAAAAAAAATGTTCCAACCAAGAATACTCTACCTGGAAAAATTATTATTCAGAATTGAAGGAGAGATGAAGAGTTTTCCAAGCAAGCAAAAACTACAGGGATCCATTACCATGAAGCCAGCCTTAAAAGAAATGTTAAAGGGATTTCTTTAAGCTGAAAAGGAAGGGCACTAATTAGTAACAGAAAAACATATGAAAGTATAAATCTCACTGGTAAATGTAGTGGATCATTCACTTATAAAACTAAAAAGAAAAAAGTAGTAAAAATAACTATAATAATTAGTTAAGGGATACATAAGATTAAAAGATGTAAAATGTGACATCAAAAATATAAAACGTTGGGGGTGCATAAAAAGGTAGAACTTCAAAATATGTTCAAACTTATTATCAACTTATTGACTATTATAAGTTGTTATATATAAGCCTCATGGTAGCCACAAAGCAAAAACCTATGGTAGATACACAAAAGATAATGAGAAAGGAATCTAAGTATACCACTAAAGGAAGTCACCAATCCACAAAGGAAGAGATCAAGAGAAGAAAGGAACAGAGGAAAAGTACAAAATAGCCAGAAAACAATTAACAAAATGGCAATAAATACTTATCTATCAATAATTACTTTAAATGTAAATGAACTAAATTTTCCAATCAAAAGACAAGGAGTGGCTAAATGCATTAAAAAAACACACATAAAAACTAAGACCCATCTATGCTCACAAGACACTCCATCTGTAAGAACACAGACTGAAAGTGAAGGGATTAAAAAAAGAGATTCCATGCAACAGAAACAAAAAGAAAGCTGAGTTACCTATACTTATCAGACAAAATATTAGTCTTTAAAACAAAGACTGTAATAAGAGACAAAGAAGGAGATAATGATAAAGGGGTCAGTCCAGCAAAAGGATATACCAGGTATAAATATTTAGGTTCCCAACATAACAGCCACCTAAATATATACAGCAAATATTAACAGGCTAAAAAGAAGGAGAAATAGACAGCAATACAATAATAGTAGGGGACTACAATACTTCACTTACATCAATGTATAGATCATCCACATGAAAAATCAATAAGGAAACATAGACCTTAAATGACACATTAGATCAAACAGACTTAACAGATACACACAAAATATTCCATCCAAAAGCAGCAGAATACACATTCTTCTCAAGTGCGCTTGGAATACTCTCTAGGATAGATCATATGTTAGGCCACAAAACAAGTCTTAATAAATTTAAGAAGACTAAAATCGTATCATGCATCTTTTCTAACAACAATGGTATAAAAGTAGAAATTAATTACAAGAAGAAAACTGGAAAACTCACATATATGTGGAGAATAAACAACATGCTACGGAACAATCAGTGGGTCAAAGAAGGAATCACAAGAGAAATAAAAAATACCTAAGACAAATGAAAATGGGAATAAAACACACCAAAATTTATGGAATACAGCAAAAGCAGTTCTAAGAAGGAAGTTTATAGCAATAAACACCTACCTCAAGACATGAGAAAAATCACAAACAAACAACCTAACACTACACCTCAAGAAATCAGGAAAAGAAAAACATGAAGCCCAAGTTAGTAGAAGGAAAGAAATAAAGAACAGAGCAGAAATGAATGAAATAGAGACTAAAAAGACAGCATAAAAGATTAATGAAACTAAGGATGGTTCTTTGAAAAGATAAACAACACTGACAAATTTTAAGCTAGACCCACCAAGAAAAAAAGAGAGGTACCACAGAAATACAAAAGATCATAACAGACTACGATGAAGAATTACACACCAACAAATTTGACAACCTAGAAGAAATAAATTCTTAGAAATATACAACCCTTGAGACTGAATCATGAAAAATAGAAAATCTGAACATACTGAAGAGAAATAAGGAGATTGCATCAGTAATCAAAAACCTCCCAACAAGGTAAAGTCCAGGACCAGATGGCCTCACTGGTGAGTTCTACCAAACATTCAAAGAATAATTAATACCAATCCTTGTCAAACTCTCCCAAAAAATACAAGAGGAAGGCACACTTCCAAAACTCATTTTATGAGTCCAGCATTACCCTGATACCAAACTAGACAAGGATACCATAAAACTACAAGCCAATATCCCTGATGAATAGAGATGCAAAAATCCTTACCAAAATATTAGCAGTGATCAGAATTCATAGCACTAAACATTTTTATCAATAAAAATGAAAAACTGAAAACCAAAAAATCAAGTTTCAAGCTCATAGAAACTAGTGAAAGAAAAAAGTAAACCAAAAGAATATACAAAGAAGGGAATAATAAAAGCAGAAAAGGATGATAGAGAATTTAAAAATAGATCTAGTAAATAAATTAAAATCCTATTTTAAAAAATTAACAAAATAGACAAAACCACTAGTTAATTTGATCATTAAAAAGGGAAAAAGCATAAATACTGAAAAATGACAAGGTAGAAATAACCATTGAAACAGAAGAAATTTTAAGTCATGAGAGACTACTTTGCACATCTCGCTGCAAATAAATTTGAAACTTAGATGAAAGGGATAATTTCCTAGGGAAATACAGCTGATCAAAATTGATGCCCTTGGGCTTCCCTGGTGGCACAGTGGTTGAGAGTCCGCCTGCCGATGCAGAGGACATGGGTTCGTGCCCTGGTCCGGGAAGATCCCACATGCCGCGGAGCAGCTAGGCCAGTGAGCCATGGCCACTGGGCCTGCACGTCCAGAGCCTGTGCTCTGCAACGGGAGAGGCTACAACAGTGAGAGGCCCACGTACCACAAAAAAAAATTAATGCCCTTAATTATAGAAGCTTAAACAGACGAATTTCTGTAGAAGAAATAGAGAAAGTTATTAAGAAATTACCTAACATAAACGTGGAATTCTACCAAAGCTTCAAAGACTGGTACCCAAATGTTCCATCATTATTCCAGAGCATTAAAATGAAGGAAAACTTCCTAATGCCTTTTTTAAGGCAAGTATAACATTGATACCTAAACCTGATAAAGATGATTAAAAAAAACTACAGAGCAATATCACTCATGAATATTCATGCAAAAATACTAAAGAATCGGCAAACAGAATTCAACACCATACCAAGAAAGTAATATACTATAACCAACTTGGATGTATTCCAGGAATGCAAGGTTGGTTCAATATTAGAATATCTGTTAATATCATATACCATAATAAAAACCAAAAACGAAAAATATTAAAAATCTATGGGAAAAATCATAATTATTTTCATAGACGCTGAAAAAGCCTTCAATAAAAATCAACATCCATTGAAGATAAAAATACTCAAGAAAATAAGAATTGAGTTTTTAACAAGAGCAAACATATATAAAAATACAGATTTCACTTTATTTATCTATAAATATATGTTTATAAAATATATTATAAAAAATTATATATATATATATATATATGTGTGTGTGTATATATACACATAGGTGATCCTTAAACAATATGGGTTTGAACTGCACAGGTCCATTTGCATGCAATTTTTTTCAATAAATATAGCACTTGTATTTCATTTTACAAAACCTTAAATTAACTAAGTGTGGGGAAAAGCCTGTGTTCAATCAGAGGTCACAATATGTAGAATCAAAAAACTAGGATTTGAGTCCTGATTCTATACAAACGGTTTTACCTTCCTGCCCTTGAGTGAGGCATCTATCAATTCCTTTGTCTTTGAGGTAGAAATAGCAGCATATGGATTTTCTAATGCAGTGGGGTGGGGTTAGGGGGAGTAGTCAACTGCACAAACATAAATTTTATACACACACACACACACACACACACACGCAAACCCCCCAGGCCAACCTTAACATGGAACCACTCAGAGAAAGGAATTCTGGAAAATGTAGTTCCACCTTAATTAGACTGACACAGTTCAAACCGCACATTCTGACCAGCAATGAGTATAGGTGGCCTGTAGGGCAGCTGGTCACATTCTATTTCTTGATTTGGGTGGTGATTTCATGGTTGTGTTCACTTTGAAATAATTCACTGGCCCCTACACTTGTGATCTGAGCCCTTTTCCCTAAGTATATTATACTTTCACTAAATAAGCCATTTTTAAAAAGAAAATAAATGTGTTATGAAGTTATAAATATTAAAATAATTTGGTACTGGCTCAGAAATAGACAAACAGTTCAGTGGAATAAAACAGAAGACATACAGATGGCCAAAAAGCACATGAAAATTTGCTTAACATCACTAATTATTAGAGAAATGCAAATCAAAACTACAATGAGGTATCAGCTCACTTTGGTCAGAATGGCCATCATCAAAAAGTCTACAAACAATAAATGCTGGAGAGGGTGTGGAGAAAGGGAACCTTCCTACACTGTGAGTGGGAAGGTAAATTGGTACAACCACTATGGAGAACAATATGGAGGTTCTTTAAAAAACTAAAAACAGAACTACCATATGATCCAGCAATCCCACTCCTGGGCAGATATCCAGAGAAAACCATAATTTGAAAAAATACGTGTACCCCAATATTCATTGCAGCACTATTTACAAGACTCAAGACATGGAAGCAACCTAAATGTCCATCGACAGAGGAATGGATAAAGAGGTGGTACATGTATACAACAGTGGAATATTACTCAGGCATAAAAAAGAATGAAATAATGCCATTTGAAGCAACATGGATGGACCTGGAGATTATTATACTAAGTGACGGAAGTCAGACAGAGAAAGACAAATATCATATGATGTCACTTAGATGTGGAATCTAAAAAGATGATACAAATGAACTTATTTACAAAACAGAAACAGACTCACAGACTTTGAAAACCAACTTATGATTACCAAAGGGGACATGTGGGGGGGGAGATAATTTAGAAAGTTGGGATTAACATATACACACTACTATATATAAAATAATCAACAAGGACCTACTGTATAGCACAGGGAACTCTACTCGGTATTCTATAATAACCTATACGGGAAAAGAATCTAAAAAAGAATGGATATATGTATATGTATAACTGAACCACTTTGCTGCACACATGAAACTAACACAGCATTGTACATCAACTATACCCCAATATAAAATAAAAATTAAGCTCAAAAAAAAGAAAGAAATTAAATGTGTTGTAAAGTTATAATCATTAAAATAATTTGGTACTGGCTCAGAAACAAACAGTTCAATGGAACAAAACAGAAAGTCCAGAAATAGTCACCATTTGAATTTGCTATGTAATTAAGATGGTGGGAATAAAGAGTTAACAAAACCCTTTCTCCTTTTCCAAAAGGAAAAGACCTTGGATTCACTTTCTCCCAGCATTATTTGCCTGGAAACCTAATAGGGTAGGGTGTCAGCTGTGTTACCAGGCAGCATTGCTTATAGTAAACATGACCCCCTAATGAGTAAATTGCACCTAGTCTGGGAGGCTTTTAACGCCTGGTGGGAAGCAGGGCCCTGGGGCTTCACTATGAGGTTCACCCTGTGAGCGAGTGCATACTTCCACGCAGGGCCCTGGAAGTGATGTTCATGAGCTTTTACAAACAATATTGGTTCCTATGGTGGTCTTGGTTCTTGGGTGGCTTTGATCTGTTATACCTGTGCTGCTCCTTGGAGGCCAAAATTCTAGTTCCTGGACTCTGTAAGGACCCCTGGTGATGACACATCTGATGCTGTTCTGCTGACATGCTGTAATTCCTGTCCTGTGTCCTTCTATAGATCTAAATGAGGCTGATGCCAGGTGTGGCCTATTGGTCTTGTGACTGTGAGTGTCCAACTGGACTGAGTCACTGTGCTGGTCAAGCAGAGAGGACATTGCAGGTGGCATTTCAAAACAGTGGTAAAAAATTATTCCGTAAAGTCAATCGAGACACAGCCTTGTTAGTCAGCCTTTTAGTAAAACAAAGGTGGGTTTCCACCTCATCCTACCTCAGTACCAGCCTTTATATTCAGATGGATTTCACACTTAAAGGGGAAGAACACCACATCTGGGTATATACTGAAAAGAATTGAAAGCAGGACCTTGAACAGAAATTTGTGCACCAATGTTCACTGCATTATTCACAATAGCAAAAGGCAGAAACAACCCAACTGCCTATCAATGGTTGAATGGATAAATAAAATTTGGTATATCATAGAATGGAATATTATTCAGCCTTCAAAAGGAAGGAAATTCTGATACATACTGCAACGTGAATGAACCTTGAAGACATTATGCTAAGTAAAATAAGCCAGTCACGAAGGACAAAAATGGTATGATTCCACTTATGAGTAGTCAAATTCAAGTTCCTAGAGACAGAAAGTAGAATGACAGTTGCCAAGGGCTGGGGGAGAGAGAATAGAGAGCTCTCATTTAACAGGTACAGCGTTTCAGTTGAGAAAGATGTAAAAGTTCTGGAGATGATGGTGGTGATGGTTGCACAAAAATGTCAATGTACTTAATGTCACAGAACTATATGCTTAAAAATGGCTAAAATGATAAATTTCATGTTATGTCCATTTAACCACATTTTTAAGAGGTGGGGACAAAACCATAAAAGTACTAGATTATATGAGTGGAAAGTTTTGTCATCTTGTGGAGAGAAAGACATTTCTAAGAATGACACCCCAAACAGAAAACCTATAGGGAAAAAAAAAGACTAGAGGGCTTCCCTGATGGCACAGTGGTTAACAATCAGCCTGCCAATGCAGGGGACACAGGTTTGATCCCCGATCTGGGAATATCTCACATGCTGCAGAGCAACTAAGCCCGTGCGCCACAACTACTGAGCCTGTGCTCTAGAGTCCGCGAGCCACAACTACTGAAACCTGTGCGCCTAGAGCCCGTGCTCTGCAACAAGAGAAGCCACCGCAATAAGAAGCCCGTGCAACACAACAAAGAGTAGCCCCCGCTCGCGGCAACTAGAGAAAGCCCACGCGCAGCAACAAAGACCCAACGTAGCCAAAAATAAAATAAATTTTTAAAAATACCAACTAGAAAAAAGAGTCCTTTATTTTATAAGCAAAATTAA
Source organism: Hyperoodon ampullatus (assembly GCF_949752795.1). Taxonomy (NCBI): domain Eukaryota; kingdom Metazoa; phylum Chordata; class Mammalia; order Artiodactyla; family Ziphiidae; genus Hyperoodon; species Hyperoodon ampullatus. The sequence continues at coordinate 100,247,805 of NC_136921.1, forward strand.
CAAGCCAACAACATACCCACTGAGTTTTCTCCTCCTCATCTACCTGTGTCTTGCACCTGTGGCCCACCTGGTATGGTGATGGGGCCCCCACCTCTGGGCAGGCAGTTGGCACCCACACGGGTCCTGGCTTACAGCTGGGAGAGACCACTTCAGTCTGAACCTCACAGAGGATACACAAGGCCTCCTCACCATCAGATGAGCAACCATGGCAAATGCAACAGGTTTCTTTCCCCCAAATCCTCCTGAAATAAAAAGATGTGTGATAAGCAAGACTTTGGGGGGTTTTCAAAGCCTCCGGTGGCACTGGGGTTGCCCCTCATCCACAGCCAGGTGCTCTGCCCTCTTTCCAGACCCAGAAGAGGTCCTCCTGCTGCCAAGTTACTCGAGTCAAATTGGTGAATGGTTGGTGATTTCAGGACTGTCTCCAACAAACCACCTATCATACCCATTAAACTCAAAACATAGGGGCTTCCCTGGTGGCGCAGTGGTTGAGAGTCCACCTGCCGATGCAGACGGCAAGAGTTCGTGCCCCGGTCCAGGAAGATCCCACATGCCGCGGCGCGGCTGGGCCCGTGAGCCATGGCCGCTGAGCCTGCGCGTCCGGAGCCTGTGCTCCGCAACGGGAGAGGCCACAACGGTGAGAGGCCCGCGTACCGCAAAAAAAAAAAAAAAAAAAAAAAAAAAAAAAAAAAACTCAAAACATAGCCTTAGTTCTCAGCAGCTGATGGACCAGGGAAGAAATCTATTTGAATCCGATGCTTATTAAAAATGATGTGTTTCACATACTTCTCTGAAATGCAAGAGAAATGATGCTTTTGAAGTGACAGATTTCTTCCCTCCTTACTTCCTGCAGGAGAGCCACCAGTTCAGGGACCTGTTTCTCATGCTCTTCCAAAGCCCTTTCCACATCATTGAATCGTTACCCACAGTAGCACCACCAACTACTTCATATCCCAACCACTCTCCAGTGACTCCCTGTACCAGCAAATGTGAGCTGTCTTCTCTTTCTTCTCCACCGTGAGCATCTGGGAACCCCTATTCCTGACACGCTAGTTCTGTTTGGCAGTTGAGGGCATCCTGAACTCAGGACAAACTCAAGTTTGCTTGTTCAGTACCTGTAATTCATACACAGCCTCTACCACTGGGAGACTATTTAAAATGCCTAAGAACTTTAAAATTCAGATAATGGCATTAATTAAGAATGTCTTAATATGGTCCCTCAAATCTGTACAGTCCAATATGGCAGCTAAAGCTATTTCAATTTTAATTTCAATTAAATTTAAATAAATTAAAATTAAGTATAATTTAAAATTCAGCTCCTTAGTCACACTAGCCCCATTTCAACAGCTCAATAATGTCTAGTGCCCACCGAATTGGACCGCACAGACATGGAACATTGACATCACAGGAGGTTCTATTGGACAGCACTACCTTAAACCATGGATCTCTGCCCAAACTCTTTCCAGCACTCATTAAATGTCTGTGCTTCTATAATTACCAGGTGTAGTGAGATGACATGCCTGTTCCTAGCCTTCAACTTCCATATTAACCTTCTTTCCATTTCTAGGTTGGGTGCTGGGGGAGCACAAAGCACTACCCTGCTCTTAATACCCTGACCTTACCACTCCCAGGAATTCTGGGGAACACTGAAGGGCTGTACCATAAAAAGGGGACATAAGCATGTGTATGATACCTTCCTTAGCCTATTGCCAACAACAGCGAGTTCTAGGAGCTGGTTATAATCAGTTCCCCTGTTGCTGTGAGCCCAGGGATCCCTGGCACGACAATGCAGTGTGCCTACAAATTCTCTTAACTCTGCAAAGTGCTTGGAAATTAACAAGTGCATCACAGGATATCCCAAGTATCAGTGACTTTCTATTTTCAAGCCACAGAGACCTTATAAGTATTAGCTCATAGAATGACTAGTAAAAGGCAGTTATTTGGGACCAACAATTCTTGGCATGGCTCCCCTTGTGACAGCTTTTCACCACCACCACCACCCCATCTAGAAGACAGCCAGGAGTTGCTTTATGGCCTGGAGCCAAGTAGAGACTGAGGTAATGCTGGGTCAGTCTGGACCCCCAGTCCATTCCTGGCAGCCTCTCAGCACTTCTGCACCTTTTCCAGTTACCAAGGGAGTGCGCCTTTGGGTAGGTAGACTGTGCCACCAGTCAGTCATAAAGGATTCCCGCCAAAGAAAACCCCATGACCTACAATGGAAGGTCTATTCTGGACAGGTGAGGCTTAAAGGTTTCTGATTCCTACTGCCTTTAATGGATTATTACCAACTCTTCTCACACCTACAAGGCCAGTTCTGCCTCACCTGCTCCAAGGTGCTAGCTGATGGGAGTTGCCCTGTGTTGTTTTCTCTGATTTCCTGCAGTATAGTCCCCGCTTTCCCTCCTTCCTTCAGAATTAACAATTAGAAGAATCTCGGGAGTTTCTTTTGCTTCCTGAGATGTCTGAAATTGGCCCACAGAAGCCAGTAGGCCTTCCCATCTCCACTGCCTTTAAAAACATATATTAGGGGCTTCCCTGGTGGCGCAGTGGTTGAGAGTCCGCCTGCCGATGCAGGGGACACGGGTTCGTGCCCCGGTCCGGGAGGATCCCACATGCCGCGAAGCGGCTGGGCCTGTGAACCATGGCCGCTGAGCCTGCGCGTCCGGAGCCTGTGCTCTGCAACGGGAGAGGCCACAACAGTGAGAGGCCCGCGTACCGCAGGAAAAAAAAAAAAACCATATATAAGTTCTTGATTCTTCCTAGAGAAGACCTCTGGCTTGTGATGAGACTAGAATCATTTGTATAAGGCAAAGCCAAAGCTTGCTATAAAGCCCTTCAGCAGGCAAGTACCTGGGCCATGTACCCTCTCCGTATTTTTAATTCTTACATCTCCAGGAGGGCCTAGTAAATCCTCCAAAAGCCACCTCTGTCTCTTAGTCTCTGAGAAGTTTAGCCGTGTTTCTATAGACGCCTCTCCCTCCCCCAGCACGCACTTTCTGCTTCCAGAAACCACCAGCTTTACAGCCAGGCTATTTCAGTGGTCCTACCATTTGTTCCCTAATTCCTGTCAGTCCAGATGGAGGTGGGGTTAGTCTGCCTTCTACGGGGATCTTCCTTGGACTCCACCTGATGTTCCAGAATCTTCCTGACTTTCCTAAACACAGTCCAACTTACTGCTGAAGTTTCATGATGGCCATAAATCCTCTTCTTTAGCAGGTGGCAGCCTGACAACTCCTTCAGAAAGTCCAGCAGAGCCCCACTCACACCGGGCCACCCACAAACCGTGGCCCCTCACTCCCTCCCACCAGCACAGCCCCGAGACTCCTGACGGGGCACAGAATATGGAGTCAGGCACAGCTTCAGGGGCTATTGCTGCCTGCAGCGCTGTTTATATTGACCTCAACCCAGGCACACCTGGGGAGGGCTGGCCGGCAGTGTCAGGCTGCCCAGGTCAGCCAATCCTCAGCCCTCAGGGGCTCACATTGCAGAAAATGGACCTCGTTGAACCGACCAGGTCCAAGAAACAGGTGTGGGCTCCTGAGAGTCAGGATAGACAAGGGGCTGAAGCTCCGGCTTGTTTTCTAATCATTTTATCTGGCCCATGAGTGGGAGACAACTTCAAGAAGACCCTCTCCTAATGAGAAGAACCCAGGAGTCAGGGAGAGGAGGGGTGATGGGTGGAGACAGAGGCCTGGTGCCCCGTCTGCACTGGAAGTCTCTGGAAGACCAGGCAGAGGGAGGCCGCACAGAGTGATGCCCAAGGTCACAGCACTGTCGGAGATGCTGTTTGTTAGTTCAAGTCCTACTCTGAGGTGCTCTGTGTCAGCTCTGAGTGACAGGCGATCTGGGGAGCTCTGCAATGACGGCTATGTTCACGGTTCCTGTGTGCCCAGGCCTGCCGGCGTACCTGCCCAGGGGAGCTCCTTATACTGGGAGGGTACTGACCACGAGAGCACCGTGGTCGGCCGGGTAGTTGCACAGGTGAGCTCCATTTCCTGGGAGTGGCCTGACCAAAATAGCTCCGTGGGCTGCTGGGGACCCACCCAGGTGAGCCCCATATCCTGGGAGGGGCCTGACCACGAGAGCCCCATGGGCTGCTGGGTAATTGCGCAGCTGAGCTCCATAAACTGTGATTGCCCTGACCACGAGAGACCCGTGGGTTGCTGGGGACCTGGTAAAGGATGTCAGAACACTCAGTGAAGCCACCGTGGATGTACATCCACTAGTTCCTAATTGTTACACCCTGCTGGTCATTCTACCATTCACCAGGACATGCTATTCTGTATTAGACTTCAATGATGCCTTTTTCTGTATTCCATTGGTCCCAGAAAAGCTCTGCTGCCCTAGTAACTAGATTTGGGAATGGAGAAATGCTGCCGCCTTGTGGCCATTTCCCACAACAGCAGCATTAAACCCAGTGCTAATGGTCACTAAATATTCACACTCATTGCAGGCCTGTGAATGACACCTGCCCTCAAAAACAATCCTGGGGTCGAAAATTGACTAAAAAATTCAAAAGAGGGCAACCATCCAAGAAGACAATTTCAAGAGGTTAATTGTACTCTCCGTTTTTTTCTGTTTTTCTGTACAAGAAATTTAAAAATGCATGGAAAAAGGCTGAACATTAGGAATAATTAAAGATATGCAAATCCAAATTACAAAAACCTATCAGCTCACACCAGTCAGAATGGCCATCAGCAAAAATTCTGCAAACAATAAATGCAGAAGGGGTTTTGGAGAAGAGCATAACCTCAACTTTAAGTGGCACGTAACCTGGTAAGAGCCACTAATGAGAACAGAATGGAGGGTCTTCTACAAGGTAAACATTTTGCTACCACATGATCCAGCAGGCCCACTCCTGGGCCTATAACCTAAGAAGAGAGAATTGGAAAGACACAGGCAGGCAAATGTGCATTGCCTCAGCATTACAATAGCCATGACATGGAAGCAACCAAAAAGTCCATCAACAGATGAGTGGACAAAGAAGAAGTGGTACATGTACAGACAGAATATTAGCCAAGGAAAAAAAGGACACAATGCCATGTGCAGCACAGTAGATGAGTCTAGAGGTAATCACGTGAATTGCTTTAAGTCAGAAAGAGAAAGATACATATCGTATGATATCACTTATAGGTGTTACCAAAAAATTGATAGCAGTGAAGATATTTCCACAGAGAAGGGCAATCACAGATTTATTAAACAAACTTATGGTTCACCAATGGAAAGCTGTGAGGATTGGATACATTAGGATATTGGGGTTAACAGACATATACAAACACAGGTGAAATATATAATCACCAAACACCTACGGAATACCAAGAGAAGACTACTTCACATTCTGTCATAACGTACATGGGGAAAGGATCCCAGGAAGAACAGACATATGTATATGTGTAAAAGAACCACATCTTGCAACCTACAACAAGCCAAACATTGTAATCAAACTTGCTGTGATCAAAAATAAAAATTAAATTAAAAAAACGAACAAGACGTAGCAAGACAAACTTTAGGGGCCTTTTCCTGGCACATTCCATTCTAAATTACAACCTAGAACAGGACTTCCATTGAGGCTCTGTTGCCCTAGTAACCAGAATTGGTAAAGAGAACTGCTGCCACCTTGTGGCCGTTTCACACAACAGCAGCTTTAATCCCAGCGCTAATGGTCAGTTGATATTCAAAATAATTGCAGGTCTGTAAATGACACCTTCCCTGAAAACAAATCCTGGGGTCGTATATCGACCAAAAAATTCAAAACACGCCCATATTTCAAAACGACAGTTTCAAGAGGCATATTTTATGCACATTTGTGTTCTGCTTCTTTTTCTTTCTTTCTTTCTCTTTTTTTTAAAAAACGGGAATGGAAAAAGGCAACCCTCAGAATGGGAGGAAATATTTGCAAACGAACAAATGGACAAAGGTTTTATCTCCAATATACATAAACAGCTCATGCAGCTTAATATTAAAAACAACAACCCAATACAAAAATGGGTGGAAGATCTAAATAGACATTTCTTCAAAGAAGACACAGAGATGGCCAAGACGCACATGAAAAGCTGCCCAACATCACTAATTATTAGAGAAATTCAAATCAAAACTACAGTGAGGTATCACCTCACCCCTCTTAGAATGGGCATCATCAGAAAATCTACAAACAACAAATACTGGGGAGGGTTTGGACAAAAGGAACCCTCTTCCACTATTTGTTGGAATGCAAATTGATACAGTCACTATGGCGAACAATATAGAGGGTCCTTAAAAAACTAAAAATAGAATTACCATATGATCCAGCAATTCCACTTCTGGGCATATACCCAGAGAAAAACATAAATCAGAAAGACACATTCACCATAATGTTCATTGCAGCACTATTTACCATAGGCAAGTAATGGAAGCAACCTAAATGCCCACAGACAGATGAATGGATAAAGATGTGGTACATATATAAAATGGAATATTACTCAGCCATACAAAGGAATGAAACTGGGTCATTTGTTGAGACATCGATGGATCTAGAGACTGTCATACAGAGTGAAGTAAGTCAGAAAGAGAAAAACAAATATTGTATATTAATGCATGTATGTGGAACCTAGAAAAATGGTACAGATGAACTGGTTTGCAGGGCAGAAATAGAGACACAGAGGTAGAGAACAAACGTATGGACACCAAGGGGGGGAAGCCATGGGGTGGTGGTGGTGGGATGAGTTGGGAGATTGAGATTGACCTGTATACATGTATATGTATAAAATAGATAACTAATAATAACCTGCTGTATAAATAAATAAATAAATAAATAAAATTTCAAACTTTTTAAAAATAAATAAAATTTAAAAATAAAACAGAAAAATGTTCTTCCCTTCACACAGATGTACTTATATGAATGAATTATTTCCATGCTTATATCTATAAATACATAAAAGAGGAATAAAATCTACCTTGAACCAAAAAAGAAAAAAAAACAGAACCCACCAGTTATACAGAGGAAAACCCTATCAGGGCACTTGCTCCTGTGGTAAACAATTCTGAAGATGGTCAGAGGTGGGGAATCATCTCCCATGCAGCCAGCAGCCCCCCCGCAAGGAGCTTCCTCATTGAAAAGCTGGGGGACCGTGCCGAGGCGTCTGTGAGTAAACGTGAGCTGAGCCCCAGGCCAGCTGCTGCTGAACTGTTCCCACCCTTCCCAGGTAAAACACCATTTTGTCTTTAAGTTACTTGTTGAAACAACTGCACAAATATGAAAAAGATATAATATCAGGCATCCTCTGCCCCCAGTGCCTACTAATACATGATTTTCTGCCACTTTAATGATAAAGACAGAACATTTCAGCATTCCACTGCCCTTATTATTTTTCATTTTTCTTGATATTTGTACTGAATACATCTTTCAATATTTTAAAAACGGAACATTTATTTAGGTTGTTCCACACACAGCCTTTAGTGGTAAGGGTTTTGTTGTTATACTTCTATTATGTTTCCTTTAAAAATCATTATACTGTTTAAATAAAGTCCGTTTTATAGGCATTTATCCTATGATATTGATGAAATTAATACATAGAGAGCAATAGTAGAAGGTGATTGGACTTGAGAGCCTCTATTAGCACAGTTAAATATAAATATTATATATATATATAAGCTAAATTATATGCTGAGTGAGATTCTCCTGCTCTTTTCACTCTGTGCCCCTCAAGCCTGTAAGAAATGGAATATTTGTTGCCATCTCAGTAAACAAAGGATGTCACAGTCATCAGCCCTTGCAGCCCTCCAGTGTGAGGCGCGGGCCCTGAGGAACACAGGATATGCAAATACAGAATATGCAGGCCCCAGAGCGCTGAGGTGCATAACAAAAGAAGGAATTCAGTGCGCCCAGACTCTGGCATCTTCGCACAGAAAGAATAGCGCTACATTCCTCACGTTGGGAGAGCTGGTTTTCCTTAGTTAACAATCAGCTGTTGATGGTCCCCATTACCTGCGCCAGTCCCCTGCCCTGTCACCAGCCCCCCCGTACTTTAGCTCAGGGAGGAAGGAGCGCAGAGGGACTCGGCTGAATAAGGGGCCTGCGAGCCTCGGGAGGAGTTTTTAGCCGCTTTCCCCGCAGTCAGGAGGAGGGGCGCTGACGCTGCAGCCGGACCCTGCACCTCGCTTGCCCCGTTTCCCCTCAGGACGCTCAGGCCGACCCCCTCCCCACGCCCTCCGGGCCCCACCAGCCAGGCCGAGGGCAGGGGCGAGAGGAGGGACCGAAATTCCCAGGGACCAGAGGCTGGGGGCCGCCCTTTCTGCACAGCAGCGGCGGGTGGCAGCGAACCCCTGCCCCTCAGAACCTGGTCTTGCGCTGCCGCCCGGGCACCGGACCAGGCGGAGGGTCGGCGCCCACTTACCCGGCCCGCCGTCCCCACGACTGTCGCGGCTTCAGCAGCCGGGGCCCCTCCAGAGCCGGTAGCCTCAGTGAGGCCGCCCTCCCCGCGGGCTCCGGGGCAGTTCCGTGAAGGCGGAGGGAAGAGACCCCGAGCCGGGAGCTCCAGCTCTGCGGAAACACGGGCTCCGTTCTGGGCGCAGGGGGTGGGACCGCTCTGCCCCGAGGCCTTCTGGGAGTGAGGGGGGCGCCGGGGGAGGGAGCCGCCAGGAGCGCAGGGCCCCGTCGGGGGTCCTGGAGGGGCGGCACGGCCTGAGGGCCCCGCCCACTCTGACCGCAGCCCAGGCCTTTTTCCTGGAATCCTACACATACATGTTAGAAAGAAACGCGCTCTACAGTAAATATTCATAAATGATTGTCGCTGCTGTGCTTCCTATTCTATTAAACGTGTAAAGTCCATAAAACACTTTAAGTTCGGAGTTATCTATGAATTTTTACCTGTCCTTATTATGTCTCCGCTTCTCCCAATTGTGGTTAATGAATCAGAGACTGTGGCATCACTAGTTAAAAATGAGCTTGTTAAAAAATAGAACACAGGCACACCGGACCTACTGAACCACCATCTGCACTTTTACAATCTCCCCAGTGTACTTTTGTACCCATGAATAGTTGGAAGGTTCATTTCTACCTCGACATGTCTTTTCTGTCTGAGAAATACACACATTTTATCCAGTTTGATATAAATAGAACACTCAAAAATGCATATGCCTGTGTTGAAACCATCCTTTTATCATTTCTTTTCCAGATAAGTATAGTCTCTATACTGGTTTTGTGGATCACATGCCATACTCTTTTCTTGTAGTTAGAAATAAGATAGAGAAACTGATTTTCTAATATATATATATATATATATATATATATATATATATATATATATATTTCTTCTTGGGTCACATTATGAACTGTTCCCGTGGCCACACGGTATGTGTACTTTTAATTTCAGGGACTGCTGACATTCCAGGATGTGCCCATAGATTTCTCTCAAGAGGACTGGGAATGCCTGGACCAAGATCAATGGGAATTTTACAGGGATGTGATGTTAGAGAAGTATAGGACCCACACCCTCCTTGGGTGAGGATACCTTCCTTCCAGAATTCCTTATCCACTCACAGGGTTTAGAGTCCTTCATTTGTAGAATGTCTCCTGGAATCTTCTGCTTCCTACAATAGGGTTTCAGATTGCAACGTTTCAGGAAATATTGGGAGTTTGTCGGTATACTTTATCTTATTCTTTAATATTGCAGTCTCTCTTTTAATATACTTTGTAACTGCTTGGGATGTGTCTATATGAACTGTGTACTATATGCTTCTGTTATAGTCCTTACAATATTTTATTGTCTTATTTTCTGTAACAATTTCCGAAGGATTCTTTGGGCTTAAGATATATTAAAAGGGAGACTGCAATTCTGGGACTTCTCTGGTGATGCAGTCGTTAACAATTCACCTGCCAGTGCAGGGGACACGGGTTTGATCCCTAGTCTGGGAAGATCCCACGTGCCATGGAGCATCTAATCCAGGGGGCTACAACACTGAACCTGCACACCACAACTACTGAAGCCGGTGTGCCTTGAGTCCGTATGCCACTTATTTTTTGGAGAATCACACCACCTCTGAGTGATTAAAATTTAGACCAGCTAGTGAAAATGCTTTATCACCTGTTCTTCTAAAACACTGATCAACGGAACAAGTTTTACTAGGGATAACAGTGTTATTGTATCCTACAGTTCATATCAGCAATATGGTTTATGACCTTGATGCTGGATCAGGACATTTCAATGGTATAACTGCTATTAACTGTCTGTTTGTTCAACGATTAAAGTCTCACGTGATCTGAGTTCAGACTGGAGTCATCCTGCTTCGTTTCTGTCTATTGCAGATTTCTCCCAGTAATGAAAGGACAAGAGCAATACGGCTTACTTTACAAAATGTCTTCAAACTAAATGATGATATAATCTACATTCAATTAATTTATACATACCCTACTGTAGCACAGGTTTCATTACAGTGGCAGACCCCAGTACTTATGTGAAACTGAAACCTTTATCTGCACTGGTTCAAGTCCTCTTCCTAAGAATACGTTTATAATCAACATTCTTTCACAAATGACCCAATTTAATTCACCATAGCATTCCTCATATTAACTAAATGGAAAATCCTAGGCTATATACAAATACAGAAAGGGCCAACAATCATCAGCCCCCATGGATGATTACAAACCATTGCTGAGGCATCCAAATTACTTATTAAAGAACTACTATGTCCATCAACATCATCAATTTATATATTATTGCCCCAATGCTAAACTTAACCGTGGCTCTCACAACATGAATTCCTCTTCCCATATCTTATGCACTAATTCATATAAATGTAGGGATACTATTTATATTAGCCATATCACACCTAGCCATTTTTTCTATCTTCTGAGCTGGATGATCTTCAGATTCAAAATACTCACTCACTGGAGCCCTAGGGACAGTAGAACATACAATCTCATATGAAGTAATGTACCAGTTATTCTACTCTCAGTCTTACTGATAAATGGATCATTTACACTTTCAACCATAATTATTACACGAGAACACCTATGACTAATTTTCTCCTGACCACTACCCAGAATTTGATTGTCTCCACAGTAGCAGAAATCCAATGAAGCCCCACTTGATTTAACAGAAGTAGAATCAAAACCTGTAATTGTCTTCAGTGTAGAAAATGTAGCAGGCCCATTCACCCCGTCCTTCCTAGAGAATTTGTCAATTTCCTTATAATAAACATTTCCACAACAATCTATTTTTAGGAGCATTCGACAATCCCTAGGTGCCAGAGTTATATACAGCCCAAGTCATCATTAAAACACATCTAACAATCTCCTTTCTATGAATTCGAGCATCCTACCCACAATTTTGATATGATCAACGTCTACATCTCTTATAAAAAGTGTTTTTTTTACTACTAACATTAGCCCGACGTATATGAGAGTTTTCACTACCTGTCATCATACCAGGCAACCTATCACAAACTTAAGAAATATGTGTGACGGGGCTTCCCTGGTGGCGCACTGGTTGGGAGTCCGCCTGCCAATGCAGGGGACACGGGTTCGTGCCCCGGTCCGGGAGGATCCCTTGTGCCGCGGAGCGGCTGGGCCCGTGAGCCATGGCCACAGAGCCTGCCTGCGGCGTCCGGAGCCTGTGTTCCGCAGTGGGAGAGGCCATGGCAGTGAGAGGCCCGCGTACCGCAGGAAAAAAAAAAAGAAATATGTCTGACAAAAGAGTTACTTTGATAGAGTAAATCATGAAGTTTCAATGCTCTTATTCCTGGAATTGAATTCTTCCTAAGAATTTTACATTCTCCATGCTACCACATTACACCACATGCTATATAGTAAGGTTCTCTAAGTAAGGCTCAGGCCCATACCCCCAAAATATTGTCGTATATCCTTCCTGTACTAATAAACTCTCATTGTTTTTACTATCATTCTACTGACTATTATCTCAGGAAATATAATTGTACAAGAAGCTCACACTGGTTAATGGTATCCCCATTCTAATAAAAAACACAAACCCATAAGCTACAGAAGCATCCAAGAAATATTTCCTAAAACAATCCACCACATCAATACTACTTATAATGGCTATTGTCATTAATCTAATACACTCTGGTCAAAGAACACAAAGAATAACAAAAATCTTTAATCCAGCAGCATCCACCCTCATGAAAATCGCCCTTGTCACAAAAGTAGGACTTTCCCCATTTCACTTCTGAGTGTCTGAAGTAACACAAGGCATTCCATGAACAGCAGGCCTGATGTTATTTACATGACAAAAGTGCACCCCTATCAGTTTTATACCACATGTCACCATCCATCAACCTAAATATACTATTAATCATAGTGATATTATAAATCATAGCTGGAGGCTGAGGCAGACTTAGCCATACTCACCTGGAATAAATTACACCCTCATCATCAATTGCCCATATAGGATGAATAACAGCTATTGTAAAGTATATTGCAATTATAACAATCCTAAACATACTAATTTATATCATAACAACACTCTCTGCTTCTTATTTATGCCCAGATCATGTACTACAAGAGTATCATTATCACACACGTGAGATAAAACACCTCCCATCACAATCCTTTTCCTCACCATTATAGTATCATTAGGACATCACCCATAACTATCAGGGTTTTTACCCAAATGAATAATTATCCAAGAGATTACAAAAATGATAACATCATTCTACCAACACTGATAGCCATCATAGCCGTCCTCAACATATATTTCTACTTGCAGCTAACATACTCCACATCACTAACTATGTTCCCTTCATTAAACAACAGAAAAATAAAACAATTTGAACATACAAAGAAATAACCTTCCTACCATTACCAATCATAATATCCACACGATTCCTACCCATACACCCATTCTATCAGTGCTGGACTAGGAATTTAGGTCAGTTCAGACCAAGAGCTTTCATAACCCTAAACAAGTAAAATTTACTTAATTCCTAAAAATAAGGATTGCAAGACGTCATCCTACATCAATTGAATGTAAAGCAAACATTGTAATTCAGCCAAATCTTTAGGAGATTGATGAGCTTTAACCCCAGGAAACTTTAGTTAACAGGCAAATCCTCTAGTCTACTGGCTTCAATCTGCTTCTCCTTCATTTGAGAAAGAAAAAAAGAGAAAAAAGTCAGGAAAATCTCTGGCAGAATTGAAGCTGCTTGTCTGAAATTACAGTTCAATTCGTTGATTCACCACAGGGTTTGCGACAAAGAGGGCTCGATCTCTGTCTTTACATTTACAGTCTAAAGATAGCTCAGTCATTTTACCTCTGTTCACACACTGCAGATTATTTTCTACAAATCACAAAGATATCGGCATTTTATATTTACTATTTGGTGCTTGAGCTGGAGTAGCAGGCAGCACCTTAAGTATATTAATCCAGGCTGAGATATGCTAACCTGGAGCACTACTTGGAGATGCCCAAATCTGTAAGGTAGTCATAACAGTCCCTTCACTTGTAATAATTTTCTTTATAGTTGTACCCATTATATTGCAGGGTTTCAAAACTGACTTGGGCCACTAATAATTAGGACACCTGAAGTAGCATTTCCCCAAATAAATCATATAAACTTTTGACTATTTCCCCCATCATTCTTACTCCTACTCATATCACCAACAGTAGAAGCTGGTTCTGGTACCAGTGGAACCGTGTATTCAGCTCTAGCCTGCAATCTGGCCCACACAGGAGCCTCTGTCGACCTAACCATTTCCTCCTTACATTTAGCAGGTGTCTCTTCCATTCTTGGTGCTATTACTTTTATCACTATAGTCTTTCATACAAAACCAGCAGTCATATCCCAATACCAAACACCATTATTTGTTTAATCTTCCCCAACTATAGCCATATTACTATAATTACCAACGTCAGTCCGAGCAGCCAGAATTGCCATACAGTTAAGAGACAGAAATCTCAACACTACTTTCTTTGACCCTGCAGGAGGAGACCGAATCCTATACCAACACGTATTTTGATTCTTTGGTCACCCTGAAGTCTGTATTCATGGCCTATCAGGGTTTGTTATAAACTCACATATCATTACATACTATTTAGGATGAAAAGGGCCTTTCAGCTATTTGGGAATAGTATGAGTCATGTCTACTGGCTTTTTAGGATTTCTCTTGTGGGCCCATCATATGTTTACCATAGGGATAGCAACACTTTCTTTAATTTTTCTTTTTTCTTCTTTCTTTTGGCTGTGTTGGGTCTTGGTTGCTGCACGTGGGTTGTTTCTATGGTTGCGGTGAGAGGCAGCTACTCTTCGTTGTGGTGTGCGGCCTTTTCATTGCAGTGGCTTCTCTTGTTGCAGAGCACAGGCTCTGGTGCGTGGGCTCAGTAGTTGTGGCTCGCGGGATCTAGAGGGCAGGCTCAGTAGTTGTAGCGCACAGCCTTTTTGCTCCGCGGCATGTGGAATCTTCCTGGACCTGGGATCAAACCCGTTTCCCCTGTATTGGCAGGCCAATTCTTTACCACTGCATCACCAGGGAACTTCCTGATTAGCAACTCTTCACAGAGGCAATATTAAATGAGATCCCACTCTATTATGAGTTTTAGACTTTATTTTCCTTTTTACAGTAGGTGGTTTGACAGGAATCATCTTAGCCAACTCATCCCTGGACATTGTCCTCCAGAATACATACTATGTAGGAGCACACTTCCGTGACATAGGGAGCAGTCTTCACTATTATAGGAGGCTTCCTACACTGATTCTCACTATTCTCAGGTTACACAGTTAACTCAGCAGTAGCAAATCTCACTTCACAGGTATATTTGTAGTAGTAAATATGACTTCCTGCAGCACTTTCTTGGCCTCTCAGGGAGGTTACTACATTCCTCTGAGGCACACACAACATGAAATATTTTGTCTTTAGGCTCATTCATCTCAGTAGCAGCAGTAATGCTAATAATCTTCATACTGTGAAAAACATTTGTGTCCAAACGAGAAGTCTCAGCAGTGGAAACTGCTACTCGTAACCTAGAATGGTTGCACGGATGCCCTCCACCATATCCTATATTTGAAGATCCTACCTACGTAAATGTAAAATAAGGAAGGACTCAAGTCCTTTTCAAGCAGTTTGAAGCCAACAGCATAACAATTATGTCTTTCTCAATAAATGAGATAAAAGTAAAAAGTGATGTAAATTTTTCAATGTGAAATTATAGGCTAAAATAGTGTATATCACGAAGGCATATCAATTTCATCTAGGCTCTCAAGACACAACATCACTGATTATGGAAGAAATTTTACATTTTCATCACACACATTAATAGTGATTTTTAAAAGAAGTTCTCTAGTCCTCTATATTATTTCACTAATATTGACAACTAAACTAACTCATATGCGTACAATAGATGCACAGGTAGAGAACATTTGAACAATTTACCAGCCATTATTGTAATCTTAATTGCCCTATCATCATTGTGAATCCTTTACATGATACATGAAATCAATAACTCTTCCCAAACCATAAAAACTATGGGTCAGTAATGATACTGACACTACAAATACACAGATTATGAAGATTTAAATGTTGACTCCTCTGTAATCCCCACATCAGAGCTAAAACCAGGAGAATAGTGATTAATAGAAGTCAACAAGCTAGCAGTATAGAGATAGTCATTGAATGTTAGTTCAATGAAATTGTTGTACACTCCTGAGCTGTTCCTTCTCAGGCCTAAAAAGAGCTGCTATCCCAGGATGCCTAAATTAAAGAATCTTAATACCGACAGAACCAGGCCTATGTTGTGGACAATGATCGGTAGAGGTCGTTTTCCTGAGTTCAAAGACAGGACAGAGGGATATGGCTGAGATATGGGGTGAATCTGGAGCCCATGGGGATGCACTCCCCAAGCTCCAGGATAGGAATGGGGCCTCTGGGGTCCCAGGCCACCCACCACGCCCTCCCGAGCAGGATCTTGGCAACATGTTCTGTCAGTGATGAGGCAGCCCTAGCACTTGTCATGCCCCAATGCTGTGTCCTATGTGGGTCCCATGCTCTTGGGACCACACCCACACTCTGCAGGTCCACGCTGCAGGGTCCTTCCTGCCTCAGGAGTAGAGACCACACAGCAAGCAATTTCCTCCCCAACCAGCAGGAGGAGGGAAGGAGAGCAGGAGCACCAGGGGAATCTCACTCAGGCACCCAACAACACCCCAGGGGTGCCAGCGGGGACAGTGATTATGCAGATGAGGCACAGACCAAGAGACGGAACCAGAGGGCCCAAAAGGCAGCTGGTCAGGTCCTGGCTCATCTGCACGCCGGACACCTTTGTCCCTCATACACCCCCTTCCTCATACACCCTCTCCTTAAATGCAGATTCTTCAGATGCAAACAGGCAGAGCTTCAGACTGAAAGTCAGCTCTTCCAAAGTGACCCGTCAGCAAACACTGCAGGATTCCACTCCAGTGGGCGCCCTGGAGTCCACAACTCAGGGACTGAAGTGGATATCAGTGCCAGGGGCAGTGGGAGGGAATGGGGAGTGAGACGTTCATGGTTGTGGAATTTTGGTTTTGCAAGATGAAAAGTTCTAGGAATGGTGGTGATGGCTCCACGAGAAAGTGAATAGATCTGATGCCTCAGAATGTGCACTTAAAATGGTGATGATGGTAAAGGGTATGGGACGTGTGTTTTATTTCACTTAAAATAAATTCTTAAAATAATGTCTTGTTAATTGAGATTCCATTTCAACTCCCCTTCTTCAAAAATGTCAGAGGCCCAGACACAGTCCCCTACCTTAGGGACCATCATGGTACCCTCACACGGCACAAGGGAGACCATTCTTGGGGGGGGCTAGTCTGTGCTCACCTGACCTCTGTCCAGGGGTACCCTGGACAGTGGTGACCCCCATAGATTAGACATATGATATGATATGTTATTAATACGATTCCACCAAGTGTTGTCACTCACCAGAACACAGAGTGGCAACCCACTCACAAACATGCCTGACCTCATATGAATGTGAGAAGACTAAGAGAAGAAAAGGTACCACAGGTTAATCAGGGCAACACCCTTAATGCAGAGGTTGGAAATCTCAAAGGGGAAAAGACACACTGCAGGCAAAGAGCACATATGGGGTCTCCCCGTACATGTGATGCTGACCCATGCAGATGTGGTGAGACCCACACATTCCCCACACCCTTTACCTTCGGTTGCACGTCCACACTCACCACGGTGACCCCACCTCCCCAGACCCTGCACCTAAAGTCACACGTTCTGTCTCAACAGGTGACCCTTCCTACACAGACCCCTCCACCTGAGTCACATGTCCACAGTCCCAGGGTGAACCACCCTCCCCAGACTCCCCCAACTGGGCTCACATGTGCACAGTCTCCAGGGTGACCTCACCTCCCCAGACCCTGCACCTGGGGTGAATTGTCCCTTCAGTCAGGACACAATGGCTCTCCTGGTAGCTCCCTCCCCTCATGTGGAAACAAGCTGTGTTCCTGGGACCTCCTGGGATGGGAAAAAGTGGCAGGTGGGTCTCCTCTCTCCACATTTGTCCCAGAGAAGTCCTCTTCTTTTCACTTTGCTTCTGTTGATTTTACCTGTTTTTAAAGCTTTCATGATAGAGTTGAACACACTACTTGGTTCTGGCAGGCTCAGTCCTTTCTTGTCTCACATACTTTTTGAGATAACTCACAGGACAGCAGGGCTGAAAGCCGAGGGGCAGCTCTGGCCGCTTCTGAGTAGGGATGGTAGACTGGAAGGAGAGCTCAGCAGCAGCTTCAGCTGTTACCCATCGGCCTTTTGCCCGATCTGCGTGCCCTGCAATCAATTCACCAGCTAAACCTGCCTCCCTACACACCATGCAAGTGCTGGTGAATTAGAATTATTGCCAGGTAGCCCTCCTGTGGATTCTCCACGAGCCCCAGGGAAGGTGAACCTTGCAGAAATTAAGACTAAGGCCCCGACCATAACACTGACCCTTGGGAGGACCAGGTAACCACACTCAGAAGAGAGGCTGTTACTTAGACAAGCGCACCTCAGCTCCAGACCACAGACATCTAAGCTCTGACTTTCAGATGCAGGCACGGAGCTTCCCAGTCCTGAGGCCAGCCCGGGTTTCCACCCAGGTTCCCATAGTCCTAGTGTACAGAGAACATGGTCAGGTCTAAATCTTCTTAGTATAGACAACACATGGTCAGCTCTAAACATAAACAGTAGACAGGACATGCAGAGGTCTAAATCTACCGTGTAGACAGAACTTGATCATGTTTAAACTAGCTTAGGGCTGATCTCATAGGAGGTACAGATCACACACATGGGTCTCTCATCTTTGGACACCCACATCAGGAAACTGAACAAAATCTTTGTCATTAAACATTTCAACAGGCAAAAGAGAAATGTTACCAGTATCTCTGGCCACCTGATGGTCAGGATCCGCGGGTGAGCCACGAACTTCTGAGAGTGCAGCCCAGTCTGCTGCCAGGACAGACAAGAAGTGGCCTGATTCCAGCCTCCCAGGCTTCCAGAAGGAGGCGGCTGCACTGGAAGCCCAGGCAGGACAGTCCTGCATGGTCCTGGCCCAGAGATCCAGTCTGTCCATTCTGCTGGCCGATTCTGGGCGGGGCACTCAGGGCCGCTGAGAGCCCTGCACTCAGGTCCTGCTTCCCTGTAGTGTGTGCGTGTTTGTGTGCGTGTGTGTGTTTGTGTGTGTAGAGGGGCCAGTGGCTGACGGCTCCCATGGCTCTGGTCCCGGGCACCGCACTGCCTTCGAGGGGAGGCACGGGGAGAGATAGGGGCACAGAAGCCGTTGGAGAGGAGAACCCACCGCAGAACTCCTTGCACACTGGCCCGCCCCACCTGGTGACCCGCCTGCCCATCGTGGGCCACATGTCACCCCCCAGCCCCCACCCCCGAGGGCAGGGTGCCTGCTCTTTCAAAAGCACAAGGTCTCACATGAAGGAGACCCAGTGGGGACTGTCACACCCCCACTCCTGATGCTGACTTTGGGAGAATGAACCCCCTTGACTGGGCGATGGGACCCTGTGAGGAAAGAGGTGGCGGCCCAATCCAAGTCGGGGCCTGGCCGAGAGATGGGAACACAGGAGCCAAGTGCAGAGCCTGGAAGCCAGGCCAACAGTTGGGGCACCCCCAGCCTTGGCCAGGCTCTCCAACTGTGACATTGGAGCTTTAGGGGACCTGGGGTAGGTGACTGATTGTAATGGGGGTCTAAACTGGACCCAGAATGGGGCTTAAAGAAGGTGTGAAGTATGTTACTGAGAAAGTGACAGTCATTGGAAGACAGACTCTGTGTCAGGACATCCTGCTCCATCCATTTAAATCCCTGAGATCTGTGACCTTTACGTGGCTACACAGGATTGTTAGAGCAGCTGCGTGTGGATATATCTGCAAGTGGTTCCAGCAAACACACAGTTGTGCACACAGGCAGGCACAGCACACACACAAACATATGCAGGTGCCCAGCACAAATATATTCACACACTAGCATATGAACACACATGCACGCATATGCCCATGCACACACTAACGTGAGCAAATGCACACTAACTAACGTGTTCAAGTGCACATACATATGCACATGCACAGCATCAGTATGCAAGCAGGCACATGCACACGCATGTACATAGCACACACGCAGGGAACAAAGTGATTCCATAAAGTTAATCCGTAAAGCAATAAGTCCTGAACACAAGTTAAACTGACATGTATTTTTCCCTTTTCTTAGCTTTGATGTTTTTCACAATAAAAAGTTTAAGAAAAAAGTTAATGGCAAATGACTTTTGATTCATAGGAATTTCTGACTTATTCTACAAATATTATGACAGGAGAAATGAATGTAGATATTACATGTGTCCACTAATGGAGGAATGGAGAAGAAAAACATGGTCCATCAATACAAGAGAATGTTATTCAGCCTAAAACGGAAGGCAATTGTGACACAGGCTGCAGCAGGGATGAACCTTGAGGGCATTAATGCTCAGTGATGTAAGCTAGACACAAACAAACAAACAGTGCTTGATCCATTCATATAAGGCCCCTAGAGCAGTCAGAAACATAGAGACAGAGTGTAGGATGTTGAGTGCCAGGGGCTCTGGGAGGGACAATGGGGACTGAGTGTTTAATGGGGACTGTTTCAATTTTGCAAGATGAAAAATTCTGGAGGACGATGGCGGTCAGGTTTGCACAACCGTGCGAATTACTTCTGGACCCTGAAATGTGCACTTAAAAATGGTTAAGATAGTAAAGTTGATGTTTTGTGTATTGGACCACAATTTTTAAAACATTTTTTTAAAAAACAACAGGAAGTAGTCCATGAATACCACAAGATGCACAACTGAGGGATTAAAACCATAAGAAAACTACTGTGCACACATCTACCAGAATGGAAGACATGAAGACATAGTATCAAATATCAGCAGGATGTGGAGCAATGGAAAGCCTGGTGCACAGCGCGGGGTGCAACCACTTCTGAAGCAATCGGGCCTCAGAGAGTGAAGTCCGTGCACACAGACCCACAGCGTTCCTCCCAGCTGAACACAAACACCCCATCCCTGCACCAGGACACACGGACATAGACTCTGCAGCCACAGGAGCCAAACCTGAAAGAACCTGAAGGCCATCACATGTGGATGCAGAAATGAACCATGCACGCTCCTATGAAGGAATATTCCACAGCAATGGAGGGTATTTTGTTTAAAGGTAGTAAAACTATAAAAAATATTTTTTAAAAAATCTATATTCACAAAAAGAAAGTATCTATCATTCTGGCACCTAGGGAATGTCAAATGCTCCTAAAATAGATTGTTGTGGAAACGTTTATTATAAGGAAATTGACATATTCTCTAGGAAGGACGGGGTGAATGGGCCTGCTACATTTTCTACATTGAAGACATATACAGGTTTTGATTCTACTTCTGTTAAATCAAGTCAGGCTTCATTGGATTTCTGCTACTGTGGAGATAATCAAATTCTGGGTAGGGGTCAGGAGAAAATTAGTCATAGGTGTTCTCATGTTATAATTACTGCTGAAAGTGTAAATGATCCATTTATCTGTAAGACTGAGAATACAAAAACTGCTACATTACTTCATAGGAGATTGTGTGTGCTACTGTCCCTAGAGCTCCAGTGAGTGAATATTTTGAATGTGAAGCTCATCCAGATCTGAGGATGGAATAAATGGCTAGGTGTGATATGGCTAATATAAATAATATGCCTCTGTTTATATTCATTAGTGGATAAGATATGGGAAGAGGAATTCATGTTGTGAGAGCCAGGGTTAAAGCTAGCATTGGGGCAATAATATATAAATTGATGATGTTGATGGACGTAGTGGTTCTTTAATAAGTAATTTGAATGCCTCAGCAATGCCTCATCCATGGGGGCTGATGATTTTTGGCCCTTTCTGTATTTGTATATAGCCGAGGATTTTCCATTTAGTTAATATGAGGAATGCTATGGTGAATTAAATTGTGTAATTTGTGAAAGAATGTTGATTATAAACATATTCTTAGGAAGAGGACTTGAACCAGTGCAGATAAAGGTTTCAGTTTTACATAATTACCAGGCTCTGCCACCGTAACAAACCCGGTTCTACAGTAGGGTATGTATAAATTAATTGAATGTAGATTATATCATCATTTAGTTTGCACACATTTTGTAAAGTAAGCCGTATTGCTCCTGTCCTTTCCTACTGGAAGAAATCTGCAATAGACAGAAAGCAACCAGGATGACTCCAGTCTGAACTCAGATCACGTTAGACTTTAATCGTTGAACAGACAATTAATAGCAGTTATACCATTGAAATGTCCTGATCCAGTATCAAGATCATAAACCATATTGCCGATATGAACTCCAGAATACAATGACACTGTTATCCCTATTAAAACTTGTTCCGTTGATCAGTGATTTAGAAGAACAGGTGATAAAGCATTTTGACTAGCTGGTGTAAATTTTGATCACTCAGAGATGGTTTGATTCTCCAAAAAATAAATGGCCCAAGGGTCCAAGGCACACCTGCTTCAGTAGTTGTGGCACACAGTCTCAGTAGTTGTGGCCCACTGGCTTAGTTGCTCCGTGGCAAGTGGGATCTTCTGGGACCAGGGATCGAACCCGTGTCCCCTGCATAGGCAGGCAAATTCTTAACCAGTGCATGACCAGGGAAGTCCCAGAATCACAATCTCCCTTTTAGTAAACCTTAAGCCCAAAGAATCCATTGAAAATTGTCACAGAAAATAAGACAATGAAATATTGTAAGGACTATAACAGAAGCATATAGTACACAGTTCATATAGACACATCCCAAGCAGTTACAAAGTATATTAAAAGGGAGACTGCAATTTTAAAGAATAAGATAAATTATACCGACAAACTCCCAATCTTTCCTGAAACGTTGCAATCTGAAACCCTATTGTAGGAAGCAGAAGATTCCAGGAGACATTCTACAAATGAAGGACTCTAAACCCTGTGAGTGGATAAGGAATTCTGGAAGGAAGGTATCCTCACCCAAGGAGGGTGTGGGTCCTATACTTCTCTAACATCACATCCCTGTAAAATTCCCATTGATCTTGGTCCAGGCATTCCCAGTCCTCTTGAGAGAAATCTATGGGCACATCCTGGAATGTCAGCAGTCCCTGAAATTAAAAGTACACATACCGTGTGGCCACGGGAACAGTTCATAATGTGACCCAAGAAGAAATATATATATATATATATATATATATATATATATATATATATATATATATATTAGAAAATCAGTTTCTCTATCTTATTTCTAACTACAAGAAAAGAGTATGGCATGTGATCCACAAAACCAGTATAGAGACTATACTTATCTGGAAAAGAAATGATAAAAGGATGGTTTCAACACAGGCATATGCATTTTTGAGTGTTCTATTTATATCAAACTGGATAAAATGTGTGTATTTCTCAGACAGAAAAGACATGTCGAGGTAGAAATGAACCTTCCAACTATTCATGGGTACAAAAGTACACTGGGGAGATTGTAAAAGTGCAGATGGTGGTTCAGTAGGTCCGGTGTGCCTGTGTTCTATTTTTTAACAAGCTCATTTTTAACTAGTGATGCCACAGTCTCTGATTCATTAACCACAATTGGGAGAAGCGGAGACATAATAAGGACAGGTAAAAATTCATAGATAACTCCGAACTTAAAGTGTTTTATGGACTTTACACGTTTAATAGAATAGGAAGCACAGCAGCGACAATCATTTATGAATATTTACTGTAGAGCGCGTTTCTTTCTAACATGTATGTGTAGGATTCCAGGAAAAAGGCCTGGGCTGCGGTCAGAGTGGGCGGGGCCCTCAGGCCGTGCCGCCCCTCCAGGACCCCCGACGGGGCCCTGCGCTCCTGGCGGCTCCCTCCCCCGGCGCCCCCCTCACTCCCAGAAGGCCTCGGGGCAGAGCGGTCCCACCCCCTGCGCCCAGAACGGAGCCCGTGTTTCCGCAGAGCTGGAGCTCCCGGCTCGGGGTCTCTTCCCTCCGCCTTCACGGAACTGCCCCGGAGCCCGCGGGGAGGGCGGCCTCACTGAGGCTACCGGCTCTGGAGGGGCCCCGGCTGCTGAAGCCGCGACAGTCGTGGGGACGGCGGGCCGGGTAAGTGGGCGCCGACCCTCCGCCTGGTCCGGTGCCCGGGCGGCAGCGCAAGACCAGGTTCTGAGGGGCAGGGGTTCGCTGCCACCCGCCGCTGCTGTGCAGAAAGGGCTGCCCCCAGCCTCTGGTCCCGGGGAATTTCGGTCCCTCCTCTCGCCCCTGCCCTCGGCCTGGCTGGTGGGGCCCGGAGGGCGTGGGGAGGGGGTCGGCCTGAGCGTCCTGAGGGGAAACGGGGCAAGCGAGGCGCAGGGTCCGGCTGCAGCGTCAGCGCCCCTCCTCCTGACTGCGGGGAAAGCGGCTAAAAACTCCTCCCGAGGCTCGCAGGCCCCTTATTCAGCCGAGTCCCTCTGCGCTCCTTCCTCCCTGAGCTAAAGTACGGGGGGGCTGGTGACAGGGCAGGGGACTGGCGCAGGTAATGGGGACCATCAACAGCTGATTGTTAACTAAGGAAAACCAGCTCTCCCAACGTGAGGAATGTAGCGCTATTCTTTCTGTGCGAAGATGCCAGAGTCTGGGCGCACTGAATTCCTTCTTTTGTTATGCACCTCAGCGCTCTGGGGCCTGCATATTCTGTATTTGCATATCCTGTGTTCCTCAGGGCCCGCGCCTCACACTGGAGGGCTGCAAGGGCTGATGACTGTGACATCCTTTGTTTACTGAGATGGCAACAAATATTCCATTTCTTACAGGCTTGAGGGGCACAGAGTGAAAAGAGCAGGAGAATCTCACTCAGCATATAATTTAGCTTATATATATATATAATATTTATATTTAACTGTGCTAATAGAGGCTCTCAAGTCCAATCAACTACTATTGCTCTCTATGTATTAATTTCATCAATATCATAGGATAAATGCCTATAAAACGGACTTTATTTAAACAGTATAATGATTTTTAAAGGAAACATAATAGAAGTATAACAACAAAACCCTTACCACTAAAGGCTGTGTGTGGAACAACCTAAATAAATGTTCCGTTTTTAAAATATTGAAAGATGTATTCAGTACAAATATCAAGAAAAATGAAAAATAATAAGGGCAGTGGAATGCTGAAATGTTCTGTCTTTATCATTAAAGTGGCAGAAAATCATGTATTAGTAGGCACTGGGGGCAGAGGATGCCTGATATTATATCTTTTTCATATTTGTGCAGTTGTTTCAACAAGTAACTTAAAGACAAAATGGTGTTTTACCTGGGAAGGGTGGGAACAGTTCAGCAGCAGCTGGCCTGGGGCTCAGCTCACGTTTACTCACAGACGCCTCGGCACGGTCCCCCAGCTTTTCAATGAGGAAGCTCCTTGCGGGGGGGCTGCTGGCTGCATGGGAGATGATTCCCCACCTCTGACCATCTTCAGAATTGTTTACCACAGGAGCAAGTGCCCTGATAGGGTTTTCCTCTGTATAACTGGTGGGTTCTGTTTTTTTTTTCTTTTTTGGTTCAAGGTAGATTTTATTCCTCTTTTATGTATTTATAGATATAAGCATGGAAATAATTCATTCATATAAGTACATCTGTGTGAAGGGAAGAACATTTTTCTGTTTTATTTTTAAATTTTATTTATTTTTAAAAAGTTTGAAATTTAATTTTCTTTATTTATTTATACAGCAGGTTATTATTAGTTATCTATTTTATACATATACCTGTATAAAGTTCAATCCCAATCTCCCAACTCATCCCACCACCACCACCCCATGGTTTCCCCTCCTTGGTGTCCATACGTTTTTTTCTCTACCTCTGTGTCTCTATTTCTGCTCTGCTATCCGGTTCATCTGAACTATTTTTCTAGGTTCCACATACATGCATTAATATACAATATTTGTTTTTCTCTTTCTGACTTACTTCACTCTGTAGGACAGTCTCTAGATCCATCGATGTCTCAACAAATGACCCAGTTTCATTCCTTTGTATGGCTGAGTAATATTCCATTTTATATATGTACCACATCTTTATCCATTCATCTGTCTGTGGGCATTTAGGTTGCTTCCATTACTTGCCTATGGTAAATAGTGCTGCAATGAACATTATGGTGAATGTGTCTTTCTGATTTATGTTTTTCTCTGGGTATATGCCCAGAAGTGGAATTGCTGGATCATATGGTAATTCTATTTTTAGTTTTTTAAGGACCCTCTATATTGTTCGCCATAGTGACTGTATCAATTTGCATTCCAACAAATAGTGGAAGAGGGTTCCTTTTGTCCAAACCCTCCCCAGTATTTGTTGTTTGTAGATTTTCTGATGATGCCCATTCTAAGAGGGGTGAGGTGATACCTCACTGTAGTTTTGATTTGAATTTCTCTAATAATTAGTGATGTTGGGCAGCTTTTCATGTGCGTCTTGGCCATCTCTGTGTCTTCTTTGA
Source organism: Hyperoodon ampullatus (assembly GCF_949752795.1). Classification (NCBI taxonomy): domain Eukaryota; kingdom Metazoa; phylum Chordata; class Mammalia; order Artiodactyla; family Ziphiidae; genus Hyperoodon; species Hyperoodon ampullatus. The sequence goes on from NC_136921.1 coordinate 100,273,716, forward strand.
AGAAATGTCTATTTAGATCTTCCACCCATTTTTGTATTGGGTTGTTGTTTTTAATATTAAGCTGCATGAGCTGTTTATGTATATTGGAGATAAAACCTTTGTCCATTTGTTCGTTTGCAAATATTTCCTCCCATTCTGAGGGTTGCCTTTTTCCATTCCCGTTTTTTAAAAAAAAAGAGAAAGAAAGAAAGAAAAAGAAGCAGAACACAAATGTGCATAAAATATGCCTCTTGAAACTGTCGTTTTGAAATATGGGCGTGTTTTGAATTTTTTGGTCGATATACGACCCCAGGATTTGTTTTCAGGGAAGGTGTCATTTACAGACCTGCAATTATTTTGAATATCAACTGACCATTAGCGCTGGGATTAAAGCTGCTGTTGTGTGAAACGGCCACAAGGTGGCAGCAGTTCTCTTTACCAATTCTGGTTACTAGGGCAACAGAGCCTCAATGGAAGTCCTGTTCTAGGTTGTAATTTAGAATGGAATGTGCCAGGAAAAGGCCCCTAAAGTTTGTCTTGCTACGTCTTGTTCGTTTTTTTAATTTAATTTTTATTTTTGATCACAGCAAGTTTGATTACAATGTTTGGCTTGTTGTAGGTTGCAAGATGTGGTTCTTTTACACATATACATATGTCTGTTCTTCCTGGGATCCTTTCCCCATGTACGTTATGACAGAATGTGAAGTAGTCTTCTCTTGGTATTCCGTAGGTGTTTGGTGATTATATATTTCACCTGTGTTTGTATATGTCTGTTAACCCCAATATCCTAATGTATCCAATCCTCACAGCTTTCCATTGGTGAAACATAAGTTTGTTTAATAAATCTGTGATTGCCCTTCTCTGTGGAAATATCTTCACTGCTATCAATTTTTTGGTAACACCTATAAGTGATATCATACGATATGTATCTTTCTCTTTCTGACTTAAAGCAATTCACGTGATTACCTCTAGACTCATCTACTGTGCTGCACATGGCATTGTGTCCTTTTTTTCCTTGGCTAATATTCTGTCTGTACATGTACCACTTCTTCTTTGTCCACTCATCTGTTGATGGACTTTTTGGTTGCTTCCATGTCATGGCTATTGTAATGCTGAGGCAATGCACATTTGCCTGCCTGTGTCTTTCCAATTCTCTCTTCTTAGGTTATAGGCCCAGGAGTGGGCCTGCTGGATCTTGTGGTAGCAAAATGTTTACCTTGTAGAAGACCCTCCATTCTGCTCTCATTAGTGGCTCTTACCAGGTTACGTGCCACTTAAAGTTGAGGTTATGCTCTTCTCCAAAACCCCTTCTGCATTTATTGTTTGCAGAATTTTTGCTGATGGCCATTCTGACTGGTGTGAGCTGATAGGTTTTTGTAATTTGGATTTGCATATCTTTAATTATTCCTAATGTTCAGCCTTTTTCCATGCATTTTTAAATTTCTTGTACAGAAAAACAGAAAAAAACGGAGAGTACAATTAACCTCTTGAAATAGTCTTCTTGGATGGTTGCCCTCTTTTGAATTTTTTGGTCAATTTTCGACCCCAGGATTGTTTTTGAGGGCAGGTGTCATTCACAGGCCTGCAATGAGTGTGAATATTTAGTGACCATTAGCACTGGGTTTAATGCTGCTGTTGTGGGAAATGGCCAGAAGGTGGCAGCATTTCTCCATTCCCAAATCTAGTTACTAGGGCAGCAGAGCTTTTCTGGGACCAATGGAATACAGAAAAAGGCATCATTGAAGTCTAATACAGAATAGCATGTCCTGGTGAATGGTAGAATGACCAGCAGGGTGTAACAATTAGGAACTAGTGGATGTACATCCACGGTGGCTTCACTGAGTGTTCTGACATCCTTTACCAGGTCCCCAGCAACCCACGGGTCTCTCGTGGTCAGGGCAATCACAGTTTATGGAGCTCAGCTGCGCAATTACCCAGCAGCCCATGGGGCTCTCGTGGTCAGGCCCCTCCCAGGATATGGGGCTCACCTGGGTGGGTCCCCAGCAGCCCACGGAGCTATTTTGGTCAGGCCACTCCCAGGAAATGGAGCTCACCTGTGCAACTACCCGGCCGACCACGGTGCTCTCGTGGTCAGTACCCTCCCAGTATAAGGAGCTCCCCTGGGCAGGTACGCCGGCAGGCCTGGGCACACAGGAACCGTGAACATAGCCGTCATTGCAGAGCTCCCCAGATCGCCTGTCACTCAGAGCTGACACAGAGCACCTCAGAGTAGGACTTGAACTAACAAACAGCATCTCCGACAGTGCTGTGACCTTGGGCATCACTCTGTGCGGCCTCCCTCTGCCTGGTCTTCCAGAGACTTCCAGTGCAGACGGGGCACCAGGCCTCTGTCTCCACCCATCACCCCTCCTCTCCCTGACTCCTGGGTTCTTCTCATTAGGAGAGGGTCTTCTTGAAGTTGTCTCCCACTCATGGGCCAGATAAAATGATTAGAAAACAAGCCGGAGCTTCAGCCCCTTGTCTATCCTGACTCTCAGGAGCCCACACCTGTTTCTTGGACCTGGTCGGTTCAACGAGGTCCATTTTCTGCAATGTGAGCCCCTGAGGGCTGAGGATTGGCTGACCTGGGCAGCCTGACACTGCCGGCCAGCCCTCCCCAGGTGTGCCTGGGTTGAGGTCAATATAAACAGCGCTGCAGGCAGCAATAGCCCCTGAAGCTGTGCCTGACTCCATATTCTGTGCCCCGTCAGGAGTCTCGGGGCTGTGCTGGTGGGAGGGAGTGAGGGGCCACGGTTTGTGGGTGGCCCGGTGTGAGTGGGGCTCTGCTGGACTTTCTGAAGGAGTTGTCAGGCTGCCACCTGCTAAAGAAGAGGATTTATGGCCATCATGAAACTTCAGCAGTAAGTTGGACTGTGTTTAGGAAAGTCAGGAAGATTCTGGAACATCAGGTGGAGTCCAAGGAAGATCCCCGTAGAAGGCAGACTAACCCCACCTCCATCTGGACTGACAGGAATTAGGGAACAAATGGTAGGACCACTGAAATAGCCTGGCTGTAAAGCTGGTGGTTTCTGGAAGCAGAAAGTGCGTGCTGGGGGAGGGAGAGGCGTCTATAGAAACACGGCTAAACTTCTCAGAGACTAAGAGACAGAGGTGGCTTTTGGAGGATTTACTAGGCCCTCCTGGAGATGTAAGAATTAAAAATACGGAGAGGGTACATGGCCCAGGTACTTGCCTGCTGAAGGGCTTTATAGCAAGCTTTGGCTTTGCCTTATACAAATGATTCTAGTCTCATCACAAGCCAGAGGTCTTCTCTAGGAAGAATCAAGAACTTATATATGGTTTTTTTTTTTTTCCTGCGGTACGCGGGCCTCTCACTGTTGTGGCCTCTCCCGTTGCAGAGCACAGGCTCCGGACGCGCAGGCTCAGCGGCCATGGTTCACAGGCCCAGCCGCTTCGCGGCATGTGGGATCCTCCCGGACCGGGGCACGAACCCGTGTCCCCTGCATCGGCAGGCGGACTCTCAACCACTGCGCCACCAGGGAAGCCCCTAATATATGTTTTTAAAGGCAGTGGAGATGGGAAGGCCTACTGGCTTCTGTGGGCCAATTTCAGACATCTCAGGAAGCAAAAGAAACTCCCGAGATTCTTCTAATTGTTAATTCTGAAGGAAGGAGGGAAAGCGGGGACTATACTGCAGGAAATCAGAGAAAACAACACAGGGCAACTCCCATCAGCTAGCACCTTGGAGCAGGTGAGGCAGAACTGGCCTTGTAGGTGTGAGAAGAGTTGGTAATAATCCATTAAAGGCAGTAGGAATCAGAAACCTTTAAGCCTCACCTGTCCAGAATAGACCTTCCATTGTAGGTCATGGGGTTTTCTTTGGCGGGAATCCTTTATGACTGACTGGTGGCAGAGTCTACCTACCCAAAGGCGCACTCCCTTGGTAACTGGAAAAGGTGCAGAAGTGCTGAGAGGCTGCCAGGAATGGACTGGGGGTCCAGACTGACCCAGCATTACCTCAGTCTCTACTTGGCTCCAGGCCATAAAGCAACTCCTGGCTGTCTTCTAGATGGGGTGGTGGTGGTGGTGAAAAGCTGTCACAAGGGGAGCCATGCCAAGAATTGTTGGTCCCAAATAACTGCCTTTTACTAGTCATTCTATGAGCTAATACTTATAAGGTCTCTGTGGCTTGAAAATAGAAAGTCACTGATACTTGGGATATCCTGTGATGCACTTGTTAATTTCCAAGCACTTTGCAGAGTTAAGAGAATTTGTAGGCACACTGCATTGTCGTGCCAGGGATCCCTGGGCTCACAGCAACAGGGGAACTGATTATAACCAGCTCCTAGAACTCGCTGTTGTTGGCAATAGGCTAAGGAAGGTATCATACACATGCTTATGTCCCCTTTTTATGGTACAGCCCTTCAGTGTTCCCCAGAATTCCTGGGAGTGGTAAGGTCAGGGTATTAAGAGCAGGGTAGTGCTTTGTGCTCCCCCAGCACCCAACCTAGAAATGGAAAGAAGGTTAATATGGAAGTTGAAGGCTAGGAACAGGCATGTCATCTCACTACACCTGGTAATTATAGAAGCACAGACATTTAATGAGTGCTGGAAAGAGTTTGGGCAGAGATCCATGGTTTAAGGTAGTGCTGTCCAATAGAACCTCCTGTGATGTCAATGTTCCATGTCTGTGCGGTCCAATTCGGTGGGCACTAGACATTATTGAGCTGTTGAAATGGGGCTAGTGTGACTAAGGAGCTGAATTTTAAATTATACTTAATTTTAATTTATTTAAATTTAATTGAAATTAAAATTGAAATAGCTTTAGCTGCCATATTGGACTGTACAGATTTGAGGGACCATATTAAGACATTCTTAATTAATGCCATTATCTGAATTTTAAAGTTCTTAGGCATTTTAAATAGTCTCCCAGTGGTAGAGGCTGTGTATGAATTACAGGTACTGAACAAGCAAACTTGAGTTTGTCCTGAGTTCAGGATGCCCTCAACTGCCAAACAGAACTAGCGTGTCAGGAATAGGGGTTCCCAGATGCTCACGGTGGAGAAGAAAGAGAAGACAGCTCACATTTGCTGGTACAGGGAGTCACTGGAGAGTGGTTGGGATATGAAGTAGTTGGTGGTGCTACTGTGGGTAACGATTCAATGATGTGGAAAGGGCTTTGGAAGAGCATGAGAAACAGGTCCCTGAACTGGTGGCTCTCCTGCAGGAAGTAAGGAGGGAAGAAATCTGTCACTTCAAAAGCATCATTTCTCTTGCATTTCAGAGAAGTATGTGAAACACATCATTTTTAATAAGCATCGGATTCAAATAGATTTCTTCCCTGGTCCATCAGCTGCTGAGAACTAAGGCTATGTTTTGAGTTTAATGGGTATGATAGGTGGTTTGTTGGAGACAGTCCTGAAATCACCAACCATTCACCAATTTGACTCGAGTAACTTGGCAGCAGGAGGACCTCTTCTGGGTCTGGAAAGAGGGCAGAGCACCTGGCTGTGGATGAGGGGCAACCCCAGTGCCACCGGAGGCTTTGAAAACCCCCCAAAGTCTTGCTTATCACACATCTTTTTATTTCAGGAGGATTTGGGGGAAAGAAACCTGTTGCATTTGCCATGGTTGCTCATCTGACGGTGAGGAGGCCTTGTGTATCCTCTGTGAGGTTCAGACTGAAGTGGTCTCTCCCAGCTGTAAGCCAGGACCCGTGTGGGTGCCAACTGCCTGCCCAGAGGTGGGGGCCCCATCACCATACCAGGTGGGCCACAGGTGCAAGACACAGGTAGATGAGGAGGAGAAAACTCAGTGGGTATGTTGTTGGCTTGTTAATTTTGCTTATAAAATAAAGGACTCTTTTTTCTAGTTGGTATTTTTAAAAATTTATTTTATTTTTGGCTACGTTGGGTCTTTGTTGCTGCACGTGGGCTTTCTCTAGTTGCCGCGAGCGGGGGCTACTCTTTGTTGTGTTGCACGGGCTTCTTATTGCGGTGGCTTCTCTTGTTGCAGAGCACGGGCTCTAGGCGCACAGGTTTCAGTAGTTGTGGCTCGCGGACTCTAGAGCACAGGCTCAGTAGTTGTGGCGCACGGGCTTAGTTGCTCTGCAGCATGTGAGATATTCCCAGATCGGGGATCAAACCTGTGTCCCCTGCATTGGCAGGCTGATTGTTAACCACTGTGCCATCAGGGAAGCCCTCTAGTCTTTTTTTTTCCCTATAGGTTTTCTGTTTGGGGTGTCATTCTTAGAAATGTCTTTCTCTCCACAAGATGACAAAACTTTCCACTCATATAATCTAGTACTTTTATGGTTTTGTCCCCACCTCTTAAAAATGTGGTTAAATGGACATAACATGAAATTTATCATTTTAGCCATTTTTAAGCATATAGTTCTGTGACATTAAGTACATTGACATTTTTGTGCAACCATCACCACCATCATCTCCAGAACTTTTACATCTTTCTCAACTGAAACGCTGTACCTGTTAAATGAGAGCTCTCTATTCTCTCTCCCCCAGCCCTTGGCAACTGTCATTCTACTTTCTGTCTCTAGGAACTTGAATTTGACTACTCATAAGTGGAATCATACCATTTTTGTCCTTCGTGACTGGCTTATTTTACTTAGCATAATGTCTTCAAGGTTCATTCACGTTGCAGTATGTATCAGAATTTCCTTCCTTTTGAAGGCTGAATAATATTCCATTCTATGATATACCAAATTTTATTTATCCATTCAACCATTGATAGGCAGTTGGGTTGTTTCTGCCTTTTGCTATTGTGAATAATGCAGTGAACATTGGTGCACAAATTTCTGTTCAAGGTCCTGCTTTCAATTCTTTTCAGTATATACCCAGATGTGGTGTTCTTCCCCTTTAAGTGTGAAATCCATCTGAATATAAAGGCTGGTACTGAGGTAGGATGAGGTGGAAACCCACCTTTGTTTTACTAAAAGGCTGACTAACAAGGCTGTGTCTCGATTGACTTTACGGAATAATTTTTTACCACTGTTTTGAAATGCCACCTGCAATGTCCTCTCTGCTTGACCAGCACAGTGACTCAGTCCAGTTGGACACTCACAGTCACAAGACCAATAGGCCACACCTGGCATCAGCCTCATTTAGATCTATAGAAGGACACAGGACAGGAATTACAGCATGTCAGCAGAACAGCATCAGATGTGTCATCACCAGGGGTCCTTACAGAGTCCAGGAACTAGAATTTTGGCCTCCAAGGAGCAGCACAGGTATAACAGATCAAAGCCACCCAAGAACCAAGACCACCATAGGAACCAATATTGTTTGTAAAAGCTCATGAACATCACTTCCAGGGCCCTGCGTGGAAGTATGCACTCGCTCACAGGGTGAACCTCATAGTGAAGCCCCAGGGCCCTGCTTCCCACCAGGCGTTAAAAGCCTCCCAGACTAGGTGCAATTTACTCATTAGGGGGTCATGTTTACTATAAGCAATGCTGCCTGGTAACACAGCTGACACCCTACCCTATTAGGTTTCCAGGCAAATAATGCTGGGAGAAAGTGAATCCAAGGTCTTTTCCTTTTGGAAAAGGAGAAAGGGTTTTGTTAACTCTTTATTCCCACCATCTTAATTACATAGCAAATTCAAATGGTGACTATTTCTGGACTTTCTGTTTTGTTCCATTGAACTGTTTGTTTCTGAGCCAGTACCAAATTATTTTAATGATTATAACTTTACAACACATTTAATTTCTTTCTTTTTTTTGAGCTTAATTTTTATTTTATATTGGGGTATAGTTGATGTACAATGCTGTGTTAGTTTCATGTGTGCAGCAAAGTGGTTCAGTTATACATATACATATATCCATTCTTTTTTAGATTCTTTTCCCGTATAGGTTATTATAGAATACCGAGTAGAGTTCCCTGTGCTATACAGTAGGTCCTTGTTGATTATTTTATATATAGTAGTGTGTATATGTTAATCCCAACTTTCTAAATTATCTCCCCCCCCACATGTCCCCTTTGGTAATCATAAGTTGGTTTTCAAAGTCTGTGAGTCTGTTTCTGTTTTGTAAATAAGTTCATTTGTATCATCTTTTTAGATTCCACATCTAAGTGACATCATATGATATTTGTCTTTCTCTGTCTGACTTCCGTCACTTAGTATAATAATCTCCAGGTCCATCCATGTTGCTTCAAATGGCATTATTTCATTCTTTTTTATGCCTGAGTAATATTCCACTGTTGTATGTATGTACCACATCTTTCTCCATTCCTCTGTCGATGGACATTTAGGTTGCTTCCATGTCTTGGGTCTTGTAAATAGTGCTGCAATGAACATTGGGGTACACGTATTTTTTCAAATTATGGTTTTCTCTGGATATCTGCCCAGGAGTGGGATTGCTGGATCATATGGTAGTTCTGTTTTTAGTTTTTTAAAGAACCTCCATATTGTTCTCCATAGTGGTTGTACCAATTTACCTTCCCACTCACAGTGTAGGAAGGTTCCCTTTCTCCACACCCTCTCCAGCATTTATTGTTTGTAGACTTTTTGATGATGGCCATTCTGACCAAAGTGAGCTGATACCTCATTGTAGTTTTGATTTGCATTTCTCTAATAATTAGTGATGTTAAGCAAATTTTCATGTGCTTTTTGGCCATCTGTATGTCTTCTGTTTTATTCCACTGAACTGTTTGTCTATTTCTGAGCCAGTACCAAATTATTTTAATATTTATAACTTCATAACACATTTATTTTCTTTTTAAAAATGGCTTATTTAGTGAAAGTATAATATACTTAGGGAAAAGGGCTCAGATCACAAGTGTAGGGGCCAGTGAATTATTTCAAAGTGAACACAACCATGAAATCACCACCCAAATCAAGAAATAGAATGTGACCAGCTCCCCTACAGGCCACCTATACTCATTGCTGGTCAGAATGTGCGGTTTGAACTGTGTCAGTCTAATTAAGGTGGAACTACGTTTTCCAGAATTCCTTTCTCTGAGTGGTTCCATGTTAAGGTTGGCCTGGGGAGTTTGTGTGTGTGTGTGTGTGTGTGTGTGTGTGTATAAAATTTATGTTTGTGCAGTTGACTGCTCCCCCTAACCCCACCCCACTGCATTAGAAATCCATATGCTGCTATTTCTACCTCAAAGACAAAGGAATTGATAGATGCCTCACTCAAGGGCAGGAAGGTAAAACCGTTTGTATAGAATCAGGACTCAAATCCTAGTTTTTTTGATTCTACATATTGTGACCTCTGATTGAACACAGGCTTTTCCCCACACTTAGTTAATTTAAGGTTTTGTAAAATGAAATACAAGTGCTATATTTATTGAAAAAATTTGCATGCAAATGGACCTGTGCAGTTCAAACCCATATTGTTTAAGGATCACCTATGTGTATATATACACACACACATATATATATATATAATTTTATATAATATATTTATAAACATATATTTATAGATAAATAAAGTGAAATCTGTATTTTTATATATGTTTGCTCTTGTTAAAAACTCAATTCTTATTTTCTTGAGTATTTTTATCTTCAATGGATGTTGATTTTTATTGAAGGCTTTTTCAGCGTCTATGAAAATAATTATGATTTTTCCCATAGATTTTTAATATTTTTCGTTTTTGGTTTTTATTATGGTATATGATATTAACAGATATTCTAATATTGGACCAACCTTGCATTCCTGGAATACATCCAAGTTGGTTATAGTATATTACTTTCTTGGTATGGTGTTGAATTCTGTTTGCCGATTCTTTAGTATTTTTGCATGAATATTCATGAGTGATATTGCTCTGTAGTTTTTTTTAATCATCTTTATCAGGTTTAGGTATCAATGTTATACTTGCCTTAAAAAAGGTATTAGGAAGTTTTCCTTCATTTTAATGCTCTGGAATAATGATGAAACATTTGGGTACCAGTCTTTGAAGCTTTGGTAGAATTCCACGTTTATGTTAGGTAATTTCTTAATAACTTTCTCTATTTCTTCTACAGAAATTCGTCTGTTTAAGCTTCTATAATTAAGGGCATTAATTTTTTTTTGTGGTACGTGGGCCTCTCACTGTTGTAGCCTCTCCCGTTGCAGAGCACAGGCTCTGGACGTGCAGGCCCAGTGGCCATGGCTCACTGGCCTAGCTGCTCCGCGGCATGTGGGATCTTCCCGGACCAGGGCACGAACTCATGTCCTCTGCATCGGCAGGCGGACTCTCAACCACTGTGCCACCAGGGAAGCCCAAGGGCATCAATTTTGATCAGCTGTATTTCCCTAGGAAATTATCCCTTTCATCTAAGTTTTCAAATTTATTTGCAGCAAGATGTGCAAAGTAGTCTCTCATGACTTAAAATTTCTTTTGTTTCAATGGTTATTTCTACCTTGTCATTTTTCAGTATTTATGCTTTTTCCCTTTTTAATGATCAAATTAACTAGTGGTTTTGTCTATTTTGTTAATTTTTTAAAATAGGATTTTAATTTATTTACTAGATCTATTTTTAAATTCTCTATCATCCTTTTCTGCTTTTATTATTCCCTTCTTTGTATATTCTTTTGGTTTACTTTTTTCTTTCACTAGTTTCTATGAGCTTGAAACTTGATTTTTTGGTTTTCAGTTTTTCATTTTTATTGATAAAAATGTTTAGTGCTATGAATTCTGATCACTGCTAATATTTTGGTAAGGATTTTTGCATCTCTATTCATCAGGGATATTGGCTTGTAGTTTTATGGTATCCTTGTCTAGTTTGGTATCAGGGTAATGCTGGACTCATAAAATGAGTTTTGGAAGTGTGCCTTCCTCTTGTATTTTTTGGGAGAGTTTGACAAGGATTGGTATTAATTATTCTTTGAATGTTTGGTAGAACTCACCAGTGAGGCCATCTGGTCCTGGACTTTACCTTGTTGGGAGGTTTTTGATTACTGATGCAATCTCCTTATTTCTCTTCAGTATGTTCAGATTTTCTATTTTTCATGATTCAGTCTCAAGGGTTGTATATTTCTAAGAATTTATTTCTTCTAGGTTGTCAAATTTGTTGGTGTGTAATTCTTCATCGTAGTCTGTTATGATCTTTTGTATTTCTGTGGTACCTCTCTTTTTTTCTTGGTGGGTCTAGCTTAAAATTTGTCAGTGTTGTTTATCTTTTCAAAGAACCATCCTTAGTTTCATTAATCTTTTATGCTGTCTTTTTAGTCTCTATTTCATTCATTTCTGCTCTGTTCTTTATTTCTTTCCTTCTACTAACTTGGGCTTCATGTTTTTCTTTTCCTGATTTCTTGAGGTGTAGTGTTAGGTTGTTTGTTTGTGATTTTTCTCATGTCTTGAGGTAGGTGTTTATTGCTATAAACTTCCTTCTTAGAACTGCTTTTGCTGTATTCCATAAATTTTGGTGTGTTTTATTCCCATTTTCATTTGTCTTAGGTATTTTTTATTTCTCTTGTGATTCCTTCTTTGACCCACTGATTGTTCCGTAGCATGTTGTTTATTCTCCACATATATGTGAGTTTTCCAGTTTTCTTCTTGTAATTAATTTCTACTTTTATACCATTGTTGTTAGAAAAGATGCATGATACGATTTTAGTCTTCTTAAATTTATTAAGACTTGTTTTGTGGCCTAACATATGATCTATCCTAGAGAGTATTCCAAGCGCACTTGAGAAGAATGTGTATTCTGCTGCTTTTGGATGGAATATTTTGTGTGTATCTGTTAAGTCTGTTTGATCTAATGTGTCATTTAAGGTCTATGTTTCCTTATTGATTTTTCATGTGGATGATCTATACATTGATGTAAGTGAAGTATTGTAGTCCCCTACTATTATTGTATTGCTGTCTATTTCTCCTTCTTTTTAGCCTGTTAATATTTGCTGTATATATTTAGGTGGCTGTTATGTTGGGAACCTAAATATTTATACCTGGTATATCCTTTTGCTGGACTGACCCCTTTATCATTATCTCCTTCTTTGTCTCTTATTACAGTCTTTGTTTTAAAGACTAATATTTTGTCTGATAAGTATAGGTAACTCAGCTTTCTTTTTGTTTCTGTTGCATGGAATCTCTTTTTTTATCCCTTCACTTTCAGTCTGTGTTCTTACAGATGGAGTGTCTTGTGAGCATAGATGGGTCTTAGTTTTTATGTGTGTTTTTTTAATGCATTTAGCCACTCCTTGTCTTTTGATTGGAAAATTTAGTTCATTTACATTTAAAGTAATTATTGATAGATAAGTATTTATTGCCATTTTGTTAATTGTTTTCTGGCTATTTTGTACTTCTTCTCTGTTCCTTTCTTCTCTTGATCTCTTCCTTTGTGGATTGGTGACTTCCTTTAGTGGTATACTTAGATTCCTTTCTCATTATCTTTTGTGTATCTACCATAGGTTTTTGCTTTGTGGCTACCATGAGGCTTATATATAACAACTTATAATAGTCAATAAGTTAATAATAAGTTTGAACATATTTTGAAGTTCTACCTTTTTATGCACCCCCAACGTTTTATATTTTTGATGTCACATTTTACATCTTTTAATCTTATGTATCCCTTAACTAATTATTATAGTTATTTTTACTACTTTTTTCTTTTTAGTTTTATAAGTGAATGATCCACTACATTTACCAGTGAGATTTATACTTTCATATGTTTTTCTGTTACTAATTAGTGCCCTTCCTTTTCAGCTTAAAGAAATCCCTTTAACATTTCTTTTAAGGCTGGCTTCATGGTAATGGATCCCTTTAGTTTTTGCTTGCTTGGAAAACTCTTCATCTCTCCTTCAATTCTGAATAATAATTTTTCCAGGTAGAGTATTCTTGGTTGGAACATTTTTTTTCTTTTAGCACTTTAAATATATTGTGTCACTACCTTCTAGCCTGTGAAGTTTCTGCTGAAAAATCTGTTCAGGGTCTTATGAGAGGGTTCCCTTGTATGTAACAAACTGTTTTTCTCTTGCTGTTTTTAAGATTTTTTCATTGTCTTTCACTTTTGAAATTTTAATTGTAATGTGTTTCCGTGTGGATCTCTTTGGGTTCATCTTTTTTGGAACTCCCTAGGCTTTCTGGATCTGGATGTCTATTTCCTTTCCCATGTTAGGGAAGTTTTAAGCCATTATTTCTGCAAATAAGTTTCCTGCCCTTTTCTCTCTCTCTTCTCCTTCTGGGACCCCTTTAATGTGACCATTAATATGCTTGATGTCCCATAAGTCGCTTAGGCCATCTTAACTTTTTTCATTCTTTTTCTTTTTGCTGCTCTGATTGGGTGAGTTCCACTGCCTGGCCTTTGAGTTGATTGATCCTTTCTTCTGCTTCATCTACTCTGCTGTTGAATCCCTTTAGTGTATTTTTGAGTTCTGTTACTGTGTTCTTCAGTTTTGTGACTTCTATTTGATACTATCTTATATTTTTCATCTCTTTATTAAAGTTCTCACTAGGTTCATCCATTGTTCTCCCCAGTTTGGTGAGCATTTTTATGACCATTATTGAACTCTTTATCAGCTAAATTACTTATCTCTATTTCATAGGTTTTATCTTCTTCCTTTATTTGGAACATATTCCTCAATTTCTTCATTTTATGTGACTCTTTGTTGGTTTCTATATAGTAGACGAAACAACTACCCCTCTGTCTTGAAGGAGTGACCTTGTGTAGGAGATGAACCTTATCATTCAGCCCTGCCCCAGCTCTTCGTTGTCTCTCAATCCTTTGTGACTGTCCACACGGCCTATTTTATTTTTAATGGTTCCCAGTAGTTGAGGGTGTGCCAAGACCTGTCAGTGTTCCAAAGAGGGGTATTTCAGTCAGCACCTTGATTCAGGCAGATTTAGAAGCCAGACCTTCAGGCAGCAGCTTTTAAAGCATGCAAATATATACAGTCCTGTGGAACTGCAAGCATAAGTCCTGCTGGCCCCTAGAGCCAGGTGATCTGGAGGTGTTCCCTGGGCAACAGCTGCAAAAATCAAGGCTCCAGAGGAGTGTATAAGTTGCTTTTCTGGGAGTGAGGCAGAGGGAGAGAGTGTAGATGGTGTCCTCTTGCCCATATTTCTTGAGAGCACCTCCACATGCCTCTAAATGCATGCTATACCTGAATCCTGTCCCTTAGGCCAAAGCTCCAGGATAAGTAAATACCTCTTTCAGAGAAAGACCAAAGGTGTGTTTCAGGCTTCTGTCTGTGCAGTGCCCTGGGGGTGACAGTCTGCCAAGAATTCTCTCTTCTATTGTTACAGTCCTGTGGAACCCAGGAAGGTGAGCCCCTGTGGCTACCAGAGCCAGGTGATAAAGGGATGTTTCCTGGGTGGCAGCCACAGAAACCAGGGCACCAGAGGTAAAAACTGGGGCCCTAGACATGTGTAAGAGCTCCTGCCCAAGCAATGCTGGCGTTCTGGAGTGCCAGTACCTGCTCTGGAGGGAGAGCATGAAGGCTGTGTCTGCCCTCTGCAGTCTCTAGAAAGGTTTACAGTCAGCCCTTGGTGTGTTTATAATTAGAAGCCTTGCCCCTATGCTGCATCAGTGATGCTAAACTTTTGGGCCTCTTTCATAAGAAGACTGAGCTCCTGGCTCTCCTGATCTCCTTGCCGCTTGCTGTGCCCTAAGGGTGGTAGCTGTTTAAGAACTCTTTCTCCTGGCTATAGTTCTGTGGGACCCATAGTGTAAGCCCCCAGAGCCAGAAAATGTAGAGGTGTTCCCTGGTGGCAGCTGCAAATATTGGGGCACAAAACAAGGGTATAAGCTGCTTTCTGGAATATACCAGCAAGCTGCAGTGAAGCATGGGGAGAGCACAAAGATTGTGCCCACCAGCCTGTCTTACCCAAGGTCACCTCCTAGAAGAGTGCCAGACCAGTAAAGCCTGCTGCTCAGGTCAGAGCTCCTGGACGAGCAAATAGACCTCTTTCTCAGAAACACTGTGAGTATGTTTTAGCAGGCTATTTTTGCAGTGCCCTGGAGGTAGTAGTCTGCCAAGAACTGTCTCTGATTGTGACAGTCCTCTGGCACCCAAAAATGTAAGCCCCCAGGCCTCCAGAGCCATGTGATCAAGGGGCATCCTGTGGGCGGCATCCACAAAAACCAGGCACCAGATGCATATAAAACCTCTCCTCTGGGAGATGCTGACACTCTGGAGCACAGTAGAGAGAGAGCACAAAGATGGAGCCCACCCCAAGAAGAGAAAACAAAGGTCTAGAGTGGGGAAAAAAGATGGCACCTCTAGGTTTAGCAAAATTAAAGTTTTAGTGAGGATGGCACTCCCTGGTTGGAGGGTAGAGATGACACTTGCCAAGGGGTGAGAAAAAAAGGCACCCACTGGCTTTAGCAATGCAGAGGGAGAGTGTGAAAATGGTGCCCACCATCCTCCGTCCCTGGAGAGTATTGCAGCGCATCCCACCCTTCTGGTGGATGCTTTAAGATTAGCAGTTGAATCTCTTTCTTGTAAAGTCGAAGTGTTTTTCAAATGGCTGCTTCTGTGCTGGGCCCCGTGGTAAGTGAGTTCATGCAAGCCCTTCAAGGGCCATTTCTCAGATTGCTGCAGCCCTTTGGGTCTCACGGACATGAGCCCTGTTGGATTTCAAAGCCAGATGTTTTGGAGGCTTGTCTCTCATGTGCAAATCTTAAAAGTTGGGGTGCCTTTTTTGGGTACAAACCCTTCACTCCTCTGGGAGCAGCTCTGGGTTTATGTTTCCTCCTGATTGTGGATTGCCATGCCAGGGATGGGGTTTGTGATGAGATTGGATCTCAGCCTCTCCTACCGCTTTGATGTGGCCTTTTGCTCATTTTCCCCATGTAGAGATGCTCAGCTAGTTTTCAGAGGAAATTGTTCCATATATAGCTGTAGATTCAGTGTGTGCGTAGGAGGAGGTGGGTCCAGAATCTTCTTACATCATCGTCTTGGGCTGCCTCCCTTGCTTGTACTTTTTAAAAAGCTGTTACTCCAGTTTCCTTATTTAACCTTTGGCTATCTGGTTTATCAAGTTTTTTTTATCCTTTAATGCCTTCCTGTGGCCTACATAGCATTATTCTATTTTTGTATTTCCTTCTTTTTGCCATTTTTGTAGTTGCATTTCTGCTTTGTCATAATATGTAACACTTGTACATCAGTTTTTCATTGTCATTCTGACCTTTGCTTCATATATTGCTTTATATATTTTTAAATGCTCACACCATCAGTCCTTTGCCTGAAATTTTCCCAGTTATCACTTGGTTGGATGAGGCTCATCCTTAATACAGAGGTTGTTCAAATAAGGCCCACAGTCCAAATATGGCCCATAGCCCATTTTTATATGGCTTCTGAGCTAAGAATTTTTCTCCTTATTTTTAAAGGATTGTATAAAACACACACACACACAAACCAAAGAATAATGAGTGACAGAAACCGTATATGACCCTCAAAGCCCATAATATCTACCATCAGGCCCTTTACAGAGCAAGTTTGCTGACCTCTGCTCTTGCAAATTCCTTAAGAAGGGCTGATGGGTACAGAATCCTCTAAGTTTTTATATGTTTCTAACTAATTTTCTTAGTCTTGCTATTTGAAGGACAATGTATCTGGATATAAAATCCTTGGTTCACACACATTCTTTGAGTTTTTTTTTAACACATTCTTAGAGTTTTAAAAAAATGCTACTTGTTTTAACTTTTTATTGCTGCTACCTTAAACCCTTAAAATAATACACACTTATTATTTCATACTTTTTGTGCATCAGGAATACAGACACAGCGAGGCTAGAGTCTCACTCAGGGTTTCATAGGCTGAAAGCAAGGTATCAGCAAGGCTGTGCTTCTCTCTGGAGGTCTAGGGAAGAATTTGCTTTGAAGCTCAACCTGGTTGTTGGCAGAATTCAGTTTTTTTTTTTTTGCAGTTTTAGGACTGAGGTCAACATTTCCTTGCTGGTTTTCAGCCGGGGGCTGCTCTCAGCTCCTAGAGGACACCTGCATTCTTTGCCATGTGGCCTTCTCCATCTTCAAGGCAGCAAGGGCATGTGAAATCTTGTGCTTCAAATCTCCGACTTCCCCTTCTGTAACCAGGTGGGGAAAACAGTTTTTAAAAGACTCACGTGATTAGACCAGGATACTCTTCCTTTCTTAAAGTCAATTGTAACATATAATTGAATCATGAGGAAAATCACCATTTTCACAGTCGCAGGGATGGTGTAGGCATGCATATCAGAGTGTAGGAAATCTCAGGGCCTTAGAATTCTGCCTACCACACTGCTGCACTGTTGCTTTGCTTGGTGTGTTGGTTTTTAAATGTCTATTGCCAGTTTCTTTTGCCTTTTAAGTTATTTGATCTTTTTGCCTGTAGACTTTGATAACATTTTGTCTTTGAAATCTAATAGTTTTATTAGAATATGTCTCAAAGTTGATCAGTTTTCCCAGGGTACCCACAGCGTCCTTATAATGTAGATTCATATATACGTTTTTTTTCTACTTTTGGAAAGTGTGCTTGGGCTGTAGGTTAAAATATTACTTCTATTCTACTGTTTTTTTCCTCAGGGCCTCCAATAACACAATTATTTTTCCTTCTTTGCCTATTTTCCATTCCATTTACATTTTCTCTGAACTTCTTTATACAATTTTCATTTTCTTGGTTGTTTTCCTGCCTTTCTTCAATGACTGTTATTCTCATCTGAATCCGTTCTCCCTTGAGCATCTTGTAACTTATTCCTCATTTCTGAGACAATTTTGTCTTTTTTTCTATTTCTTTCCTGAGTTTAAACAACTCTCCTTTTACTTCTGATGTTTGTCCATTTCTGTTCTCAGTTTTTGAATTTGTTTCCCAGTGGTTTATCGTGTCCTCAAAAGTTTGTCTGAAATACATTTGTTTGGAATGTTCACTTTTCCTGTCCTCCTCCATGAATGCTTATTGGAAATTTTCCTCAGTTGAAATGTAGGGAATTTCACTTCCTGACTTTCTGCAGTAGCTCTGTACGGACTTAACTTTCCTCTTGTTCACAGGTATGGTATTTTATGCTTGTCTTTTTTCTTACTGGCCCTAAAATTTTCCCTTTTTCTCTTTCCCCTTAACACTTTCGAAAGAGGGCTTCTCCCTTTTGCCTTTATTACTCCTCCAGAATCTATGCATTTTGATGACTGCCCCCTTAAAACATGCCTGTACCTTTTAAATCATGTATGTACTTTGAAGTCCCTTTCCTGTAGTTCATGCTCTGATCTGCCTGGACACTTTTTAGTATTTCCAGATTTAGGGTGCAATTAGTATTTGTGCTGGCAGTTCAAGATCAACCTTAGACTCCTTCCCTTGTTTCCTTTTTCTGTCTTCACTGCACTTATTTTGGTCTACCTTTGTCTGCCACAGAGCCTTTTATTGAGGGAGGTGGGGCAGAAGTGTGAGAGAGCCATGCATGGGGATTTGGTGATTTTTTTTCTCCTCATTTTACTTAATTATTTTGAAGATTTGACATTATCTGCCTTCGAGTTATATAGAGTATGATTTTGTGTAGAATTTACTTTTTCTTTCTTGTTTCATATTGCTTGTGAAGGGAGTATTAGGAGGCAGACAGCTAAGTGGCTGCCATGTCTTTATTTACCTGAAAGCCCCTATACATAGGTTACTAACGAAATAGTTTTAAAAGCTTTAGGAAGAACTTGACAGCTTGTGGCTGTCCATTAGTGCTCTGGAGAAAAACGAGTGTCAGTATGAGGACCCTATCCGCTACTCAAAGTTTTCTGGCTGCAGTGTAAATGAAGTTCACTAGTGACCTTGGTGTTTTTTCTCCACTTACAAACTTTTGACATCTATGGTTTTGATCTGGTCTACCTCCTTTTCCCCTTACTTCTGGATATATCACTTAGATTTCCTTTGGGGACCACCCTCAGTTTCAGAGATGGACACATCTCACATAGAGACCTAACCAGTCAGTATACAATTCAGCTTTCAAGTCACAGTGATTGTTTGAGGGTGGCATTGAACCAATCCTTCCAATAAGACTCAATCCTGATCTCTTATTAGAACTATATAAGAAAAGAAAAACACTCTGCTGGGGCTGGTAATCAGGAAATATTCCAGTCTGTTTTAGTCTTCTATATATTGTTCATCGTTTCTGACCATTTAGAAAAAGGATTACATTAGCAAATGGTTTACAGAGTCCCTATTGCCCAAGGAAATCCAAGGTGGAGAAAATATTATAGTATGGTGCCACCATAGAGCCATCTCACTCAATGAAGTGAGAGATCACCAGAGATAAAAGCCCAGAATAAACACTCTTGAGAAGAGAGATGTCAAATATTATCAAATAGTCAAATTTCTTAGAAAACCTCCTCTTTTTTCGAAAGTATTCTGGGGTAGACCCCACAGCTGAAGTAAAGGAGGACTAGTCCTCCCTTTTTTAAAACAGGCTCAAATATAAACTAGAGAACTTATTAAGAAAAAAATTGAAATGTGAAACTATTTTTAGAAAATATATAATATGTGGCCAGATGTTTTTAGAGAGGCTTAGAGAGTAGACAAGCTATGGCTCTCTAGATAAAAATTGACCCCTGAGATAAAAACTAGACCAAAAGGTCTTCTGTTAAGAATTGGAAGCCTGTAGGTAAAGAAGCCAGGAGAATAGTGCAAGTGAAAGGAGCACTGAAATAACAATTGTTCAATTCTGGCTAAGAAGCTGAAGGACAATCCAAAATCTGTCTAATCATGGCCGCTCTGAAGGAGACCTGAGTCCACAACAGTTCCTCGTCCTTCCTCTAAACTCCCAAGTGGAACAATATAGCATTCTTGTTGATATTAGTGTTCTCTATCCTTAATCCTGCTACTCTGGAACATCAGATCCTCAGAGGAGTTTTGAGGTTGTCTAAAAAGCAAAATGACTTACGGTGAGAGAGACAGAGAGGATTTTGTCTTAATGTAAAAATGACTGACATGATAAAAGATGATGAAGAATTTGAAAATGTAATCATAGAAGCTTGAGAAGAAATCAACTTTATTTGATTTGGTCTACTAGAACCACTCTGAAAACTGAGAATTTACAACAACTCTAAGTCTCAACCCATATCTGATACTTTGGGATCTCTGTTGGAGAAATATTTCTTTATTCTTTGTGGCACCTACAGATTTAATAGGCAGGATCTACTTCCAGAGAAAATATACTGCAGCCCTTTCATATTATCAGATTATAGCTGATGTGACATTAGATTACCTACACTAGCCTAAAGAAATGACTCAAGGAATTACCAAAGATACTTACATGTGGAATCCCCCCAAAAAAGTTCAAACTCATAGAAACAGAGATTAGAAAAGTGATTTCCAGGGGTTGGGAGGTAGAGGAAATAGGAAGCAGTTGGGAAAAGGGTACAAAGTTTCAGTTATAAGATAATGTATAACATGATGATTGTGGTTGAAAATACTGTCTTGTATAAGTAAAATTTACTAACAGTAGAAATTAAATGCTGTCACCAAATTTTTTTAAAAAAGATGTGAGGTGATGGATGTGTTAATTAGCAAGATGAGAAGAATCTTTCACAGTGAATATCAAATTATTACAATGTATACTTTAAATATCTTATAATTTAATGTCAGTTATACCTCAATAAAGCTGACCAAAAAATTACCAAAGAAATAGCTATGGTCTCAGAATCCCCAAGGGTAAATGACTTTACAGACAGGCTAACTGGAACAAAGTCAATTAGAGTTCAGATGGATTCTTCCTAGATTTTCATAAATCTCTTTTTGTACTGACGTGAAAAGGTTAGGCCATGCTCTAGGGGTGTTAAAAACATGGCACTGCCTGTCCCTTAAATCAGTAGAAGCCGTGGCTTAGTCTCCTTGCTTCAGAACAATTACAGTCTTCAAGAAATTAGTCAAAGCATCTTCAGATCTTGTGTTAGGCTCACCTTTAAATCTGATGTTACCACAGGCAGTATATCTCTATTGCTAAAGGAAATCACTCATCATTTTTCTACTAGTTAACTACATAATTATAAACTATTGCCACTTTCTTTTTCTCATATTACCATCTACTGGTATAATATTCTTTGAATATACAGAGTAGTTACAATAATTGTTTTAATGTCCTTGTCTGTCAACTCTAATGTTTGTGTTAGTTCTGGGTCAATTTTGATTTTCTCATTATGGGCCCTATTTTCCTGCTTCTTTGCATGCCTGATAATTTTGCCAGAAATCGTGATTCTACCTTGATGGGTACCATATTTTTTTGTATCCTTCTAAATATTCTTAAGCTCTGTTTTGGAACACAGTTACTTGGAAATGGGTCATTTGGGGCCATGCTGTGAAGACGTGTTAGGAGCAGAGCTGTGTTGACTCCAGGGCTCACTATTCACTACTACTGAGGCCAAGCCCTGTTGTATACTACCCAGTGCCCGGAAATCACAAGGTTTCCAATTCTGGCTGGTGAGAACTGGTACTGCACGCTTGTGTGTGTGTGTGCGCGTGTGTGTGCATGCATGGGCATGCTGGGCACTGTCACTTCTAACCCTTTTGGATGGCCTTTTCTCCAGCCTTAGGTAGATTCCTCAAAGGCATGTGCTGCCCAGTACTCAGCTCAGTACTCAGAGAGGACCTTGTGGGCGTCTCTGTGCGGCTCTCTCCTCTCCCGTCCTGTGTCCTGGAACGCTTGCAGCCTGTGTCTCCCTGGACTCTCAATTCTCATTCCTTAACCCAGGGAACCCATCCTGATTTCCACTCCTTGCATCACAGGCTGAACTCCCTCAAGGCTGTAAGTCGAGGCAACAATAGGGCTCACCTCACTTGTTCCCTTTCTTTCAGGGATGAGAGTGCTTTGTTACTTGATGTCCAGTCTCTTAAAAACCATTGTTTCATATTTTGTCTGTTTTTTTGTTATTTCAAATGAAAGTAGAGGGTCACAATAGAAGCTAGTATATATGATAGATACTCTAAACGTACTATAGAAACACTTCTAAAGTATCATAGAAATGCTTTAACAAATCATCACACTAAATAGGCTGTTTTAACTATAATCTTGACTAGAAATGATCATCAGTCTAACTCTATAATTCTCCTCTTGTTCTGGATGAGGATATTAATATTCTTGGCATGTGACTGTTACGACAACACTCATTTGCAACCCATTAAGACTGATCATCTCTCCTGTGCAGCAATTGGGATCTTTGTTCCTATGCATATTTCAGGACCAAGGTTTTCAGTGCCACCCCAGGACCAGGTTAATTGTTCTCTGGGGATCTTTTTTCCTATGCATATTTCAGGACCAAGGTTTTCAGTGCCACCCCAGGACCAGGTTAATTGTTCTCTGGGGCTCTTAGTTAGGCTGTTTCAAGATTCTGACTCCCCAATACCATCAAATTGACAATACCTTCTTACCCCCAAAGGGATAAATACTATAGGAGTTAGACAACTTAAGGAGGCTTTTACCAGCCTGCCAATCAGTGAGCCCCTCACTCTTGAAAGTCAGACACACAAATGGATGCCCTCCAGGAAACTTGCCTCTGAATGTCAATTAATCAACAATAGTCTCACTCAAGTACTACACACCTGCAGATGATGTCAACCCACTTAAACCTCTGAAACTCTTCCAGTGCTTGAACTCCATGCTTTCTCAAAACCCTATATAAGATCAGCAGTTTGCTCTGATCAGGGGGGCCACTGTCTGTCTAACATCTCTCCCCTACCACAGTAAGCAATAAATTCAGTGGTGTTTTTTTATTTTTTAGTATTTTGTTCTATTTTTAAAATTTATTTATTTTGGGCTGCATTGGGTATTCGTTGCTGCGTGTGGCTTTCTCTAGTTGCAGAGAGCAGGGGCTACACTTTGTTGCAGTGCGTGGGCTTCTCATTGTGGTGCCTTCTCTTGTTGCGGAGCATGGG
Organism: Hyperoodon ampullatus; assembly: GCF_949752795.1. Lineage (NCBI taxonomy): Eukaryota > Metazoa > Chordata > Mammalia > Artiodactyla > Ziphiidae > Hyperoodon > Hyperoodon ampullatus. Next base: position 100,296,424 of record NC_136921.1, read on the forward strand.
CTCTAGGTGTGCGGGCTGCAGTAGTTGCAGCATGCGGACTCAGTAGTTGCAGCACGCAGGCCCTAGAGTGCAGGCTTCAGTAGTTGTGGCACATGGGCTTAGTTGCTCTGCGGCATGTGGGATCTTCCTGGACCAGGGATTGAACCTATGTCTCCTGCATTGACAGGTGGATTCCTAAACACTGCACCACCAGGGAAGTCCCCAGCTGTGTTTTTTTATATTAGATATTGAGTGCTGGGCTCATCAACCTCTGAGTCTTATATTTGATATTCTAATTTTATAATTGCTCATTTGATTTAGGTCCTAATACTATTATCAGCAGCTACCATTACTTGAGCATCAATTAAGCCAGGTATTATGCCAGCTGTTTACATACTTTAAATCTGGATTATTTAATCTGAAATGAGAAGATAAAGCTGAATTTATTGCTTACTATAGTAAGGGAGAGCTACATTGGTCAGGCATAATCTCCTGGAACAGAGTTGAATAAACTTCTTTGTAAATGTCCAAGGAAACTGCAAATACAACCTCTGAGATATCTTATATACGAATAGAGATATGGTCTTATAAAAGGTGTGCTAGTAATTACCCAGCATAGAAGGGTATATGTTTACTAGACAGTGGGAGAGTTTTTACCACTTTTCAGGTGATCGTATTTCCAGGGAGTATCTACTAGATGTTAGACTAGGACATTTCACTGAAATAAAGTATCATATCATTTAGTTGCCAAATCATCCAGTACCTCATTAAATGCTTTTTGATAAAATTTACTTAAAACAATAGCCAAGTATCATGCAACAGCATCTCCTATCATACAACACATTAATATAAATTTACTGGGTGGAAAATGGGGAAAGGGACAAAAAAGATGGGGTGGTTCTGTATTGATATCAAAGAGTTCATAAAAGGATAAACTCAGGTCCAAAATCTTCAGTCCACATCAAAGACTTCATGTCCTGATGACGGTGGAAACAGCCCAGCCCTAGTTGCTGGGCTCAGGGAATCAGGGTGATGTAGCTGTTCTAAGTGAAGAAGCTCCTCTGTCAAGGACACCACCTCTCTTTAGTTCAGAATGACACTTCTTCGGCACAAGTCTAAGATTCAGTTTATTCTCCCATCGATGTAGAGCAGACTGATCGGATATGCTGCTGTGCCTTTCATCTTGGTCCTATTGGAAAGAAAACACACCCCAAAACTGTTAGAAACTAACTGCAGAGCTGAGGACCTATTTTGTCTTTATGGATGTCATTTTCTTTTCAAGATAGGTGGTTCTAAACTAGACAGCTTGGGAGAGGTAGAACTTTTAAGAAAGAAATTCAGTTCATTGGTTTTCCAAACAGCAGTTTAAAGAGATCTACAGATTAGTGGAGAGTAGCTGGATGAAGAGAGAACTTGTGTAATTAGAAATCTGAGAAGGAACAAATCCAGAATTGCTTAAGACACACAAATATTCCACCTCTTTCCGCCACCTGTCTTCCCTCTGCAACGGGTTTTTGGTCAGCTCAAGTTGTAGGCCATCGCGTTTGCACTTAAACCAGCACCAAGCTTGTTCCAGGTTAGCTGTTATCTGCACATACAAATGTTCTCATTAAAATTTACAACAAAGGAACACTTAATCATTTTGTGTATTAGTTCAAGAGACTCTTTTTTTTTTTTTTTTTTTTTTTTTTGCGGTACACGGGCCTCTCACTGTTGTGGCCTCTCCCGTTGTGGAGCACAGGCTCCGGACGCGCAGGCTCAGTGGCCATGGCTCATGGGCCCAGCCATTCCGCGGCGTGTGGGATCTTCCCGGACCGGGGCACGAACCCGTTTCCCCTGCATCAGCAGGCGGACTCTCAACCATTGTGCCACCAGGGAAGCCTGAGACTCTTTCTTTTTACACTGTATAATTTAAAAGCTTTATTTCCCCCCACAATTAGCAAATGGGCTTCATATTAGTTAAACTGGAAGTATTCTTCCTATAGTTGCCAGTTCAAGAGACTTTACCTAGATATTAAAAGACTCACATTCTAACTGCATGGTCTTTGCAACCTGTTTGTATAATACACATCCTCCTATAGATGAGAGAATAATTTCTGAATATGGAGTTAAACAATGAATACAAACCTGCTGATTTTCATGCATTTGTTAATATTTCCTGGACGTGAACTGAGGTGAGAGGGCTCGGGAGAAAGTTAAGGTAGGAGTGAAAGTACAAGATGCCATTGAAAATTCATGTGGTAATTCAAACCACACTTTGAGTTCTGTTCTCTGAGACTAAACACTTCTCCAAAGTCCCTGAACTGTAAAGCCTAGATTTTCCTGCTGTGCTTTATAAAGGTAATAGAACGAATTAGTAAAAACACTGGACCAGCTTAGTGTAAATGGTATTTTTTATTTCCTTTATCAAAATATTTTATACTTTAGCTCCTAAGCACAAACTTCCAAATGATCTGTTAGACTTGAAAACAGTCCCTCTAATAGTCTGCCTTTGAAGATGATCTAGAATCAGTATTCATTTACTTGACAAATATTTATTGAGTGCCTATATGTGCCTAGCACTTTTCTATGTATTTGGGATATTATTTTGAAGGTAGAGCCAACAGGTTTTTATTATATATAAAGGTTGCTTCAAAATAGCTGTAGAACATATCCTCTAGAATAAAAAGCAAAATGACTGGTTTTCCCCCTTTGATTATTTATGTTTCATGGACAGCATTTTCATGTTTTGACTCTGAGGTCTCAGAGACTAGTGTATTTCTCTCTTGCTTGGGAGAAGGCAAGTTCGATGAGACCAGGGGCTTCTTTTGGCTTATTCACCCTATAGCTCCATCACCTAGCACGGTACAAGCCATATAATAGGTCCTTTATAAATTTGTGCTACTATGTACTTGTCCCCTATTAACCAGGTCACAGTGTGAGTACAAAATAGTGAGACGAGAAAATAGAGCTCTGCTTGTCATTTAACTTTTATAAAGCTACAAAGCTAAAGTATTTTCCAGGTTTGTTTGTGCATCCTGACGACAGACACACTCCCATCCACCCACAAACCAAACCCCACTTTTCTCTTTATCAGAAGTGGAGGGAAAGATGCTTGAAATGACATTCATTGTACATCATGTCTCGTCTTGTATGGTGAATGAGAATGGAGCCAACGTTTATTGAAACTTACTCCAAGCCATCTATCAGAGTAACAGTGGTAGGTAATAACTTCCTGACTATTATAGAAGTGGTAACTGATGAGTTACAGAAAGTAAATGTAACTTCCTTAAGGGCCCAGTAAGTGTCATTGTTGGCAAACTCACAAGAGACGAGTCCATATTCCTTTTAATTAATTAATTAATTATTTAAAACATCTTTATTGGAGTATAATTGCTTTACAGTGGTGTTAGGTTCTGCTTTATAACAAAGTGAATCCGTTATACATATACATATGTCCCCATATCTCTTCCCTCTTGTGTCACCCTCCCTCCCACCCTCCCTATCCCACCCCTCTAGGTGGTCACAAAGCACTGAGCTGATCTCCCTGTGCTATGCAGCCGCTTCCCACTAGCTATCTATTTTACGTTTGGTAGTGTGTATATGTCCAAGCCACTCTCTCACTTCGTCCCAGCTTACCCTTCCCCCTCCCTGTATCCTCAAGTCCATTCTCTAGTAGGTCTGTGTCTTTATTCCCGTCTTGCCCTTAGGTTCTTCATGACTTTTGTTCTTTTTTTTTTTAGATTCCATATATATGTGTTAGCATATGGTATCTGATTTTCTCTTTCTGACTTACTTCACTCTTTATGACAGACTCTAGGTCCATCCACCTCAGTATAAATAACTCAATTTCGTTTACTTTTATGGCGAGTAATATTCCATTGTATATATGTGCCACATCTTCTTCGTCCATTCATCTGTTGATGGACACTTAGGTTGCTTCCATGTCCTGGCTATTGTAAATAGAGCTGCAATGAACATTGTGGTACATGACTCTTTTTGAATTATGGTTTTCTCAGGGTATATGCCCAATAGTGGTATTGCTGGGTCATATGCTAGTTCTATTTTTAGGTTTTTAAGGAATCTCCATACTGTTCTCTATAGTGGGTGTATCAATTTACATTCCCACCAACAGTGCAAGAGGGTTCCCTTTTCTCCACCCACTCTCCAGCATTTATTATTTGTAGATTTTTTTTTTTTTTTGCAGTACACGGGCCTGTCACTGTTGTGGCCTCTCCCATTGTGGAGCACAGGCTCTGGACGCGCAGGCTCAGCGGCCATGGCTCACGGGCCCAGCTGCTCCGTGGCATGTGGGATCTTCCCAGACCGGGGCATGAACCCGTGTCCCCTGTATCGGCAGGTGGACTCCCAACCACTGCACCACCAGGGAAGCCCAATTGTTTGTAGAATTTTTGATGATGGCCATTCAGACTGGTGTGAGGTGATACCTCACTGTAGTTTCGATTTGCATTTCTCTAATGATTAGTGATGTTGAGCATCTTTTCATGTGTTTGTTCGCCATCTGTATCTTCTTAGGAGAAATGTCTCTTTAGGTCTTCTGCCCATTTTTGGATTGTGTTTTCTGTTTTTTTGATATTGAGCTGCATGAGCTGCTTGTATATTTTGGAGATTAATCTTTTGTCAGTTGCTTGATTTGCAAACATTTTCTCCCATTCTGAGGGTGGTCTTTTCATCTTGTTTGTGGTTTCCTTTGTTGTGCAAAAGATTTTAAGTTTCATTCGGTACCATTTGTTTCTGTTTCTGTTTCTGTTTCCATTTCTCTAGGAGGTGGGTCAAAAAGGATCTTGCTGTGATTTATGTCATAGAGTGTCCTCTAAGAGTTTGATAGTGTCTGGCCTTACATTTAGGTCTTTAATCCATTTTGAGTTTATTTTGTGTATGGTGTTAGGGAGTGTTCTAATTTCATTCTTTTACATGTAGCTCTCCTGTTTTCCCAGCACCACTTATTGAAGAGGCTGTCTTTTATCCATTGTATATTCTTGCCTCCTTTGTCAAAGATAAGTTGACCATATGTGAGTGGATTTATCTCAGGGCTTCCTATCCTGTTCCATTGATCTATATTTCTGTTTTTGTGCCAGTACCATACTGTCTTGATAACTGTAGCTTTGTAGTATAGTCTGAAGTCTGGGAGCCTGATTCCTCCAGCTCTGTCTTTCTTTCTCAAGATTGCTTTGGCTATTCAGGGTCTTTTGTGTTTCCATACAAATTGTGAAATTTGTAAGTTGCTTTGGGTGGTATAGTCATATTCACAAATGTTGATTCTTCCAATCCAAGAACATGGTATACCTCTCCATCTGTTTGTATCATCTTTAACTTCTTTCATCAGTGTCTTATAGTTTTCTGCATACAGGTCTTTTGTCTCCTTAGGTAGGTTTCTTCCTAGGTATTTTATTGTTTTTGTTGCAATGGTAAATGTGTTTCCTTAATTTCACTTTCAGATTTTTCATCATTATTGTATAGGAATGCTAGAGATTTCTGTGCATTAATTTTGTATCCTGCTACACTACCAAATTCATTGATTAGCTCTAGTAGTTTTCTGGTAGCATCTTTAGGATTCTCTATGTATAGTATCATGTCATCTGCAAAAAGTAATGTTTTATTTCTTTTTTTCTGATTTTCATTCCCTTTTTTTCTTTTCCTTCTCTGATAGCTGTGGCTAAAACTTCCAAAACTATGCTGAATAATAGTGGTAAGAGTGGGCAACCTTGTCTTCTTCCTGATCTTAGAGGAAATGGTTTCAGTTTTTCCCCATTGAGGATGATATGCCTATTTTCTGGAGGGTTTTTATCATAAATGGGTTTTGACTTTTGTCAAAAGCTTTGTCTGTATCTATTGAGATGGTCATATGGTTTTCTCCTTCAGTTTGTTAATATGTTGTATCACATTGATTGATTTGTGTATATTGAAGAATCCTTGCATTCCTGGGATAAACCCCACTTGATCATGGTGTATGATCCTTTTAATGTGCTGTAGGGATTCTGTTTGCTAGTATTTTGTTGAGGATTTTTTCATCTATGTTCATGAGCAATATTGGCGTGTAGTTTTCTTTCTTTGTGACATCTTTGTCTGGTTTTGATATCAGGGTGATGGTGGCCTCACAGAATGAGTTTGGGCGTGTTCCTCCCTCTGCTATATTTTGGGAGAGTTTCAGAAGGATAGGTGTTAGCTCTTCTCTAAATGTTTGATAGAATTCATCTGTGGATCCATCTGGTCCTGGGCTTTTGTTTATTGGAAGATTTTTAATCACAGTTTCAATTTCAGTGCTTGTGATTGGACTGTTCATATTTTCTCTTTCTTCCTGGTTCAGTCTCGGAAGGTTGTGCATTTCTAAGAATTTGTCCATTTCTTCCAGGTTGTCCATTTTATTGGCATAGAGTTGCTTGTAGTAATCTCTCATGATCCTTTGTATTTCTGAAGTGTCAGTTGTTACTTCTCCTTTTTCATTTATAATTCTATTGATTTGTGTCTTCTTCCTTTTTTTCTTGATGAGTCTGGCTAATGGTTTATCAATTTTGTTTATCTTCTCAAAGAACCAGCTTTTAGTTTTATTGATCTTTGCTATTGTTTCCTTCATTTCTATTTCATTTATTTCTCATCTTTATGATTTCTTTCCTTCTGCTAACTTTGGGGTTATTTTGTTCTTCCTTCTCTAATTGCTTTAGGTGTAAGGTTAAGTCGTTTATTTGAGATGTTTCTTGTTTCTTGAGGTAGGATTTTTTTGCTATAAACTTCCCTCTTAGCACTGCTTCTGCTGCATCCCATAGGTTTTGTGTCGTCGTTTTCATTGTCATTTGTTTCTAGGTATTTTTTTGATTTACTCTTTGATTTCTTCAGTGATCTCTTGGTTATTTAGCTGTGTATTGTTTAGCCTCCATGTATTTGTATTTCCTACAGATTTTTGCCTGTAGTTAATCGATATCCAGTCTCATAGCATTGTGGTCAGAAAAGATACTTGATACGATTTCAGTTTTCTTAAATTTACTGAGGATTGATCTGTGACCCAAGATATGATCTATTCTGAGTGTTCCATGAGCACTTGAGAAGAAAGTATATTCTGTTGTTTCTGGATGGAATGTCCTATAAATGTCAATTAAGTCCATCTTGTTTAATGTATCATTTGAAGCTTGTGTTTCCTTATTTCTTTCCAGTTTGGATGATCTGTTCATTGGTGCAAGTGGGGTGTTAAAGTCCCCTGCTGTGATTGTGTTGCTCTTGATTTCCCCTTTTATGGCTGTTAGCATTTGCGTTATGTTTTGAGGTGCTCCTATGATGGGTGCATATTTACAATTGTTATATCTTCTTCTTGGATCAATCTCTTGACCATTATGTAGTGTCCTTGTCTCTTGTAATAGTCTTGATTTTAAAGTCTATTTTGTCTGATATGAGAATTGCTACTCCAGCTTTCTTTTGCTTTCCATTTGCATGCAATATCTTTTTCTATCCCCTCACTTTCAGTCTGTATGTGTCCCTAGGTCTGAAGTGGCTCTCTTGTAGAGAGCATATATATGGGTCTTGTTTTTGTATCCATTCAGCCAGTCTGTGTCTTTTGGTTGGAGCAATTAAACCATTTACATTTAAAGTAATTATTGATATGTATGCTACTATTACCATTTTCTTAATTGTTTTGGGTTTGTTATTGTAGGTCTTTTCCTTCTCTTGTGTTTCCTGCCTAGAGAAGTTCCTTTAGCATTTGTTGTAAAGCTGGTTTGGTGGTGCTGATTTCTCTTAGATTTTTCTTTTAAAGGTTTTAATTTCTCTGTTGAATCTGAATGACATCCTTGCTGGGTAGAGTAATATTGGTTGTAGGTTTTTCCCTTTCACCACTTTAATTATGTTCTGCCACTCCCTTTTGGGTTGCAGAGTTTCTGCTGAAAAATCAGCTGTTAACCTTATGGGGATTCCCTTGTATGTTATTTGTTGCTTTTCCTTTGCTGCTTTTAACATTTTTTCCTTTTATTTAAATTTTGATAGTTTGATTAATGTGTCTCGGCATGTTTCTCTTTGGGTTTATCCTGTGTGGTACTCTCTGTGCTTCCTGGACTTGATTGACTATTTCATTTCCCATGTTAGGGAACTTCTCAACTATAATCTCTTCAAATATTTTCTGAGTCCCTTTCTTTTCTCTTCTTCTTCTGGGACCCCTATATTTCAAATGTTGGTGTGTTTAATGTTGTCCCAGAGGTCTCTGAGACTGCCCTCAATTCTTTTCATTCTTTTATTCTGCTCCCTGGCAGTTATTTCCACCATCTTGTCTTCCAGCTCACTTATCCATTCTTTTGCCTCAGTTATTCTGCTACTGATTTCTTCTAGAGTATTTCTAATTTCAGTAACTGTTTGTTTGTTTGCTCTTTAATTCTTCTAGATCCTTGTTAAATGTTTTTTTGTAATTTCTCCATTCTGTTTCCGAGATTTTGGATCACCTTTACTATCATTACTCTGAATTCTTTTTCAGGTAGCTTGCCTATTTCATCTTCACTTATTTGTCTTTTAGGTTTTCACCTTGTTCCTTCATCTGTAACATTTTTTTTGTCATTTCATTTTTTTTTGATGGGTGGTGCTGTATTCCTATCTATCTTACTGGTTGTCTGGCCTGAGACATCCAGCACTGGAGTTTGCAGGCAGTTGGATAGAGCCGGGTCTTGGTGCTGAGATGAGGACCTCCAGGATGCCTCACTCCCATTAATTTTCCCTGGGGTTTGATGTTCTCTGTTAGTGCAGCAGACTTGGAGCTCCCACCACAGCAGCTCGGGCCTCACCTCTGTCCTGGGAACCAAGATCTTGCAAGTTTTGTGGTATTGTAAAAAAGAAAAAGAAAAAGGAAAAAAAGGACCAGAGCAGCACAATATCAAAGAATAAAAAAGAAAATAAAATTAGAAACATACAAAATATATTAGGAAATATAAAACTATAATTGAAACAAGTGCAACAAGGTAAAATAAAACCACAACAGAAAAAAGGGGGGGGGTACAAGCCAAAAGGAGAGAATAATAACAAAGTATAAAGAATAAAATAAAATTAGAAAAATAAAAGATTAGGAAATATAAAAATATAAGAGAATCAACAATGAGTCAACAAGGTAAAACAGAACCCAATCTAAGAGAGGAAAAGAAAAAAAGCCTTAGATATGGGGGGGTGGGGTATAGGCAGGAGTGGAACTTAGGCAGGGTCAGGGTTTAAGGTGGGGCAGGACCTAGGCTCAGAACCCCCATAGCAGGAAAAGGCACTGGGGGTGGGGCCTAGGTGGGGTGATGTTCAAGTGTGGGGCAGGGCCTCTGCTTAGGACCTGGGTGGAAGGAAGGGAGGGCCTCTGCAGTGTGAGGTTCTGGAGTTTGGAGGTAAGGCCCTGAGTGAGGGTGTGTGGGTGGGGTTTAGGCCCAGTGCCTTGGACGGGGTCTCTGAGTGTAGAGGTGGGGCCCTGGGTGGGGGGGTGTAGGGGCAGGGCTTGGGCTCTGCATAGTAGGAGGGAGGCTCTGAGGATTAGGCCCAGGAGCCCAACAGGGAAAGTGCTGGCCCTGTTTCCTTCCATTGCTCTGTGCCCTCCACCACTGTCTCCTCCAGGGTCTCCCCCGTTGCTGCAGGACCCCTAGCCGTGGGTGTGTCCCACTGAGTGTAGGAACTCCTCCCCTCGCCCAGCCACCCCTCAGGGGTGCCAGTCACACAGGTCCAGCCTTTACTTTTCTTCCCCCTTCCATCCGACTCCCTCAGGACCCGCACAGCTGGAGGGGGCCTCAGTGAGCAGAGGGTCAGGCCCGGGATCTCAGCAGGCTCCGAGGGGCCCAAGTGGGCAGGGGACACCTGGTCCTGGTCCCTTTTGATCCTCTGCCCTCCCATTGGTACCAAAATTTCCCCCGACAGGCATGGAATCCCTTCCCCTCCCCTACCTGCCCGTCAGTCCTGTCCCACCTCAGCTTCTCCTCCCCCTTCACTCCCCCCCACGCCCCAGGTCCTACCTGGTCTCTGGGGGTTACTCCCGTCCCCTTAGGTGTCCGTGGTCCCCCAGGTGCCCTCGTTGTGAGCAGACGCGAATTCCGCATCCTCCTAGTGCACCGTCTTCACCCCGCCCCCCATATTCCTTTTAATATACCATTCTGGCAGTCATATTATCATGTAACTTAATGGCTACAAAAGGGATAAACTGGCAGCAATGTCACTGTGATACCTTTAGCTTAAGAATCTCTTCTTTTTTGAATTTTATTTGTTTATTATACAGCAGGTTCTTATTGGTTATCTATTTTATACATATTAGTGTAGATATGTCAATCCCAATTCCAGGGATTTCTGAAATTTCAGGGGCTTAGACGACCAAGTTAATATTAGTCAATGTCAATCAATCTTTTAGCATTCTATGATGTCTCATCAAGACAGAATCTTAATCTAAAACTATTCTTTATAACGGAGGCTATACTAAGGTATTGGTTCTTGCCTTTTGCACTCCTGACAACTGTGTTACTGAAGGATATTACACGCACTTGTGTTTCAGGGTCATCGTGTCTGAGGAAGCTTGTCTAAGTCTTCATGTCCGTGGGTCTGCCTTACCTGTTCTGATTCCACACTAGCTTCTTTCAGTTTATCCTCTGTTGCCTCTTTACATTTCTTCAGGTGTCTAACTGTTTCTTCCAATTCCTGAAAACGTGATACAGAGATTTTTGACAAACTCCCAATGTACTATATATGGAAGAAAAAGCTTCAATACTGTAATAAATGAGCCACCAAATTATGAAAGTATGATGGGGTACTTTCTAACTCCAGGTGCTACCAGACTATAGGATAAAAACTATTATTTTCAGTTTAACCTACAGTATACATTTGTGTATATGATTATAGATTTTGATTTACAGATTCTCCTGAGAAAAGATGATTAACATCTCTTTCCAGAACTGGGGAATACTTTTCATAGCAGACAATCTCTGTTGGAAGGCAAGAGCAAAGTCTTGTACAATCACTGTGGAAGAGGCAGCTGGGGAGCCAGAATGTGACACTGGCAGCTAATGAGAAACCAAACACGGATGCAGCAGTATCTCCGCGGGACAAAGAGTCTCCCCCCACCTCCCCCCAGGCAACCTGCCCACTTCCCAGGTGTAGCTGTAATTCCCAGAGAACACATGGTGGTGGTGGGGCTCTGAAACCACATTCCCCAGACACCACTCCCTGCCTAGATCCTCATCAGATACTAAGGGGGAGAGGAGAGTTAGGGTTTCTCATACAACCTTCCTCCTCTCTATGTTCTGAGCATTATTCGCCTTAGCTGATAAGTGGAACTTAATTTGGGCCTTTTGATCCTTTATTTTCTCCTTGCTGCTGTTCAGTACCTTTTCCAACTCTGTGAGTTTCTGCCGCAGCTCCCGGTTGGTCCGGGATACTTCCACTTCTCTGAAGTTGCTTTCATCAAGGGCTTTCTTCAGCTGTGGGATACAAAGGGAAAATTAGAACATTTTAACCTTCTATTCAGTACGAGAAGCTTATGTTTAGCTGTGTCCCTATATTTTGTTCTCTTTGGGCCTTTCTTTTAAAAAGAAGGTTAAGTGATGGGACTTCCCTGGTGGTCCAGTCGCTAAGACTCTGTGCTCCCAATGCATGGGGGCCGGGTTTGATCCCTGGTCAGGAAACTAGATCCTGTGTGCCACAGCTAACAATCCTGTGTGCTGCAACTAAGACCTGGCACAGCCAAATAAATTGATATTTTAAAAAGGAGGGTAAGTGAGGCAATATTAAGAAGTAGATTTGTGGAGAAACACTCTCAGTGATTTTCATAATTTTTAACACTAAAGAACACAATTTTTCTTAGAACAGATAATGTAAATGTATGTCCGTTATTTGCTTTCTAAGAGCATGGCTTTGGAATCAGACAGAAGTTAAAATCTCAGCTTCACCACACACTAGTCAAGTAATTTCAGATAATTAACTTCTCTAAGCTAAAGACTCATCACTGGAAAAGGATGAGAAGAGCCTACTTCATAGGATTCATGTAACAGTTAAACAAGAGGAGGCAGAGAAGGAATATAGAGCCTGGCACACACTAATTGCTCAGTGCGCATTGCTGTGCTTTAAAGGTGTTTTTTTTTGTTTGTTTTTTGTTTTTTAAAAAAAAGCTTAAGCTCGTCTCTTTCTGTTACTTGTGACCTCATGTATAGAGAAGTGAAAACAAATTATATGGAGTGTATGTAAATACACCTGTCAGTTATTGACTATCCTTGCATGTATTTTTATAATCTTGCTTTTTTTCTATTGAGGTATAGTTGATTTATGATATTATATTAGATTTTGGTGTATGACATAGTGATTAAAAATTTTTATAGATTATACTCCAGTTATTATAAAATACTGGCTATATTCCCTGTGCTGTACAATATATCCTTGTAGCTTATTTACATAGTAGTTTATACTTCTTATGAATATTGCTTTATGTTTAGAAATTTTAATAAACTTGTCTAGTGGAAAAATAACATATTGATTACTATTCAAAACAAGACAACAGGCCCACAATGAAGTCACTTATGCTAAACCTTATGTCACCAAACTGAGACTTAATTACAGTCTTGGCTCCCCCAGAAAAGGACTCTTAAACCAGTCAATCAGGAATGGCCTGATAAGCATTAGGTGAGTAATCTGCCTGACAGACCCCTGCCATCCCTTAAAGGAAGTAACTCTGCTACTAGTAACTAATCTACTTTTTTGCCTAGTATAACTTCCTTGTTCCTGCTCCCCTCTGCCTATAAAAGTCTTTCATTTTATACAACTCCTAAGGGCGCCTTTCTATTGCAATCGATTGCATACTGCCTGATTCAAATTGACTTTTGTTCAAATAAACTCTTAATTTTATTATTCCTCAATTTATCTTTTAACATTACTTAAATCATTTTACAGAGTTCCCCCTCTTCCTCATATGCCCTTAAATGAGTACCACTGGATTTGTAGGAAGAAGAGATGGCAGCTCTCCTCCCCCTTCACTCCCCCACACGCCGCAGGTCCTACCTAGTCTCTGGGGGTTACTCCCGTCCCCTTAGGTGTCCGTGGTCCCCCAGGTGCCCTCGTTGTGAGCAGACGCGAATTCCGTGTCCTCCTAGTGCACCGTCTTCACCCCGCCCCCCATATTCCTTTTAATATACCATTCTGGCAGTCATATTATCATGTAACTTAATGGCTACAAAAGGGATAAACTGGCAGCAAGGTCACTGTGATACCTTTAGCTTAAGAATCTCTTCTTTTTTGAATTTTATTTGTTTATTATACAGCGGGTTCTTATTGGTTATCTATTTTATACATATTAGTGTAGATATGTCAATCCCAATTCCAGGGATTTCTGGAATTTCAGTGGCTTAGACGACCAAGGTAATATTAGTCAATGTCAATCAATCTTTTAGCATTCTATGATGTCTCATCAAGACAGAATCTTAATCTAAAACTATTCTTTATAACGGAGGCTATACTAAGGTATTGGTTCTTGCCTTTTGCACTCCTGACAACTGTGTTACTGAAGGATATTACACGCACTTGTGTTTCAGGGTCATCGTGTCTGAGGAAGCTTGTCTAAGTCTTCATGTCCGTGGGTCTGCCTTACCTGTTCTGATTCCACACTAGCTTCTTTCAGTTTATCCTCTGTTGCCTCTTTACATTTCTTCAGGTGTCTAACTGTTTCTTCCAATTCCTGAAAACGTGATACAGAGATTTTTGACAAACTCCCAATGTACTATATATGGAAGAAAAAGCTTCAATACTGTAATAAATGAGCCACCAAATTATGAAAGTATGATGGGGTACTTTCTAACTCCAGGTGCTACCAGACTATAGGATAAAAACTATTATTTTCAGTTTAACCTACAGTATACATTTGTGTATATGATTATAGATTTTGATTTACAGATTCTCCTGAGAAAAGATGATTAACATCTCTTTCCAGAACTGGGGAATACTTTTCATAGCAGACAATCTCTGTTGGAAGGCAAGAGCAAAGTCTTGTACAATCACTGTGGAAGAGGCAGCTGGGGAGCCAGAATGTGACACTGGCAGCTAATGAGAAACCAAACACGGATGCAGCAGTATCTCCGCGGGAAAAAGAGTCTCCCCCCACCTCCCCCCAGGCAATCTGCCCACTTCCCAGGTGTAGCTGTAATTCCCAGAGAACACATGGTGGTGGTGGGGCTCTGAAACCTTCTTCCCCAGACACCACTGCCTGCCTGGATCCTCATCAGATACTAAGGAGGAGAGGAGAGTTAGGGTTTCTCATACAACCTTCCTCCTCTCTATGTTCTGAGCATTATTCGCCTTAGCTGATAAGTGGAACTTAATTTGGGCCTTTTGATCCTTTATTTTCTCCTTGCTGCTGTTCAGTACCTTTTCCAACTCTGTGAGTTTCTGCCGCAGCTCCCGGTTGGTCCGGGATACTTCCACTTCTCTGAAGTTGCTTTCATCAAGGGCTTTCTTCAGCTGTGGGATACAAAGGGAAAATTAGAACATTTTAACCTTCTATTCAGTACGAGAAGCTTATGTTTAGCTGTGTCCCTATATTTTGTTCTCTTTGGGCCTTTCTTTTAAAAAGAAGGTTAAGTGATGGGACTTCCCTGGTGGTCCAGTCGCTAAGACTCTGTGCTCCCAATGCATGGGGGCCGGGTTTGATCCCTGGTCAGGAAACTAGATCCTGTGTGCCACAACTAACAATCCTGTGTGCTGCAACTAAGACCTGGCACAGCCAAATAAATTGATATTTTAAAAAGGAGGGTAAGTGAGGCAATATTAAGAAGTAGATTTGTGGAGAAACACTCTCAGTGATTTTCATAATTTTTAACACTAAAGAACACAATTTTTCTTAGAACAGATAATGTAAATGTATGTCCGTTATTTGCTTTCTAAGAGCATGGCTTTGGAATCAGACAGAAGTTAAAATCTCAGCTTCACCACACACTAGTCAAGTAATTTCAGATAATTAACTTCTCTAAGCTAAAGACTCATCACTGGAAAAGGATGAGAAGAGCCTACTTCATAGGATTCATGTAACAGTTAAACAAGAGGAGGCAGAGAAGGAATATAGAGCCTGGCACACACTAATTGCTCAGTGCTCATTGCTGTGCTTTAAAGGTTTTTTTTTTTTTCTTTTTTTAAAAAGCTTAAGCTCGTCTCTTTCTGTCACTTGTGACCTCACGTATGGAGAAGTAAACATAAATTATATGGAGTTTATGTAAATACACCTGTCAGTTATTGACTATTCTTGCATGTATTTTTATAATGTTTCTTTTTTTCTATTGAGGTATAGTTGATGTATGATATTATATTAATTTTAGGTGTATGACATAGTGATCAAAAATTTTTATAGATTATACTCCAGTTATTATAAAATACTGGCTATATTCCCTGTGCTGTACAATATATCCTTGTAGCTTATTTACATAGTAGTTTATACTTCTTATGAATATTGCTTTATGTTTAGAAATTTTAATAAACTTGTCTAGTGGAAAAATAACATAGTGATTACTATTCAAAACAAGACAACAGGCCCACAATGAAGTCACTTATGCTAAACCTTATGTCACCAAACTGAGACTTAATTACAGTTTTGGCTCTCCCAGAAAAGGACTCTTAAACCAGTCAATCAGGAATGGCCTGATCAGCATTAGGTGAGTAATCTGCCTGACAGACCCCTGCCATCCCTTAAAGGAAGTAACTCTGCTACTAGTAACTAATCTACCTTTTTGCCTAGTATAACTTCCTTGTTCCTGCTCCCCTCTGCCTATAAAAGTCTTTCATTTTATACAAATCCTCAGAGCGCCTTTCTATTGCAATCGATTGCATACTGCCTGATTCAAATTGACTTTTGTTCAAATAAACTCTTAATTTTATTATTCCTCAATTTATCTTTTAACATTACGTAAATCATTTTGCAGAGTTCCCCCTCTTCCTCATATGCCCTTAACTGAGTTCCACTGGATTTGTAGGAAGAAGAGACGGCAGCTCTCCTCCCCCTTCACTCCCCCACATGCCCCAGGTCCTACCTGGTCTCTGGGGCTTCCTCCCGTCCCCATAGGTGTCCGTGGTCCCCCAGGTGCCCTCGTTGTGAGGAGATGCGAATTCCGCATCCTCCTAGTGCACCGTCTTCACCCCGCCCCCCATATTCCTTTTAATATACCATTCTGGCAGTCATATTATCATGTAACTTAATGGCTACAAAAGGGATAAACTGGCAGCAATGTCACTGTGATACCTTTAGCTTAAGAATCTCTTATTTTTTGAATTTTATTTGTTTATTATACAGCGGGTTCTTATTGGTTATCTATTTTATACATATTAGTGTAGATATGTCAATCCCAATTCCAGGGATTTCTGGAATTTCAGGGGCTTGGACGACCAAGTTAATATTAGTCAATGTCAATCAATCTTTTAGCATTCTATGATGTCTCATCAAGACAGAATCTTAATCTAAAACTATTCTTTATAACGGAGGCTATACTAAGGTATTGGTTCTTGCCTTTTGCACTCCTGACAACTGTGTTACTGAAGGATATTACACGCACTTGTGTTTCAGGGTCATCGTGTCTGAGGAAGCTTGTCTAAGTCTTCATGTCCGTGGGTCTGCCTTACCTGTTCTGATTCCACACTAGCTTCTTTCAGTTTATGCTCTGTTGCCTCTTTACATTTCTTCAGGTGTCTAACTGTTTCTTCCAATTCCTGAAAACGTGATACAGAGATTTTTGACAAACTCCCAATGTACTATATATGGAAGAAAAAGCTTCAATATTGTAATAAATGAGCCACCAAATTATGAAAGTATGATGGGGTACTTTCTAACTCCAGGTGCTACCAGACTATAGGATAAAAACTATTATTTTCAGTTTAACCTACAGTATACATTTGTGTATATGATTATAGATTTTGATTTACAGATTCTCCTGAGAAAAGATGATTAACATCTCTTTCCAGAACTGGGGAATACTTTTCATAGCAGACAATCTCTGTTGGAAGGCAAGAGCAAAGTCTTGTACAATCACTGTGGAAGAGGCAGCTGGGGAGCCAGAATGTGACACTGGCAGCTAATGAGAAACCAAACACGGATGCAGCAGTATCTCCGCGGGACAAAGAGTCTCCCCCCACCTCCCCCCAGGCAACCTGCCCACTTCCCAGGTGTAGCTGTAATTCCCAGAGAACACATGGTGGTGGTGGGGCTCTGAAACCTTCTTCCCCAGACACCACTGCCTGCCTGGATCCTCATCAGATACTAAGGAGGAGAGGAGAGTTAGGGTTTCTCATACAACCTTCCTCCTCTCTATGTTCTGAGCATTATTCGCCTTAGCTGATAAGTGGAACTTAATTTGGGCCTTTTGATCCTTTATTTTCTCCTTGCTGCAGTTCAGTACCTTTTCCAACTCTGTGAGTTTCTGCCGCAGCTCCCGGTTGGTCCGGGATACTTCCACTTCTCTGAAGTTGCTTTCATCAAGGGCTTTCTTCAGCTGTGGGATACAAAGGGAAAATTAGAACATTTTAACCTTCTATTCAGTACGAGAAGCTTATGTTTAGCTGTGTCCCTATATTTTGTTCTCTTTGGGCCTTTCTTTTAAAAAGAAGGTTAAGTGATGGGACTTCCATGGTGGTCCAGTGGCTAAGACTCTGTGCTCCCAATGCATGGGGGCCGGGTTTGATCCCTGGTCAGGGAACTAGATCCTGTGTGCCACAACTAAAGATCCTGTGTGCTGCAACTAAGACCTGGCACAGCCAAATAAATAGATATTTAAAAAACGATGGTAAGTGAGGCAATAATAAAAAGTAGATTTGTGGAGAAACACTCTCAGTGATTTTCATAATTTTTAACACTAAAGAACACAATTTTTCTTAGAACAGATAATGTAAATGTATGTTCGCCATTTGCTTTCTAAGAGCATTGCTTTGGAATCAGACAGAAGTTAAAATCTCAGCTTCACCACACACTAGTCAAGTAATTTCAGATAATTAACTTCTCTAAGCTAAAGGCTCATCACTGGAAAAGTATGAGAAGAGCCTACTTCATAGGATTCATGTAACAGTTAAACAAGAGGAGGCAGAGAAGGAATATAGAGCCTGGCACACACTAATTGCTCAGTGCGCATTGCTGTGCTTTAAAGGTGTTTTTTTTTGTTTGTTTTTTGTTTTTTAAAAAAAAGCTTAAGCTCGTCTCTTTCTGTTACTTGTGACCTCATGTATAGAGAAGTGAAAACAAATTATATGGAATTTATGTAAATACACCTGTCAGTTATTGACTATCCTTGCATGTATTTTTATAATCTTGCTTTTTTTCTATTGAGGTATAGTTGATTTATGATATTATATTAGATTTTGGTGTATGACATAGTGATTAAAAATTTTTATAGATTATACTCCAGTTATTATAAAATACTGGCTATATTCCCTGTGCTGTACAATATATCCTTGTAGCTTATTTACATAGTAGTTTATACTTCTTATGAATATTGCTTTATGTTTAGAAATTTTAATAAACTTGTCTAGTGGAAAAATAACATATTGATTACTATTCAAAACAAGACAACAGGCCCACAATGAAGTCACTTATGCTAAACCTTATGTCACCAAACTGAGACTTAATTACAGTCTTGGCTCCCCCAGAAAAGGACTCTTAAACCAGTCAATCAGGAATGGCCTGATAAGCATTAGGTGAGTAATCTGCCTGACAGACCCCTGCCATCCCTTAAAGGAAGTAACTCTGCTACTAGTAACTAATCTACTTTTTTGCCTAGTATAACTTCCTTGTTCCTGCTCCCCTCTGCCTATAAAAGTCTTTCATTTTATACAACTCCTAAGGGCGCCTTTCTATTGCAATCGATTGCATACTGCCTGATTCAAATTGACTTTTGTTCAAATAAACTCTTAATTTTATTATTCCTCAATTTATCTTTTAACATTACTTAAATCATTTTACAGAGTTCCCCCTCTTCCTCATATGCCCTTAAATGAGTACCACTGGATTTGTAGGAAGAAGAGATGGCAGCTCTCCTCCCCCTTCACTCCCCGACACGCCGCAGGTCCTACCTAGTCTCTGGGGGTTACTCCCGTCCCCTTAGGTGTCCGTGGTCCCCCAGGTGCCCTCGTTGTGAGCAGACGCGAATTCCGTGTCCTCCTAGTGCACCGTCTTCACCCCGCCCCCCATATTCCTTTTAATATACCATTCTGGCAGTCATATTATCATGTAACTTAATGGCTACAAAAGGGATAAACTGGCAGCAAGGTCACTGTGATACCTTTAGCTTAAGAATCTCTTCTTTTTTGAATTTTATTTGTTTATTATACAGCGGGTTCTTATTGGTTATCTATTTTATACATATTAGTGTAGATATGTCAATCCCAATTCCAGGGATTTCTGGAATTTCAGTGGCTTAGACGACCAAGGTAATATTAGTCAATGTCAATCAATCTTTTAGCATTCTATGATGTCCCATCAAGACACAGAATCTTAATCTAAAACTATTCTTTATAACGGAGGCTATACTAAGGTATTGGTTCTTGCCTTTTGCACTCCTGACAACTGTGTTACTGAAGGATATTACACGCACTTGTGTTTCAGGGTCATCGTGTCTGAGGAAGCTTGTCTAAGTCTTCATGTCCGTGGGTCTGCCTTACCTGTTCTGATTCCACACTAGCTTCTTTCAGTTTATCCTCTGTTGCCTCTTTACATTTCTTCAGGTGTCTAACTGTTTCTTCCAATTCCTGAAAACGTGATACAGAGATTTTTGACAAACTCCCAATGTACTATATATGGAAGAAAAAGCTTCAATACTGTAATAAATGAGCCACCAAATTATGAAAGTATGATGGGGTACTTTCTAACTCCAGGTGCTACCAGACTATAGGATAAAAACTATTATTTTCAGTTTAACCTACAGTATACATTTGTGTATATGATTATAGATTTTGATTTACAGATTCTCCTGAGAAAAGATGATTAACATCTCTTTCCAGAACTGGGGAATACTTTTCATAGCAGACAATCTCTGTTGGAAGGCAAGAGCAAAGTCTTGTACAATCACTGTGGAAGAGGCAGCTGGGGAGCCAGAATGTGACACTGGCAGCTAATGAGAAACCAAACACGGATGCAGCAGTATCTCCGCGGGAAAAAGAGTCTCCCCCCACCTCCCCCCAGGCAACCTGCCCACTTCCCAGGTGTAGCTGTAATTCCCAGAGAACACATGGTGGTGGTGGGGCTCTGAAACCTTCTTCCCCAGACATCACTGCCTGCCTGGATCCTCATCAGATACTAAGGAGGAGAGGAGAGTTAGGGTTTCTCATACAACCTTCCTCCTCTCTATGTTCTGAGCATTATTCGCCTTAGCTGATAAGTGGAACTTAATTTGGGCCGTTTGATCCTTTATTTTCTCCTTGCTGCTGTTCAGTACCTTTTCCAACTCTGTGAGTTTCTGCCGCAGCTCCCGGTTAGTCCGGGATACTTCCACTTCTCTGAAGTTGCTTTCATCAAGGGCTTTCTTCAGCTGTGGGATACAAAGGGAAAATTAGAACATTTTAACCTTCCATACAGTAAGAGAAGCTTATGTTTAGCTGTGTCCCTATATTTTGTTCTCTTTGGACCTTTCTTTTAAAAAGGAGTTTAAGTGATGGGACTTCCCTGGTGGTCCAGTGGCTAAGACTCTGTGCGCCCAATGCATGGGGGCCGGGTTTGATCCCTGGTCAGGGAACTAGATCCTGTGTGCCACAACTAAAGATCCTGTGTGCTGCAACTAAGACCTGGCACAGCCAAATAAATAGATATTTAAAAAACGATGGTAAGTGAGGCAATAATAAAAAGTAGATTTGTGGAGAAACACTCTCAGTGATTTTCATAATTTTTAACACTAAAGAACACAATTTTTCTTAGAACAGATAATGTAAATGTATGTTCGTCATTTGCTTTCTAAGAGCATGGCTTTGGAATCAGACAGAAGTTAAAATCTCAGCTTCACCACACACTAGTCAAGTAATTTCAGATAATTAACTTTCCTAGGCTAAAGGTTCATCATTGGAAAAGTATGAGAATAGCCTACTTCATAGGATTCATGTAACAGTTAAACAAGAGGAGGTAGAGAAGGAATATAGAGCCTGGCACACACTAATTGCTCAGTGCGCATTGCTGTGCTTTAAAGGTGTTTTTTTTCTTTGTTTTTTGTTTTTTACAAAAAAGCTTAAGCTCGTCTCTTTCTGTCACCTGTGACCTCATGTATAGAGAAGTGAAAACAAATTATATGGAGTTTATGTAAATACACCTGTCAGTTATTGACTATCCTTGCATGTATTTTTATAATCTTGCTTTTTTTCTATTGAGGTATAGTTGATTTATGATATTATATTAGATTTTGGTGTATGACATAGTGATTAAAAATTTTTATAGATTATACTCCAGTTATTATAAAATACTGGCTATATTCCCTGTGCTGTACAATATATCCTTGTAGCTTATTTACATAATAGTTTATACTTCTTATGAATATCGCTTTATGTTTAGAAATTTTAATAAACTTGTCTAGTGGAAAAATAACATAGTGATTACTATTCAAAACAAGACAACAGGCCCAAAATGAAGTCACTTGTGCTAAACCTTATGTCACCAAACTGAGACTTAATTACAGTTTTGGCTCTCCCAGAAAAGGACTCTTAAACCAGTCAATCAGGAATGGCCTGATCAGCATTAGGTGAGTAATCTGCCTGACAGACCCCTGCCATCCCTTAAAGGAAGTAACTCTGCTACTAGTACCTAATCTACCTTTTTGCCTAGTATAACTTCCTTGTTCCTGCTCCCCTCTGCCTATAAAAGTCTTTCATTTTATACAACTCCTCAGAGCGCCTTTCTATTGCAATCGATTGCATACTGCCTGACTCAAATTGACTTTTGTTCAAATAAACTCTTAATTTTATTATTCCTCAATTTATCTTTTAACATTACGTAAATCATTTTGCAGAGTTCCCCCTCTTCCTCATATGCCCTTAAATGAGTACCACTGGATTTGTAGGAAGAAGAGACGGCAGCTCTCCTCCCCCTTCACTCCCCCCCACGCCCCAGGTCCTACCTGGTCTCTGGGGGTTCCTCCCGTCCCCTTAGGTGTCCGTGGTCCCCCAGGTGCCCTCGTTGTGAGGAGACGCGAATTCCACGTCCTCCTAGTGCACCGTCTTCACCCCGCCCCCCATATTCCTTTTAATATACCATTCTGACAGTCATATTATCATGTAACTTAATGGCTACAAAAGGGATAAACTGGCAGCAAGGTCACTGTGATACCTTTAGCTTAAGAATCTCTTCTTTTTTGAATTTTATTTATTTATTATACAGCAGGTTCTTATTGGTTATCTATTTTATACATATTAGTGTAGATATGTCAATCCCAATTCCAGGGATTTCTGGAATTTCAGGGGCTTGGACGACCAAGTTAATATTAGTCAATGTCAATCAATCTTTTAGCATTCTATGATGTCTCATCAAGACACAGAATCTTAATCTAAAACTATTCTTTATAACGGAAGCTATACTAAGGTATTGGTTCTTGCCTTTTGCACTCCTGACAACTGTGTTACTGAAGGATATTATATGCACTTGTGTTTCAGGGTCATCGTGTCTGAGGAAGCTTGTCTAAGTCTTCATGTCCGTGGGTCTGCCTTACCTGTTCTGATTCCACACTAGCTTCTTTCAGTTTATCCTCTGTTGCCTCTTTACATTTCTTCAGGTGTCTAACTGTTTCTTCCAATTCCTGAAAACGTGATACAGAGATTTTTGACAAACTCCCAATGTACTATATATGGAAGAAAAAGCTTCAATACTGTAATAAATGAGCCACCAAATTATGAAAGTATGATGGGGTACTTTCTAACTCCAGGTGCTACCAGACTATAGGATAAAAACTATTATTTTCAGTTTAACCTACAGTATACATTTGTGTATATGATTATAGATTTTGATTTACAGATTCTCCTGAGAAAAGATGATTAACATCTCTTTCCAGAACTGGAGAATACTTTTCATAGCAGACAATCTCTGTTGGAAGGCAAGAGCTTGATGGTCTCTTGAAATCCCTTTTTAGTAATAAAATGTGCTTTTCATTAGTTTGGGAGTAGATAAAAGTCCTGTAACGGCAACAGATGTATCTGAGCTATGGGGAAGAACCAAGGGGTGTAAAGTTCCTGAAAGACTATGAAGTTCACAAGTCTTACTTAGTAACTAGTACTTTGCATATGTGAGCTTTAGCCGTTCTTCAAAAATGAGTATCATTTTTATTAAGTTGAACATGAAGACGAGGTGCCATAGTCAAAGCTCCAGGCTTCATTCCTAAATATGATTCTAAGGACTTAGCTAAGATGAACGACTTGTAAGTTTGTCTTCTTCTATAGAGCCTAGAAAAGCCAGGTGCCCTCATGCTGGGTTTTGCACATGGCCTTTGCTGGTAATCTCCGAGATGAATCTTAGGAACCCTTTTACCTGGCACCGATGCTCCAGCTCCCACCTCCTCTTCTGCTCTGCCTCGAGTTGCAGCTCCTGCTGTTTCTTCTGAGCTGACAGATCATGTTGGCTCTTGGCCAACAGCTGCATCTCCTGCTGTAGGTTAGTTATTTCAGATACACATTTCTGGATATTCAGTGACTGGTAGGGCACAAAGAGGGAGACGGTTGGTGAACCTGTCCAAGTTTGGGATTTCATGTGAATAGTAAACAGAGTGTGTGGAAATCATCTACCCGTTCATAGCCTTTTTTCTGATACTGATCCAGAATTAGCTCCATTTGCCTCAATTCTGTTTCTATTTGCTGAATGTAAATGTGGAAATAACATAGAAAGATGGTCAGTGGAAAAACTGGCTTGCTCTTTTTGCCTATAGGCTGACAGAAAGAATCCCACATGAGATCCACTGTTACCAGTTCCTGCTGGGCTCTCCATCCCATCCAGCCCCCTGACCCCGAAAGAGCAAAGTCGTGTACAATCACTGTGGAAGAGACAGCTGGGGAGCCAGAATGTGACACTGGCAGCTAATGAGAAACCAAACACGGATGCAGCAGTATCTCCGCGGGACAAAGAGTCTCCCCCCACCTCCCCCCAGGCAACCTGCCCACTTCCCAGGTGTAGCTGTAATTCCCAGAGAACACATGGTGGTGGTGGGGCTCTGAAACCACATTCCCCAGACACCACTCCCTGCCTGGATCCTCATCAGATACTAAGGGGGAGAGGAGAGTTAGGGTTTCTCATACAACCTTCTTCCTCTCTATGTTCTGAGCATTATTCGCCTTAGCTGATAAGTGGAACTTAATTTGGGCCTTTTGATCCTTTATTTTCTCCTTGCTGCCGTTCAGTACCTTTCTCAACTCTGTAACTGTCTGCCACAGCTCCCGGATGGTCTGGGATACTTCCACTTCTCTGAAGTTGCTTTCATCAAGGGCTTTCTTCAGCTGTGGGATACAAAGGGAAAATTAGAACATTTTAACCTTCCATACAGTAAGAGAAGCTTATGTTTAGCTGTGTCCCTATATTTTGTTCTCTTTGGACCTTTCTTTTAAAAAGGAGGTTAAGTGATGGGACTTCCCTGGTGGTCCAGTGGCTAAGACTCTGTGCTCCCAATGCATGGGGGCCGGGTTTGATCCCTGGTCAGGGAACTAGATCCTGTGTGCCACAACTAAAGATCCTGTGTGCTGCAACTAAGACCTGGCACAGCCAAATAAATAGATATTTTAAAAAGGAGGGTAAGTGAGGCAATAATAAGAAGTAGATTTGTGGAGAAACACTCTCAGTGATTTTCATAATTTTTAACACTAAAGAACACAATTTTTCTTACAACAGATAATGTAAATGTATGTTCGTCATTTGCTTTCTAAGAGCATGGCTTTGGAATCAGACAGAAGTTAAAATCTCAGCTTCACCACACACTAGTCAAGTAATTTCAGATAATTAACTTCCCTAAGCTAAAAGTTCATCATTGGAAAAGTATGAGAATAGCCTACTTCATAGGATTCATGTAACAGTTAAACAAGAGGAGGCAGAAAAGGAATATAGAGCCTGGCACACACTAATTGCTCAGTGCGCATTGCTGTGCTTTAAGGGTTTTTTTTAAAAAAAAATTAAGCTCGTGACCTCATGTATGGAGAAGTGAAAATAAATTATATGGAGTTTATGTAAATACACCTGTCAGTTATTGACTATCCTTGCATGTATTTTTATATTCTTGCTTTTTTTTCTATTGAGGTATAGTTGATTTATGATATTATATTAGATTTAGGTGTAGGACATAGTGATTAAAAATTTTTATAGATTATACTCCAGTTATTATAAAATACTGGCTATATTCCTTGTGCTGTACAATATGTCCTTGTAGCTTATTTACATAGTAGTTTATACTTCTTATGAATATTGCTTTATGTTTAGAAATTTTAATAAACTTGTCTAGTTGAAAAATAACATAGTGATTACTATTCAAGACAAGACAACAGGCCCACAATGAAGTCACTTATGCTAAACCTTATGTCACCAAACTGAGACTTAATTACAGTTTTGGCTCTCCCAGAAAAGGACTCTTAAACCAGTCAATCAGGAATGGCCTGATCAGCATTAGGTGAGTAATCTGCCTGACAGACCCCTGCCATCCCTTAAAGGAAGTAACTCTGCTACTAGTAACTAATCTACTTTTTTGCCTAGTATAACTTCCTTGTTCCTGCTCCCCTCTGCCTATAAAAGTCTTTCATTTTATACAACTCCTCAGAGCGCCTTTCTATTGCAATCGATTGCATACTGCCTGACTCAAATTGACTTTTGTTCAAATAAACTCTTAATTTTATTATTCCTCAATTTATCTTTTAACATTACGGAAATCATTTTGCAGAGTTCCCCTTCTTCCTCATATGCCCTTAAATGAGTACCACTGGATTTGTAGGAAGAAGAGACGGCAGCTCTCCTCCCCCTTCACTCCCCCACACGCCCCAGGTCCTACCTGGTCTCTGGGGGTTCCTCCTGTCCCCTTAGGTGTCCGTGGTCCCCCAGGTGCCCTCGTTGTGAGGAGACGCGAATTCCGCATCCTCCTAGTGCACCGTCTTCACCCCGCCCCCCCATATTCCTTTTAATATACCATTCTGACAGTCATATTATCATGTAACTTAATGGCTACAAAAGGGATAAACTGGCAGCAAGGTCACTGTGATACCTTTAGCTTAAGAATCTCTTCTTTTTTGAATTTTATTTATTTATTATACAGCAGGTTCTTATTGGTTATCTATTTTATACATATTAGTGTAGATATGTCAATCCCAATTCCAGGGATTTCTGGAATTTCAGGGGCTTGGACGACCAAGTTAATATTAGTCAATGTCAATCAATCTTTTAGCATTCTATGATGTCTCATCAAGACACAGAATCTTAATCTAAAACTATTCTTTATAACGGAAGCTATACTAAGGTATTGGTTCTTGCCTTTTGCACTCCTGACAACTGTGTTACTGAAGGATATTATACGCACTTGTGTTTCAGGGTCATCGTGTCTGAGGAAGCTTGTCTAAGTCTTCATGTCCGTGGGTCTGCCTTACCTGTTCTGATTCCACACTAGCTTCTTTCAGTTTATCCTCTGTTGCCTCTTTACATTTCTTCAGGTGTCTAACTGTTTCTTCCAATTCCTGAAAACGTGATACAGAGATTTTTGACAAACTCCCAATGTACTATATATGGAAGAAAAAGCTTCAATATTGTAATAAATGAGCCACCAAATTATGAAAGTGTGATGGGGTACTTTCTAACTCCAGGTGCTACCAGACTATAGGATAAAAACTATTATTTTCAGTTTAACCTACAGTATACATTTGTGTATATGATTATAGATTTTGATTTACAGATTCTCCTGAGAAAAGATGATTAACATCTCTTTCCAGAACTGGAGAATACTTTTCATAGCAGACAATCTCTGTTGGAAGGCAAGAGCTTGATGGTCTCTTGAAATCCCTTTTTAGTAATAAAATGTGCTTTTCATTAGTTTGGGAGTAGATAAAAGTCCTGTAACGGCAACAGATGTATCTGAGCTATGGGGAAGAACCAAGGGGTGTAAAGTTCCTGAAAGACTATGAAGTTCACAAGTCTTACTTAGTAACTAGTACTTTGCATATGTGAGCTTTAGCCGTTCTTCAAAAATGAGTATCATTTTTATTAAGTTGAACATGAAGACGAGGTGCCATAGTCAAAGCTCCAGGCTTCATTCCTAAATATGATTCTAAGGACTTAGCTAAGATGAACGACTTGTAAGTTTGTCTTCTTCTATAGAGCCTAGAAAAGCCAGGTGCCCTCATGCTGGGTTTTGCACATGGCCTTTGCTGGTAATCTCCGAGATGAATCTTAGGAACCCTTTTACCTGGCACCGATGCTCCAGCTCCCACCTCCTCTTCTGCTCTGCCTCGAGTTGCAGCTCCTGCTGTTTCTTCTGAGCTGACAGATCATTTTGGCTCTTCGCCAACAGCTGCATCTCCTGCTGTAGGTTAGTCATTTCAGATACACATTTCTGGATACTCAGTGACTGGTAGGGCACAAAGAGGGAGACGGTTGGTGAACCTGTCCAAGTTTGGGATTTCATGTGAATGGTAAACAGTGTGTGGAAATCATCTACCTGTTCATAGCTTTTTTTCTGATACTGATCCTTAATTAACTCCATTTGGCTCAATTCTGTTTCTATTTGCTGAAAGTAAATGTGGAAATAACATAGAAAGATGATCAGTGGAAAAACTGGCTTGCTCTTTTTGCCTATAGGCTGACAGAAAGAATCCCACATGAGATCCACTGTTATCAGTTCCTGCTGGGCTCTCCTTCCCATCCAGCCCCCTGACCCCGAAAGAGCAAAGTCTTGTACAATCACTGTGGAAGAGGCAGCTGGGGAGCCAGAATGTGACACTGGCAGCTAATGAGAAACCAAACACGGATGCAGCAGTATCTCCGCGGGAAAAAGAGTCTCCCCCCACCTCCCCCCAGGCAACCTGCCCACTTCCCAGGTGTAGCTGTAATTCCCAGAGAACACATGGTGGTGGTGGGGCTCTGAAACCTTCTTCCCCAGACATCACTTCCTGGCTGGATCCTCATCAGATACTAAGCAGGAGAGGAGAGTTAGGGTTTCTCATACAACCTTCCTCCTCTCTATGTTCTGAGCATTATTCGCCTTAGCTGATAAGTGGAACTTAATTTGGGCCTTTTGATCCTTTATTTTCTCCTTGCTGCCGTTCAGTACCTTTCTCAACTCTGTAAGTGTCTGCCACAGCTCCCGGTTGGTCTGGGATACTTCCACTTCTCTGAAGTTGCTTTCATCAAGGGCTTTCTTCAGCTGTGGGATACAAAGGGAAAATTAGAACATTTTAACCTTCCATACAGTAAGAGAAGCTTATGTTTAGCTGTGTCCCTATATTTTGTTCTCTTTGGACCTTTCTTTTAAAAAGGAGGTTAAGTGATGGGACTTCCCTGGTGGTCCAGTGGCTAAGACTGTGTGCTCCCAATGCATGGGGGCCGGGTTTGATCCCTGGTCAGGGAACTAGATCCTGTGTGCCACAACTAAAGATCCTGTGTGCTGCAACTAAAACCTGGCACAGCCAAATAAATAGATATTTTAAAAAGGAGGGTAAGTGAGGCAATAATAAGAAGTAGATTTGTGGAGAAACACTCTCAGTGATTTTCATAATTTTTAACACTAAAGAACACAATTTTTCTTAGAACAGATAATGTAAATGTATGTCCGTTATTTGCTTTCTAAGAGCATGGCTTTGGAATCAGACAGAAGTTAAAATCTCAGCTTCACCACACACTAGTCAAGTAATTTCAGATAATTAACTTCCCTAAGCTAAAAGTTCATCATTGGAAAAGTATGAGAATAGCCTACTTCATAGGATTCATGTAACAGTTAAACAAGAGGAGGTAGAAAAGGAATATAGAGCGTGGCACACACTAATTGCTCAGTGCTCATTGCTGTGCTTTAAAGGTTTTTTTTTTCTTTTTAAAGCTTAAGCTGATCTCTTTCTGTCACTTGTAACCTCATGTATGGAGAAGTGAAAATAAATTATATGGAGTGTATGTAAATACACCTGTCAGTTATTGACTATCCTTGCATGTATTTTTATAATCTTGCTTTTTTTTTCTATTGAGGTATAGTTGATTTATGATATTATATTAGATTTAGGTGTAGGACATAGTGATTAAAAATTTTTATAGATTATACTCCAGTTATTATAAAATACTGGCTATATTCCTTGTGCTGTACAATATATCCTTGTAGCTTATTTACATAGTAGTTTATACTTCTTATGAATATTGCTTTATGTTTAGAAATTTTAATAAACTTGTCTAGTGGAAAAATAACATAGTGATTACTATTCAAAACAAGACAACAGGCCCACAATGAAGTCACTTATGCTAAACCTTATGTCACCAAACTGAGACTTAATTACAGTTTTGGCTCTCCCAGAAAAGGACTCTTAAACCAGTCAATCAGGAATGGCCTGATCAGCATTAGGTGAGTAATCTGCCTGACAGACCCCTGCCATCCCTTAAAGGAAGTAACTCTGCTACTAGTAACTAATCTACTTTTTTGCCTAGTATAACTTCCTTGTTCCTGCTCCCCTCTGCCTATAAAAGTCTTTCATTTTATACAACTCCTCAGAGCGCCTTTCTATTGCAATCGATTGCATACTGCCTGACTCAAATTGACTTTTGTTCAAATAAACTCTTAATTTTATTATTCCTCAATTTATCTTTTAACATTACTTAAATCATTTTGCAGAGTTCCCCCTCTTCCCCATATGCCCTTAAATGAGTACCACTGGATTTGTAGGAAGAAGAGTCGGCAGCTGAGAAGGGAGATGATAGGAGGGTGGTATACTCTGTGGCTGGTAAGTATTTAACATGTGAAAGAAAAAAGTCAAAATTATGTGTTACCTTTTCTCTTTATACTAGCTCATTCCCTCAGATCCTAACCTCACACTACAGTGTTACTCTTTTATTGTCACCCAACTAAATTTCTGTTAGATATTCCACCATTACCTCAATCACAGCTTTGTCAAAACTGGGTAAGCCCTAAAAACTAACCCTCAAAACCACCCTGGAAAGCAGTTGTGATGATTTCCATTTTGATTGAGGAAACTGAGACTCAGAAGTGAAGTCTTCTGCACAGATAGTAAATTTACACATTGCTAATAAGAGGCAGCGCTGGGAATCTTAAACAGTGTATCCTGAACCCACCCCTGCCACTAACTGCTCAAGACATCACACTCATACTGTTCCTTGGTCTCTCCTGCACAAGTTCACCATCTTTACTGATCCCTGTTAAAAGGATTTAAACCTTTAAATATTCTGAACAACTCTCTCTGAATAAAGGTACTTTTAATTTCAGTGCCCATTTTTGTTTCCCACAGAAATTATTTCTATAATATTTTTAACACTTATACAGTGCTTTTTCAATTTACAAAGCATCCTATAAACGGTTGAATCTGATTTTGTGACTGTGCGCTGTCAAGTGCAATTGCTAAATACGCTAAATTTGGCAAAATACAGACTGGCCACCCCAACCAAGTCTTCGAATTATTTTAATTACTCCCTCCCCTTTGCTTATGATACATTTAGTGTCTGATTTTTCTATTAATTAAAATGGATTTTTGATTTGATTGTTCTCTATTTTCAACAGAAACACTTTGCTTGGCTCTAATCATCTGAAGCCCAGAGTAACTGCTGTAGTTCCCCTTAGCCTCCATGTTTCCAGTTTCTCTTCATTCTTACCTACTCTCCACTGCTAACAGACTAACTGACCTAACATTGTGCTCACAGCCTTCTCAGAAACCTACAGTGCTCTCCTTTTACCTAATACTTTCCATCCAACATTCTGGTAGTCAAGGCCATCTACCAGCTGGTCTCATCTAAGCTAACCCCCTTTTCTCAGAAATTTCCTAAAGTCTCTGCTCTGATCAAGAGAGGCAAATCCTTTTTCTTTGCTCACATGTCCTATTTATTTCTGTAACTAAGCTTTGTTCATCCTCTTACATAGAGTGTCACAGCCCTGTCAGCTCTGCCAGTCTCAACCCTGTAGAATTTCGTCAAGCTTCCCCTCTTCTTCAATCACCCAACCAGCCTAAAACAAACTTTCCCTTACTTTTGAATTCCTTTAAAATTGTACACAGCTTCTAGCTATCCAGGAAACATCTTCTGATGTCTTCCTAGTTGTCTCATGTAAAGAGTGGAGATGACAATTAAATAAGGGGTAATTTAGCACGGACCACATCTTCTGCTGTTTTTACTTGTGCCTCTTAGGAGGAGGTAGGTGCATGATGCATGCTAGTTAAGTGAATTGAGGAGACAGGTGATTTGCCATCTGTCTAGCAGATGGCGGTCTCCTCCTTCCCACTCAGTTATTATTCTCCAATGGGAAGGCTGTCATCAAGGCATTCCTTCATTGGGCAGATAACTGTATATCAGAAACTTTTTCTGTGTTAATTTACAAACAGCATAGAGATGTATCTGGCTTGCTGGCAAAATGGGGATTAGAAGAACCAAAGAACAACTGTAGCCATTCTCGGAAATCCTGTAGCTGGTTCTCCTCTTCAAAGGCATTCACCTAGAGGGAGGCTTTTGTCACTTGCCTCCATACCTCAGTCACTTCCCGTTGTGCTGCTTTCTTTGCAGTTTCTCTCTCAATTTGAAACTGCTTCCTTAGAGCATCTATGCGTTCAGCATGCAATTCTGCTTCTATTTTGGATTCTTCACTCATCTGTTCTCTGTTTTGAAAAAGAGACATGATAAATCACCTTTAGAAAACATCTTAGTAGGCGTCATTTACCAATGAGAAGCAGATCAGTCACCGGGTAAAAAATCACTGATCTGGAACTCATTAGCAGAAGAAGAAATAAGCATTTACCTACAGCATTAAAAAACAAAAAGTTATTCAATATAAAGAGATCCACCCAAAAGAGTGAAACACATACTCTTGTTTTAACCAATACTGAGTAGTCTTGAGCCAGCAACATTTCACCAGAATATAAAATTTGTACAGATTACAAATATGAAAACTACCTTCTTTGCTTTAGCTTATACTTGTCTGCTATATCAGTATGTCCACTACATGAAAGGAATAAAGATCCACGTGCACAATGCATTTCCCTTGGGTATAAATTTTCATGGGATGTTATTAATATCTAAATCCTATTTGCCTAGATAAAGTTTAACAAATAAACTTTAGTGGGTTGACCTGAACTTGATGGGTTTGACCTCACTAATCTCAGGGAAAAAGTTGAAAACAATGAATGGTTTAGCAGCTGCTTAAATGGCATTATCCCACTCCTGGACGGGTTATTCCCATCCATCCTTCTGTTTCTACTTTTCCAAATCATGCTTTTAAAGGACACATAAGCTTCTGATAGAAAAGGTTTGGCAGAAACATGTAAGTATCCCTTCCAACTTGGTTTAAACCTTCATGTACAGAAGAAGACCGACACTATATGAGGGAAGAGCTGAAAAGGAGCGTACCCCAGCCAGCTAATATCTGCTCTGCTCAACTATGCCTGCTTCCTTCACATGGCTCTGCTGGGAGTACTAGCTCAAAGTAGGGAAAAAGGGTTTAACTGGTTTATGTGAATTAGCCAAACTTTCTCTCCCAGAGGCTCTTGCCTAATTCCACTGTGACTATACTGCCCTTACATGAAGGTTTCCAAATTCCGTAGCTCAAGTTCTTTGCTTTCCAATTTCTCTTGAACAGGATCAAGCTTTGTTTGCAGCTGATGATTTGTCTGGAGAGCTTGCTCCAGGCTCATAGCCAGTCTCCTGTTTTCTTCTCTAGCTACATCTAGAGCTTTTTGTAGAGCCTCCATCTGAAAGAGAGAAGGAAGAAGATTGTTTATAATTCCACTGTAACAGATACAAGAAGTCCATAACACTGTATATTCACTCTTTAAACTTTGAAACAATAATTATTTGGAAAGAGAACCAAAGACTCCAGATGCCTGGAATATATATATGTGAGAACTTATTACAGACAGTCCTTAGGAGACTCTTAGAAGGTGATGGGAAGGGTATGCTCCACTGGTCACTAGAGAGTTTTGGAAAATAGAGCCAACTTATTTATCCTAATTTCTAAGGTTTTAAACCAGTTGAACTCCCCTTCCTGATCCTATGACCCTCTGGTCTCACTGCCTAGAGAGATAAGAACTGGCAACTGTCCCTTGTATATCCTTCTAGAAAAAGCTTTTTATAGGAAATATCTCTATTTTATATGTGTGCATACGTGTCGATACATATTTATGTGTGTATACACCTATAAACATGTGAGTATGCCTCCTTATTAAGTGGGATCACTCTCGCTACTTCTGACTAAAGTAATGTTGTTTTCTAAGCCCTTTAAGTTCACTTATGCATTAATACATGAAAAGAATGCAGACCATATAAGACAAAGAGAGTTAGGCATATTTATGGTCCTGGTTTCCCAATAAATGGTTCACTATAAGATCACAGACCCATTTCCCATTTGGAAATATGTCACTGTTCAAAACTCAGACTTGAATGGAAAGGAAATTTACCCGATTGTTTTACTCCATTTTTCCAAATTAGCAATATGCCAATAAAATAAAAAATATCAACGTTATCATCTATAAAAACCTGGCTTCTACCTTACTGTTGTGCTGGGCATCCATGACAAGGATTCTGGACCGCCTCTGGTCCACTTCTGCTTCCAGCTTCTGTACCCGCTGTTGATTTAGAGCCCTGTAAATGAAGGGCACAGGGAGAGTGACCACAGAAAAGTACCATCTAGGAGTGATACCACTGGGAGTTACAGGGCACCTTCCAGGAAGCCCAAATGGCATATGTAGTGGGCTACAGATGCTCAGAATATCTGAGAGTTGGCAGGTGACAATTAGTAGCCTCAGCTTCAGGTTAAGAAACTAATTTTCCTATGGATTAAAAACTTGTCCCATTTATGATTCAATTTGGCTTTATATATTAAAGTATCAGTACATGTTAATGACTAACTTATGGGCTGGTAACTTTATACTATATATATATTACTAGTACAAAAATATATCACCTCTGTATGGACTGGCTTGCTGTTGAGATTTCTGCTTTTTACCCAGAATTTTATTGTGAATAGTAAACAATTTTTAATACCATCCCCTTGACTTTGTTTTTAAGTTCAGAGGTAATACAGATTCATAATATGTAAAAAAAGAAGCACAATGAAGAATATAAAACTCACTTGTTCTCCCATAACACAGAGGCAATATTCACCACTAATGTATTACAATATGTCTTAGAGGTCTGATTAAACTCAAACCATTTGTTCATTAACCTAAAAGGGAAACTTTTATGTAATTTTTGAAACACTTAAAGGAGTTCACTTACAAAACATGGCTAAAAGTAGTTCTCAGAATGATTCATCTAAAATAAATAGGATACTAATTAATGGATAATTAATTCAAACAGAAGTAGACACTTGGCTTTAATCTTGACAATTACCATTCTGTAGACCCAAGGGCAGGTATAAATGGTGTAGAAAACAGCAAGGATAAAACAGCATATATCACATGAATTTCTAGAATACATACTTATTTACATCGCTACAAAATATGAGAATTTTTGGATATCATTTTTATTTATAATTCCAGATTTTTCTGAATTTGCTAGTTCTTTAAATACCATTTTACTACTTTATTTTCACAAGGGGATCAATAGAAAATGACTGTTTGTTGACTGCACTCTGTTCTTTACTACAACGCAGCAGAAAAATACAAGTACAAAGACAGAAAAATAATCTCTGGTACCTTTCTTTCTTGAGGCCTGCAATCTCTGCATCCCTCCGCCCAAGCTCTATTTGCACTTTTTCCAGAGAGCCTTGCATCTTACTGTGAGAAGCCAACACATTCTCCAACATGATTGTAACTTTGCAGTTGTCTTCTTTAGCTTCTGCCAGTTGTTGCTGAAAGTTTCCCACCTAATAGAAAATGAAATAAGACAAAGATATTTGATCCTTTCTGGTTATTCTTCTGCTGAGTCCCATGACTTCTAGAAGAGTATGGAAACCAGGTCTGGTAGAATGCTAAGAGGAATAATTAAAGTATATTTTATATTTATTTTGTTTCTTAAGTTATTTTGACTCTGAGAAAAAGAAAACTAAACCCTAGATCATATGGATCCTATGAAGAGCTCTGCAGTGCATCCTAACTATTGTCGTGTCACAGCACATATATTAACTAGAGACATAAGGACCAACAGCTTCTTGGGTCTAGAGGTGGTCCCAGACTGGCCTGTGCTAGCCCTCCTCAGCTATCTTACCATGGGGTCAGAAGAAGATAACACCTTTGAAGCCCATCAGAATTATCTGAGGAAAGAGGACCATAAGTGGAAGCTGCTGAAGAATGATGTGACTCACAGCCCTCTTCAGAGGGGCAAAATCTAGCACCTGCTGTCAAGAATTTTGGGATGTTACCTCTCTTCCCACTAAGTACACACACTGTTAAGCAGAAAGCATTTGGTAATTTGACTTAACATAAACTCTTAACAGTGTTATATCACATTAATAATACATAAGTATGTGGTTATTATTAACAAGGTCAGATGTGTTTCAACAGAAAAAAATAGGACTTTTGATTATTTTAAGACAGGAAGAAAAAAAAAATTGGGAGTTAAATCATGTATTTTTAAAGGAAATATTTTAGAGCTCTTCTAAAGTTATCCTTTCTTTAGGAAAAAAAATCCTCTTCTTATCAATCCTCATTCTGTTTTACTAAAGGTAACAAGAAAAGAAAGAATATGGCTCATGAAAGATTTCAGAAGTGCTTCATTTCAGTAACAGACTTCAGAAAGGATTGATGTCTTGCCTTCTTGTTCTCCCTGTCCTCCAAAGCTTTGAGGTCATGTTTCAACTTCTGACTCTCTTTCAGGGCTGCAGCACGACCCTTCACAACTCGTGAGAGCTCACGTTCTTTCTTTTCAAGAATGGATTTCACCTTAGTAGAAAAAAAGAAATGATAAATGATTCTCCCAAAGAACAGTCAATCAGCAATTAGAATAAGACACAGCAATTTAGAAACCAAATTTAAAATGTTTAATTAAATATGCTTATATATTATTGTAAATAAAAACTAGCTTTAGTAGCTGTTTTCCCCCTTAAAACTACAAAGCAAAAAAAATCTGTTAATAAACATGGGCAAATCTGTAATATATGTTAATCTCTATGACAGCGCAGAATGAAGGTAAGGTAGATGAGACAATGATGCTAAGATGAAAAATGGGGGAGAAATTGATTATCACAGAATTTGAAAATACAACGTAAATTAATATCATAAAAGCAAAGGTGAATAAGAACTAAATAGTGTCAAGAAAATAGTGTTACAGAAGTCTTCTAAATAGTGTCCTAATCCTAATTAGAAGTATTCGACTTTTACATATCTGAAATACTTTTAGTATATCTACACAGTTGTTTCAGATTCATCATACTATTCTAAATACTACTCTTTTAAAAAATACTTTATCTTGAAATACAGAGTCACAGGAGTTTACAAAATTAGTGCAGAGTCCCCATGCACTCTTTTCCCTGCTTCTAATGATGACATCTTATATTGTACTTCAACATTAAAACCAGGAAATTGACTTTAATGAGAATAATTACACTACAAAACTTACAATTTTCATTTTTTTTTTTTTTTTTTTTTGCAGTACACGGGCCTCTCACTGTTGTGTCCTCTCCCGCTGCGGAGCACAGGCTCCGGACACGCAGGCTCAGCGGCCATGGCTCACGAGCCCAGCCGCTCCGTGGCATGTGGGATCTTCCCGGACCGGGGCACGAAGCCGCGTCCCCTGCATTGGCAGGCGGACTCTCAACCACTGCGCCACCAGGGAAGCCCTTCACCATTTTTTTAACCTGCATTCATCTGTGTATGCACACATGCACATAGCTCTATGTAATTTGACCCCATGCACATATTCCTGTGATCACGACAATCAAGATACAGAACTGCTCCACTGCCGCAAAGAACTCACTTGTGCTACTTCTCTGTGTTCACACCCTCCCCCAAACTCATCCCAGGTCCCCTGGCAACCAGTAATTTGTTCTCTATCGCTACTGCTTTTGTCATTTCAAGAATGTTATTTTAAACATTTAAAAATAATTAATTTTAGTATAATACATTCACATTTTTTAAAACAGCCTTACTGAGATATAGTTGAAATACAATAAGCTATGTATATTTAAAGTGTACAATTTTGATATATGTATAAACCATAATCATGATAATGAACACTTCCATTATCCCAAAAGTTCCCTTATGCCTTTTTGTAATTTCCCCCACTTCTATCTCTCCCTGTTCCTACACATCCACCCAAGGCTACCACTGACCTCTTTTCTGTCACAATCAATTCACTTTTATTTCCTAGAATTTTATATAAATGAAATCATATTTGATGTACTCATTTTTGAACGATTTTCCACTCAGCACAATTATTGTGAGATTCACTCACTCTTCTTTATATATCAATACTTCTTCCTTTCTGTTGCTGAATAGTGTTCTGCTGAACACTGGAGTTGTTCCAGTTTTAAGCTGTTACAAGTAGAGTTGCTCTGGGCAGTTGTATACAGATCTTCGTGTAGATATACGCTTTCATTCATCTTTGGTGAATGCATAGGAGTGGAATGCCTGGGTTGTATGGTCGTAGTATGTCTCACTTTTAAAGAAACTACCAAACTATTTTCCAGAGTGGCTGAGTGATTTTACATTCCCTTCAGCAATGTATGAGAGTTCCTCCACATCTTCACTAACACTTGGGGTAATCAGTTTTTCAATCTTAGACATTCTAATAGTGTGTGGTAGTACCTCACTGCAGTTTTAATTTGCATTTCCCTAATGACTGATGTTTAACATCTTTTCAGGTGCTTATTTATCATCCGTATATCTTTTTTGGTGAAACGTGTGTTCACCAAATAAATAAAATACTTTGCGCCTTTTTTTTTTCCAGATTGTTTTTCCTTCTTAGTGAGTTTTGAGAGTTTTTAATAAACTGTGGAGACAAGACCTTTATCAGATATGTGATTTGCAAATGTTTTCTTCCCCCAGCCTGTAGCTTGTCATTTTCTTAACAATGTCTTTGAAGAGCATACGTTGTCAATGTTACATTTTTTCCTTTATGGATCATGCTTTTGATGTCAAATCTAAGAAATCTTAGTGTAATCCAAGATCACAATGGTTTCATCCTATGTTTCAGAAGTTTTACAGTTTTAAGTTTTACCTTTAGGGCTTTCATCCATTTTGAGTTAATTTTTATATATGGTAAGAGGTATGGATCAAAGGTATTTTGTTTTTTTGTTTCTGCATATGATACCCAATTGCTTTAGCACATTTGTTGAAAAGACCATCCTTTCTCTACTTTTACTTCTGTTGAAAATAAAATGTTCATAAATTTTTTCTGGATGGGTAGCACATTCACATTACTCTTAAGGTACAAAAGGATAAAGTGAAAAATCTCCCAGCCACCCAGTTTCCTTCCTCGAAAATAATGTTGCCAATTTATTACGATTCATTTTAGAGAGACTCTATTCAAAAGTGAATACATATGTATACTTCATCGCCCCAACCCTTTTGCACACAAATAGTAAAATACTCTGTATACTCTTCTGAACCTTGACTGTTTTAACCTAATAATAGATATGTTACGATTAAGATAAATATATCTTCAAACAGTATTCCAAACTATGGATATACCATGATTTATTTAGCCAGCCTCTTACTGATGGAATTTTGGTTGTTTCTAGTCTTTTGCTAATAACAAACAATACTTCAGAAAGTAACCTTGTAAACATGTCTTATGTACAAGCTAGTGTACCTGTAGGAAAAAGTACAACTGTGGGTGTAAAGTGATAAACAAAGCCAAATTGTCCTCCACAGGAAAAGGGCACTCCAAACAGCAGCAAAGAAGAATGCCTTTTCCCCATATCTTCCTCAATATTATACTTCCTTATAACTTTTAACCTGTAACGTTAAAAATACTTTAACATCTTATGTAAGGGTTCAAGAATAGTACAAAAGATGCTAACTTAGAAGGTTTTGAAAAC
This sequence comes from Hyperoodon ampullatus, assembly GCF_949752795.1. NCBI lineage: Eukaryota > Metazoa > Chordata > Mammalia > Artiodactyla > Ziphiidae > Hyperoodon > Hyperoodon ampullatus. Next base: position 100,335,426 of record NC_136921.1, read on the forward strand.
CTATTGGATTTTGTTCTAGAAAAGCACATTAGGAAGAATATAGTTTTTATAATTTTACCAGTGCTTATAAATTATTTATAAAAATGAAAAGGCCACTAGCAAAAGTGCTTACAGAAAGGGTCTAAATTGTAGTTAACTCTAGAAGACAAGCTACAGTACTTTCTATTTTTAAATACCAAACAAAGATGGATGCTCTAGTAAGTTTTCTTTGGGAAGTATTTTCCAGTGTTCAAGTTCTCAGGGCTTCTATTTATGTATTTCTACTTGAAAATCAGGCTTTACCCATTTTACTGTAAATGTTAAGACTATTAGCATTAATTTTTAAAGTGAAAATTAGATTAAAAATCTCAATGGTTACTCTTAAGCCAAATATGACATTTCTGTGTCCAAATCAAAAACTAAGTATGCAATAGCCAGAATGATGGTTTTGATCTACATCATCAGTTTTTGCTGTTTGTGAAGAAGTTCTTTCCTTGTTGTTACTCACACCTCCAAACGTTATCTTTCTAGATGTTACTACTTTTCTTCATTGTTGTATAAATCTGAAATTTCCTTATGATTTAATTTGTGGCCTTCACTTACCGAATCCCGGTGAAGAAAATTTGGTGACTCATCATTTTTTAATGGTCTTGAGGCAAGAATGTCTATTTTACCTTCCAGTCTTCCCTCCATGGTTTTAATGGCATTCAAAAGAGTCTTTAGAGAGATCCCAGAGTCTCCAATCTCCTGAGAAGACCTCACAGAAGTCACGGTAGGTGCAAAGGTCACATGGTGTGTAGGGTTTGGCCTAACACTGGGCCAAACAACTGATGAACTTCGTTCCTTTACATTGTTGACACGGGGCCTATGGCTTTAAAGTAATTTTGAAGATGCAGGCCTCTCTGGAGACTTCCTCCTTCTTGGAAGCATCAGCAATTTAAAAAGACAAAATCAACTAAACCTAGAATTATTTTTCAGTGAGTGCCCCCTTTACTATGAGAAACAACACAACGTTCTAAATGAAGCTGGGATGGAAAATATACTTTAAGATGTGTTCCTTTGCTTTCAGAATGAAGAAAATACTAGTGTAAAGTATGTCCTCATGAAGAAACAAAGCATATCTAATGAGGTCCCCTTTGCCAGTATAGTCAGATTGTTAGAACCCATTTGAAGACACATTCTAGTTGCTTGGTTACCAAGGGTATACATACACAAACGTTATAGTTAAAGAAGTTACACATGCTTACACTGTTAAAAATTAAAAATAAATAATGTGATAAATTTGTAAATCATTGTTAATAGTCTCAATAGTCTCAGTCTCAATAGCCACCATGCTAACAAGTAAGCACCTTCACTACTAATACCTCTTTCAAGTGCGCTATTGCAAGTATATCTTGTTGGCAATGAGTTCTGCGTTCGCCTGTAATTAAAAACCCAAAGATACTTGTTCCTCACCTCTGCCAAAAGTTTTAAGGTTCAAATTAAAAAAACACTTCCTCTATGATAGAGATTCTCGAGGCTTTCATCATGATGATGTTCCCTATGCATGCTCACAATACAATCTATTTTGTTTCTGAAAGGCATAACCTTCTATTCTATAATAAAGTCTGCCGAGTACATTCCTAATCCTGCAATTAGAGCATGCAAGTTCAATGTCCCAATACTGCTTCAGGCATCTTTATGAACTCTTCTGTGGTTGAGTGGAACCTTGTACATCGAGGGTGTTTAAAATATTTTTGATAAATTGAGTCAAGTGAGAGAATATTCATCTTTCTGGGATCATACGGTGAGGTGGGGAGAAAGTCACCAATTTCTTAAAAGCTAATTAAAACAACATAGAAGCAATCTGTTTTATAGCTATTAAACACACCTGAGCATATTTGCCCTCTAGTGCCTTATTCAACTTGCGTAGATGGTCGTTCTGTGAACTGGTTTCAGAAAAAGAATGTAGTTGTTCTTCTAGCTGCTTAACTTTTATCTAGAGGAAAAACAGAAGAATAAAAAAACAAGTCTCATTAACGAAATATATATATATATAAATATACGTATATATACATATATATATATGTGTGTATATATATATATATATATACACACATATATATATGTACACACACACACACACTCCAAAACAGAAAAAAAAAGATGTCACAAGTTTTGCAGAAAAAAATCACAGAAAATCCTTAAACCTTGTAAAAAGCGATCCTGATTTTCTAATGACGCTACTTCTACTAAAATAGCTATTTCAACAAATAAAATAGGCTATAGCCTTATACATGTACTGAGATAATTTATTTGGTTTATAGCATTTATGGAAAGTCCAAATTAACATGACTCATGAATATAACAGTGAGACTGTGGGTAAAATATTTCAATTTTAAAGAAATTGTGGTATCTAGTATTCAAAACCCTTTCTGAGTACGGATAATTAGAATTGTCAATATATAAGGAGACAAGAGTCTTGTGTTTACCCACAGAGAATTACGAAAGTTGAATTAACAGAATTCTTATAGGCTGAATTATATTTGAAAACTAACTCATAAAGCTGACTACTCACATCTTTCACTTTAAAGAAAAGATGATTTGGGGGAATAAAATCATTAATATTTACTCACAAATCTCCAAATTGTGTGTTTTTCTACATTTTCTTCCTCTTATTCCCAACCCTCTCAATACAAATCGACAATTAACATTACTGAGCTTATCTCTGAATCAGAAAAAAATTCATCCAAAATTTTTAATTTAAATCAACTTTTTCCTCTCTCAGTATCTTTTCTTGTTTCCCACCTCTGAAGGGCAAACTCCTCTTGGTTGTAGCCACTGATTGTTTTCAAGAACTGTTAAAATTTGAGTGCTAATACTTCGTTTTTTTTAGAAAGGCTACATGAAAACACATTTTGTCTTAGGAAATCTCTCTTGTTCCATCAGCAGAATCCTTTTTCTCATCTTTGCCTGTTTCTGGTGCTCTTTTCCACAGTGTACAGTATAAAACATGTTCCATGGCTCCCCCTTAAGTGTATTCACTTAAGGTTCAGAATTAGAATGGCTGCCTCTAAAGAGAGGTATTGATGCAACACTTATTCTCATTTTAAACGTAAGCAAACTGCTGTTAACCTTAGAACTCAGTGGAAAATACTGATGAACACTCAAGAATTTTCGATTTGCCTCTCTTCAAACAAAACACAGAATATCCTTATTCCACAATATTTCTCAGGTAACTGACGCTACCCCCAGCCTCAGAGTACTCAATAAAATGCCCTGAAACTTGTGAGAAGGCATGTTCTCATCTATAAAGCACTTTACTTTTTATACTGGGTTTCTTTTCTGGAAGAATTTCTAATTCAGGACACTGAAATGGGGAAGAACACAGAAGCAAATAAATCCTGCTGCCCTCAGAGACCTGATGTTTCTGTGTCATTAAAATCCAAGTAGCTTCCACAGCTAGCTTACCAGGCAGTCTCCGAAATACCAGTATTTAGGTCAAGGTCATATCCTCCTACTGTTTCAAATGATCTAAATATATATAGATACATATTTTTAAAAATTGAGGTAGAGTTGATTTATAATATTATGTAAGTTTCAACTATACAACATAGGGATTCACAATTTTTAAAGATTATACTCCATTTATAGTTATTATAAAATATCGGCTATATTCCATGTAATGTACAGTATATCCCTGTAGCTTATTTTATATACAGTAGTCTGTACTTCTTTTTTTTTTTTTTTTTTTTTTTTTTTTTTGCAGTACGCGGGCCTCTCACTTTTGTGGCCTCTCCCGTTGCGGAGCACAGGCTCCGGACGCACAGGCTCAGCGGCCATGCATGGCTCACAGGCCCAGCCGCTCCGCGGCATGTGGGATCTTCCCGGACCGGGGCACGAACCCGTGTCCCCTGCATCGGCAGGCGGACTCTCAACCACTGCGCCACCAGGGAAGCCCAGTCTGTACTTCTTAATCTCCTACCCTAATATTGCCCCTTACATATATTTTCTAATATAAAACTATAAAAACATAACACTATAGAAACTGTGAGACACCTAAGAAATGGATGAAAAGGAACTTTGTGTGTGTGTGTGTGTGGTACGTCGGCCTCTCACTGTTGTGGCCTCTCCCGTTGCGGAGCACAGGCTCTGGACACGCAGGCTCAGCGGCCATGGCTCACGGGCCCAGCCGCTCCGCGGCATGTGGGATCTTCCCGGACCGGGGCACGAACCCGCGTCCCCTGCATCGGCAGGCGGACTCTCAACCACTGCACCACCAGGGAAGCCCTTCACCATTTTTTTAACCTGCATTCATCTGTGTATGCACACATGCACGTAGCTCTATGTAATTTGACCCCATGCACATATTCCTGTGATCACGACAATCAAGATACAGAACTGCTCCACTGCCGCAAAGAACTCACTTGTGCTACTTCTCTGTGTTCACACCCTCCCCCAAACTCATCCCATGTCCCCTGGCAACCAGTTATTTGTTCTCTATCGCTACTGCTTTTGTCATTTCAAGAATGTTATTTTAAACATTTAAAAATAATTAATTTTAGTATAATACATTCACATTTTTAAAAACAGCCTTACTGAGATATAGTTGAAATACAATAAGCTATGTATATTTAAAGTGTACAATTTTGATATATGTATAAACCATAATCATGATAATGAACACTTCCATTATCCCAAAAGTTCCCTTATGCCTTTTTGTAATTTCCCCCACTTCTATCTCTCCCTGTTCCTACACATCCACCCAAGGCTACCACTGACCTCTTTTCTGTCACAATCAATTCACTTTTATTTCCTAGAATTTTATATAAATGAAATCATATTTGATGTACTCATTTTTGAATGATTTTCCACTCAGCACAATTATTGTGAGATTCACTCACTCTTCTTTATATATCAATACTTCTTCCTTTCTGTTGCTGAAGAGTGTTCTGCTGAACACTGGAGTTGTTCCAGTTTTAAGCTGTTACAAGTAGAGTTGCTCTGGGCAGTTGTATACAGATCTTCGTGTAGATATACGCTTTCATTTATCTTTGGTGAATGCATAGGAGTGGAATGACTGGGTTGTATGGTCGTAGTATGTCTCACTTTTAAAGAAACTACCAAACTATTTTCCAGAGTGGCTGAGTGATTTTACATTCCCTTCAGCAATGTATGAGAGTTCCTCCACATCCTCACTAACACTTGGGGTAATCAGTTTTTCAATCTTAGACATTCTAATAGTGTGTGGTAGTACCTCACTGCAGTTTTAATTTGCATTTCCCTAATGACTGATGTTTAACATCTTTTCAGGTGCTTATTTATCATCCGTATATCTTTTTTGGTGAAACGTGTGTTCACCAAATAAATAAAATACTTTGAGCCTTTTTTTTTTTCAGATTGTTTTTCCTTCTTAGTGAGTTTTGAGAGTTTTTAATAAACTGTGGAGACAAGACCTTTATCAGATATGTGATTTGCAAATGTTTTCTTCCCCCAGCCTGTAGCTTGTCATTTTCTTAACAATGTCTTTGAAGAGCATACGTTGTCAATGTTACATTTTTTCCTTTATGGATCATGCTTTTGATGTCAAATCTAAGAAATCTTAGTGTAATCCAAGATCACAATGGTTTCATCCTATGTTTCAGAAGTTTTACAGTTTTAAGTTTTACCTTTAGGGCTTTCATCCATTTTGAGTTAATTTTTATATATGGTAAGAGGTATGGATCAAAGGTATTTTGTTTTTTTGTTTCTGCATATGATACCCAATTGCTTTAGCACATTTGTTGAAAAGACCATCCTTTCTCTACTTTTACTTCTGTTGAAAATAAAATGTTCATAAATTTTTTCTGGATGGGTAGCACATTCACATTACTCTTAAGGTACAAAAGGATAAAGTGAAAAATCTCCCAGCCACCCAGTTTCCTTCCTCGAAAATAATGTTGCCAATTTATTACGATTCATTTTAGAGAGACTCTATTCAAAAGTGAATACATATGTATACTTCATCGCCCCAACCCTTTTGCACACAAATAGTAAAATACTCTGTATACTCTTCTGAACCTTGACTGTTTTAACCTAATAATAGATATGTTACGATTAAGATAAATATATCTTCAAACAGTATTCCAAACTATGGATATACCATGATTTATTTAGCCAGCCTCTTACTGATGGAATTTTGGTTGTTTCTAGTCTTTTGCTAATAACAAACAATACTTCAGAAAGTAACCTTGTAAACATGTCTTATGTACAAGCTAGTGTATCTGTAGGAAAAAGTACAACTGTGGGTGTAAGGTGATAAACAAAGCCAAATTGTCCTCCACAGGAAAAGGGCACTCCAAACAGCAGCAAAGAAGATTGCCTTTTCCCCACACCTTCCTCAAATTATACTTCCTTATAACTTTTAAACTGTAACGTTAAAAATACTTTAACGTCTTCTGTAAGGGTTCAAGAATACTACAAAAGATGCTAAGTTATAAGGTTTTGAAAACCTATTGGATTTTGTTCTAGAAAAGCACATTAGGAAGAATATAGTTTTTATAATTTTACCAGTGCTTATAAATTATTTATAAAAATGAAAAGGCCACTAGCAAAAGTGCTTACAGAAAGGGTCTAAATTGTAGTTAACTCTAGAAGACAAGCTACAGTACTTTCTATTTTTAAATACCAAACAAAGATGGATGCTCTAGTAAGTTTTCTTTGGGAAGTATTTTCCAGTGTTCAAGTTCTCAGGGCTTCTATTTATGTATTTCTACTTGAAAATCAGGCTTTACCCATTTTACTGTAAATGTTAAGACTATTAGCATTAATTTTTAAAGTGAAAATTAGATTAAAAATCTCAATGGTTACTCTTAAGCCAAATATGACATTTCTGTGTCCAAATCAAAAACTAAGTATGCAATAGCCAGAATGATGGTTTTGATCTACATCATCAGTTTTTGCTGTTTGTGAAGAAGTTCTTTCCTTGTTGTTACTCACACCTCCAAACGTTATCTTTCTAGATGTTACTACTTTTCTTCATTGTTGTATAAATCTGAAATTTCCTTATGATTTAATTTGTGGCCTTCACTTACTGAATCCCGGTGAAGAAAATTTGGTGACTCATCATTTTTTAATGGTCTTGAGGCAAGAATGTCTATTTTACCTTCCAGTCTTCCCTCCATGGTTTTAATGGCATTCAAAAGAGTCTTTAGAGAGATCCCAGAGTCTCCAATCTCCTGAGAAGACCTCACAGAAGTCACGGTAGGTGCAAAGGTCACATGGTGTGTAGGGTTTGGCCTAACACTGGGCAAAACAACTGATGAACTTCGTTCCTTTACATTGTTGACACCAGGCCTATGGCTTTAAAGTAATTTTGAAGATGCAGGCCTCTCTGGAGACTTCCTCCTTCTTGGAAGCATCAGCAATTTAAAAAGACAAAATCAACTAAACCTAGAATTATTTTTCAGTGAGTGCCCCCTTTACTATGAGAAACAGCACAACGTTCTAAATGAAGCTGGGATGGAAAATATACTTTAAAATGTGTTCCTTTGCTTTCAGAATGAAGAAAATACTAGTGTAAAGTATGTCCTCATGAAGAAACAAAGCATATCTAATGAGGTCCCCTTTGCCAGTATAGTCAGATTGTTAGAACCCATTTGAAGACACATTCTAGTTGCTTGGTTACCAAGGGCATACATACACAAACGTTATAGTTAAAGAAGTTACACATGCTTACACTGTTAAAAATTAAAAATAAATAATGTGATAAATTTGTAAATCATTGTTAATAGTCTCAATAGTCTCAGTCTCAATAGCCACCATGCTAACAAGTAAGCACCTTCACTACTAATACCTCTTTCAAGTGCACTATTGCAAGTATATCTTGTTGGCAATGAGTTCTGCGTTCGCCTGTAATTAAAAACCCAAAGATACTTGTTCCTCACCTCTGCCAAAAGTTTTAAGGTTCAAATTAAAAAAACACTTCCTCTATAATATTCTCGAGGCTTTCATCATGATGATGTTCCCTATGCATGCTCACAATACAATCTATTTTGTTTCTGAAAGGCATAACCTTCTATTCTATAATAAAGTCTGCCGAGTACATTCCTAATCCTGCAATTAGAGCATGCAAGTTCAATGTCCCAATACTGCTTCAGGCATCTTTATGAACTCTTCTGTGGTTGAGTGGAACCTTGTACATCGAGGGTGTTTAAAATATTTTTGATAAATTGAGTCAAGTGAGAGAATATTCATCTTTCTGGGATCATACGGTGAGGTGGGGAGAAAGTCACCAATTTCTTAAAAGCTAATTAAAACAACATAGAAGCAATCTGTTTTATAGCTATTAATCACACCTGAGCATATTTGCCCTCTAGTGCCTTATTCAACTTGCGTAGATGGTCGTTCTGTGAACTGGTTTCAGAAAAAGAATGTAGTTGTTCTTCTAGCTGCTTAACTTTTATCTAGAGGAAAAACAGAAGAATAAAAAAACAAGTCTCATTAACGAAATATATATATATATAAATATACGTATATATACATATATATATATGTGTGTATATATATATATATATATACACACATATATATATGTACACACACACACACACTCCAAAACAGAAAAAAAAAGATGTCACAAGTTTTGCAGAAAAAAATCACAGAAAATCCTTAAACCTTGTAAAAAGCGATCCTGATTTTCTAATGACGCTACTTCTACTAAAATAGCTATTTCAACAAATAAAATAGGCTATAGCCTTATACATGTACTGAGATAATTTATTTGGTTTATAGCATTTATGGAAAGTCCAAATTAACATGACTCATGAATATAACAGTGAGACTGTGGGTAAAATATTTCAATTTTAAAGAAATTGTGGTATCTAGTATTCAAAACCCTTTCTGAGTACGGATAATTAGAATTGTCAATATATAAGGAGACAAGAGTCTTGTGTTTACCCACAGAGAATTACGAAAGTTGAATTAACAGAATTCTTATAGGCTGAATTATATTTGAAAACTAACTCATAAAGCTGACTACTCACATCTTTCACTTTAAAGAAAAGATGATTTGGGGGAATAAAATCATTAATATTTACTCACAAATCTCCAAATTGTGTGTTTTTCTACATTTTCTTCCTCTTATTCCCAACCCTCTCAATACAAATCGACAATTAACATTACTGAGCTTATCTCTGAATCAGAAAAAAATTCATCCAAAATTTTTAATTTAAATCAACTTTTTCCTCTCTCAGTATCTTTTCTTGTTTCCCACCTCTGAAGGGCAAACTCCTCTTGGTTGTAGCCACTGATTGTTTTCAAGAACTGTTAAAATTTGAGTGCTAATACTTCGTTTTTTTTAGAAAGGCTACATGAAAACACATTTTGTCTTAGGAAATCTCTCTTGTTCCATCAGCAGAATCCTTTTTCTCATCTTTGCCTGTTTCTGGTGCTCTTTTCCACAGTGTACAGTATAAAACATGTTCCATGGCTCCCCCTTAAGTGTATTCACTTAAGGTTCAGAATTAGAATGGCTGCCTCTAAAGAGAGGTATTGATGCAACACTTATTCTCATTTTAAACGTAAGCAAACTGCTGTTAACCTTAGAACTCAGTGGAAAATACTGATGAACACTCAAGAATTTTCGATTTGCCTCTCTTCAAACAAAACACAGAATATCCTTATTCCACAATATTTCTCAGGTAACTGACGCTACCCCCAGCCTCAGAGTACTCAATAAAATGCCCTGAAACTTGTGAGAAGGCATGTTCTCATCTATAAAGCACTTTACTTTTTATACTGGGTTTCTTTTCTGGAAGAATTTCTAATTCAGGACACTGAAATGGGGAAGAACACAGAAGCAAATAAATCCTGCTGCCCTCAGAGACCTGATGTTTCTGTGTCATTAAAATCCAAGTAGCTTCCACAGCTAGCTTACCAGGCAGTCTCCGAAATACCAGTATTTAGGTCAAGGTCATATCCTCCTACTGTTTCAAATGATCTAAATATATATAGATACATATTTTTAAAAATTGAGGTAGAGTTGATTTATAATATTATGTAAGTTTCAACTATACAACATAGGGATTCACAATTTTTAAAGATTATACTCCATTTATAGTTATTATAAAATATCGGCTATATTCCATGTAATGTACAGTATATCCCTGTAGCTTATTTTATATACAGTAGTCTGTACTTCTTTTTTTTTTTTTTTTTTTTTTTTTTTTTTTTTGCAGTACGCGGGCCTCTCACTTTTGTGGCCTCTCCCGTTGCGGAGCACAGGCTCCGGACGCACAGGCTCAGCGGCCATGCATGGCTCACAGGCCCAGCCGCTCCGCGGCATGTGGGATCTTCCCGGACCGGGGCACGAACCCGTGTCCCCTGCATCGGCAGGCGGACTCTCAACCACTGCGCCACCAGGGAAGCCCAGTCTGTACTTCTTAATCTCCTACCCTAATATTGCCCCTTACATATATTTTCTAATATAAAACTATAAAAACATAACACTATAGAAACTGTGAGACACCTAAGAAATGGATGAAAAGGAACTTTGTGTGTGTGTGTGTGTGGTACGTCGGCCTCTCACTGTTGTGGCCTCTCCCGTTGCGGAGCACAGGCTCTGGACACGCAGGCTCAGCGGCCATGGCTCACGGGCCCAGCCGCTCCGCGGCATGTGGGATCTTCCCGGACCGGGGCACGAACCCGCGTCCCCTGCATCGGCAGGCGGACTCTCAACCACTGCACCACCAGGGAAGCCCTTCACCATTTTTTTAACCTGCATTCATCTGTGTATGCACACATGCACGTAGCTCTATGTAATTTGACCCCATGCACATATTCCTGTGATCACGACAATCAAGATACAGAACTGCTCCACTGCCGCAAAGAACTCACTTGTGCTACTTCTCTGTGTTCACACCCTCCCCCAAACTCATCCCATGTCCCCTGGCAACCAGTTATTTGTTCTCTATCGCTACTGCTTTTGTCATTTCAAGAATGTTATTTTAAACATTTAAAAATAATTAATTTTAGTATAATACATTCACATTTTTAAAAACAGCCTTACTGAGATATAGTTGAAATACAATAAGCTATGTATATTTAAAGTGTACAATTTTGATATATGTATAAACCATAATCATGATAATGAACACTTCCATTATCCCAAAAGTTCCCTTATGCCTTTTTGTAATTTCCCCCACTTCTATCTCTCCCTGTTCCTACACATCCACCCAAGGCTACCACTGACCTCTTTTCTGTCACAATCAATTCACTTTTATTTCCTAGAATTTTATATAAATGAAATCATATTTGATGTACTCATTTTTGAATGATTTTCCACTCAGCACAATTATTGTGAGATTCACTCACTCTTCTTTATATATCAATACTTCTTCCTTTCTGTTGCTGAATAGTGTTCTGCTGAACACTGGAGTTGTTCCAGTTTTAAGCTGTTACAAGTAGAGTTGCTCTGGGCAGTTGTATACAGATCTTCGTGTAGATATACGCTTTCATTTATCTTTGGTGAATGCATAGGAGTGGAATGACTGGGTTGTATGGTCGTAGTATGTCTCACTTTTAAAGAAACTACCAAACTATTTTCCAGAGTGGCTGAGTGATTTTACATTCCCTTCAGCAATGTATGAGAGTTCCTCCACATCCTCACTAACACTTGGGGTAATCAGTTTTTCAATCTTAGACATTCTAATAGTGTGTGGTAGTACCTCACTGCAGTTTTAATTTGCATTTCCCTAATGACTGATGTTTAACATCTTTTCAGGTGCTTATTTATCATCCGTATATCTTTTTTGGTGAAACGTGTGTTCACCAAATAAATAAAATACTTTGAGCCTTTTTTTTTTTCAGATTGTTTTTCCTTCTTAGTGAGTTTTGAGAGTTTTTAATAAACTGTGGAGACAAGACCTTTATCAGATATGTGATTTGCAAATGTTTTCTTCCCCCAGCCTGTAGCTTGTCATTTTCTTAACAATGTCTTTGAAGAGCATACGTTGTCAATGTTACATTTTTTCCTTTATGGATCATGCTTTTGATGTCAAATCTAAGAAATCTTAGTGTAATCCAAGATCACAATGGTTTCATCCTATGTTTCAGAAGTTTTACAGTTTTAAGTTTTACCTTTAGGGCTTTCATCCATTTTGAGTTAATTTTTATATATGGTAAGAGGTATGGATCAAAGGTATTTTGTTTTTTTGTTTCTGCATATGATACCCAATTGCTTTAGCACATTTGTTGAAAAGACCATCCTTTCTCTACTTTTACTTCTGTTGAAAATAAAATGTTCATAAATTTTTTCTGGATGGGTAGCACATTCACATTACTCTTAAGGTACAAAAGGATAAAGTGAAAAATCTCCCAGCCACCCAGTTTCCTTCCTCGAAAATAATGTTGCCAATTTATTACGATTCATTTTAGAGAGACTCTATTCAAAAGTGAATACATATGTATACTTCATCGCCCCAACCCTTTTGCACACAAATAGTAAAATACTCTGTATACTCTTCTGAACCTTGACTGTTTTAACCTAATAATAGATATGTTACGATTAAGATAAATATATCTTCAAACAGTATTCCAAACTATGGATATACCATGATTTATTTAGCCAGCCTCTTACTGATGGAATTTTGGTTGTTTCTAGTGTTTTGCTAATAACAAACAATACTTCAGAAAGTAACCTTGTAAACATGTCTTATGTACAAGCTAGTGTATCTGTAGGAAAAAGTACAACTGTGGGTGTAAGGTGATAAACAAAGCCAAATTGTCCTCCACAGGAAAAGGGCACTCCAAACAGCAGCAAAGAAGATTGCCTTTTCCCCACACCTTCCTCAAATTATACTTCCTTATAACTTTTAAACTGTAACGTTAAAAATACTTTAACGTCTTCTGTAAGGGTTCAAGAATACTACAAAAGATGCTAAGTTATAAGGTTTTGAAAACCTATTGGATTTTGTTCTAGAAAAGCACATTAGGAAGAATATAGTTTTTATAATTTTACCAGTGCTTATAAATTATTTATAAAAATGAAAAGGCCACTAGCAAAAGTGCTTACAGAAAGGGTCTAAATTGTAGTTAACTCTAGAAGACAAGCTACAGTACTTTCTATTTTTAAATACCAAACAAAGATGGATGCTCTAGTAAGTTTTCTTTGGGAAGTATTTTCCAGTGTTCAAGTTCTCAGGGCTTCTATTTATGTATTTCTACTTGAAAATCAGGCTTTACCCATTTTACTGTAAATGTTAAGACTATTAGCATTAATTTTTAAAGTGAAAATTAGATTAAAAATCTCAATGGTGGGGGCTTCCCTGGTGGCGCAGTGGTTGAGAGTCCGCCTGCCGATGCAGGGGACACGGGTTCGTGCCCCGGTCTGGGAGGATCCCGCATGCCGCGGAGCGGCTGGGCCCGTGAGCCATGGCCGCTGAGCCTGTGCTCCGGAGCCTGTGCTCCGCAGGGGGAGAGGCCACAGCAGTGAGAGGCCCGCCTACCGCAAAAAAAAAAAAAAAAAAAAAAAAAAAAAAAAAAAAAAAAAATCTCAATGGTTACTCTTAAGCCAAATATGACATTTCTGTGTCCAAATCAAAAACTAAGTATGCAATAGCCAGAATGATGGTTTTGATCTACATCATCAGTTTTTGCTGTTTGTGAAGAAGTTCTTTCCTTGTTGTTACTCACACCTCCAAACGTTATCTTTCTAGATGTTACTACTTTTCTTCATTGTTGTATAAATCTGAAATTTCCTTATGATTTAATTTGTGGCCTTCACTTACTGAATCCCGGTGAAGAAAATTTGGTGACTCATCATTTTTTAATGGTCTTGAGGCAAGAATGTCTATTTTACCTTCCAGTCTTCCCTCCATGGTTTTAATGGCATTCAAAAGAGTCTTTAGAGAGATCCCAGAGTCTCCAATCTCCTGAGAAGACCTCACAGAAGTCACGGTAGGTGCAAAGGTCACATGGTGTGTAGGGTTTGGCCTAACACTGGGCAAAACAACTGATGAACTTCGTTCCTTTACATTGTTGACACCAGGCCTATGGCTTTAAAGTAATTTTGAAGATGCAGGCCTCTCTGGAGACTTCCTCCTTCTTGGAAGCATCAGCAATTTAAAAAGACAAAATCAACTAAACCTAGAATTATTTTTCAGTGAGTGCCCCCTTTACTATGAGAAACAGCACAACGTTCTAAATGAAGCTGGGATGGAAAATATACTTTAAAATGTGTTCCTTTGCTTTCAGAATGAAGAAAATACTAGTGTAAAGTATGTCCTCATGAAGAAACAAAGCATATCTAATGAGGTCCCCTTTGCCAGTATAGTCAGATTGTTAGAACCCATTTGAAGACACATTCTAGTTGCTTGGTTACCAAGGGCATACATACACAAACGTTATAGTTAAAGAAGTTACACATGCTTACACTGTTAAAAATTAAAAATAAATAATGTGATAAATTTGTAAATCATTGTTAATAGTCTCAATAGTCTCAGTCTCAATAGCCACCATGCTAACAAGTAAGCACCTTCACTACTAATACCTCTTTCAAGTGCACTATTGCAAGTATATCTTGTTGGCAATGAGTTCTGCGTTCGCCTGTAATTAAAAACCCAAAGATACTTGTTCCTCACCTCTGCCAAAAGTTTTAAGGTTCAAATTAAAAAAACACTTCCTCTATAATATTCTCGAGGCTTTCATCATGATGATGTTCCCTATGCATGCTCACAATACAATCTATTTTGTTTCTGAAAGGCATAACCTTCTATTCTATAATAAAGTCTGCCGAGTACATTCCTAATCCTGCAATTAGAGCATGCAAGTTCAATGTCCCAATACTGCTTCAGGCATCTTTATGAACTCTTCTGTGGTTGAGTGGAACCTTGTACATCGAGGGTGTTTAAAATATTTTTGATAAATTGAGTCAAGTGAGAGAATATTCATCTTTCTGGGATCATACGGTGAGGTGGGGAGAAAGTCACCAATTTCTTAAAAGCTAATTAAAACAACATAGAAGCAATCTGTTTTATAGCTATTAATCACACCTGAGCATATTTGCCCTCTAGTGCCTTATTCAACTTGCGTAGATGGTCGTTCTGTGAACTGGTTTCAGAAAAAGAATGTAGTTGTTCTTCTAGCTGCTTAACTTTTATCTAGAGGAAAAACAGAAGAATAAAAAAACAAGTCTCATTAACGAAATATATATATATATATAAATATACGTATATATACATATATATATATATGTGTGTATATATATATATATATATATACACACATATATATATATATACACACGCACAAACTCCAAAACAGAAAAAAAAAGATGTCACAAGTTTTGCAGAAAAAAATCACAGAAAATCCTTAAACCTTGTAAAAAGCGATCCTGATTTTCTAATGACGCTACTTCTACTAAAATAGCTATTTCAACAAATAAAATAGGCTATAGCCTTATACATGTACTGAGATAATTCATTTGGTTTATAGCATTTATGGAAAGTCCAAATTAACATGACTCATGAATATAACAGTGAGACTTTGTGGGTAAAATATTTCAATTTTAAAGAAATTGTGGTATCTAGTATTCAAAACCCTTTCTGAGTACGGATAATTAGAATTGTCAATATGTAAGGAGACAAGAGTCTTGTGTTTACCCACAGAGAATTACGAAAGTTGAATTAACAGAATTCTTATAGGCTGAATTATATTTGAAAACTAACTCATAAAGCTGACTACTCACATCTTTCACTTTAAAGAAAAGATGATTTGGGGGAATAAAATCATTAATATTTACTCACAAATCTCCAAATTGTGTGTTTTTCTACATTTTCTTCCTCTTATTCCCAACCCTCTCAATACAAATCGACAATTAACATTACTGAGCTTATCTCTGAATCAGAAAAAAATTCATCCAAAATTTTTAATTTAAATCAACTTTTTCCTCTCTCAGTATCTTTTCTTGTTTCCCACCTCTGAAGGGCAAACGCCTCTTGGTTGTAGCCACTGATTGTTTTCAAGCACTGTTAAAATTTGAGTGCTAATACTTCGTTTTTTTTAGAAAGGCTACATGAAAACACATTTTGTCTTAGGAAATCTCTCTTGTTCCATCAGCAGAATCCTTTTTCTCATCTTTGCCTGTTTCTGGTGCTCTTTTCCACAGTGTACAGTATAAAACATGTTCCATGGCTCCCCCTTAAGTGTATTCACTTAAGGTTCAGAATTAGAATGGCTGCCTCTAAAGAGAGGTATTGATGCAACACTTATTCTCATTTTAAACGTAAGCAAACTGCTGTTAACCTTAGAACTCAGTGGAAAATACTGATGAACACTCAAGAATTTTCGATTTGCCTCTCTTCAAACAAAACACAGAATATCCTTATTCCACAATATTTCTCAGGTAACTGACGCTACCCCCAGCCTCAGAGTACTCAATAAAATGCCCTGAAACTTGTGAGAAGGCATGTTCTCATCTATAAAGCACTTTACTTTTTATACTGGGTTTCTTTTCTGGAAGAATTTCTAATTCAGGACACTGAAATGGGGAAGAACACAGAAGCAAATAAATCCTGCTGCCCTCAGAGATCTGATGTTTCTGTGTCATTAAAATCCAAGTAGCTTCCACAGCTAGCTTACCAGGCAGTCTCGGAAATACCAGTATTTAGGTCAAGGTCATATCCTCCTACTGTTTCAAATGATCTAAATATATATAGATACATATTTTTAAAAATTGAGGTAGAGTTGATTTATAATATTATGTAAGTTTCAACTATACAACATAGGGATTCACAATTTTTAAAGATTATACTCCATTTATAGTTATTATAAAATATCGGCTATATTCCATGTAATGTACAATATATCCTTGTAGCTTATTTTATACACAGTAGTCTGTACTTCTTAATCTCCTACCCTAATATTGCCCCTTACATATATTTTCTAATATAAAACTATAAAAACATAACACTATAGAAACTGTGAGACACCTAAGAAATGGATGAAATGGAACTTTTTGTGTGTGTGTGTGTGGTACGTCGGCCTCTCACTGTTGTGGCCTCTCCCGTTGCGGAGCACAGGCTCCGGACACGCAGGCTCAGCGGCCATGGATCACAGGCCAAGCCACTCCGCGGCATGTGGGATCTTCCCGGACCGGGGCACGAACCCGCGTCCCCTGCATCGGCAGGCGGACTCTCAACCACTGCGCCACCAGGGAAGCCCTTCACCATTTTTTTAACCTGCATTCATCTGTGTATGCACACATGCACGTAGCTCTATGTAATTTGACCCCATGCACATATTCCTGTGATCACGACAATCAAGATACAGAACTGCTCCACTGCCGCAAAGAACTCACTTGTGCTACTTCTCTGTGTTCACACCCTCCCCCAAACTCATCCCAGGTCCCCTGGCAACCAGTAATTTGTTCTCTATCGCTACTGCTTTTGTCATTTCAAGAATGTTATTTTAAACATTTAAAAATAATTAATTTTAGTATAATACATTCACATTTTTTAAAACAGCCTTACTGAGATATAGTTGAAATACAATAAGCTATGTATATTTAAAGTGTACAATTTTGATATATGTATAAACCATAATCATGATAATGAACACTTCCATTATCCCAAAAGTTCCCTTATGCCTTTTTGTAATTTCCCCCACTTCTATCTCTCCCTGTTCCTACACATCCACCCAAGGCTACCACTGACCTCTTTTCTGTCACAATCAATTCACTTTTATTTCCTAGAATTTTATATAAATGAAATCATATTTGATGTACTCATTTTTGAACGATTTTCCACTCAGCACAATTATTGTGAGATTCACTCACTCTTCTTTATATATCAATACTTCTTCCTTTCTGTTGCTGAATAGTGTCCTGCTGAACACTGGAGTTGTTCCAGTTTTAAGCTGTTACAAGCAGAGTTGCTCTGGGCAGTTGTATACAGATCTTCGTGTAGATATACGCCTTCATTTATCTTTGGTGAATGCATAGGAGTGGAATGCCTGGGTTGTATGGTCGTAGTATGTCTCACTTTTAAAGAAACTACCAAACTATTTTCCAGAGTGGCTGAGTGATTTTACATTCCCTTCAGCAATGTATGAGAGTTCCTCCACATCCTCACTAACACTTGGGGTAATCAGTTTTTCAATCTTAGACATTCTAATAGTTTGTGGTAGTACCTCACTGCAGTTTTAATTTGCATTTCCCTAATGACTGATGTTTAACATCTTTTCAGGTGCTTATTTATCATCCGTATATCTTTTTTGGTGAAACGTGTGTTCACCAAATAAATAAAATACTTTGCGCCTTTTTTTTTTCCAGATTGTTTTTCCTTCTTAGTGAGTTTTGAGAGTTTTTAATAAACTGTGGAGACAAGACCTTTATCAGATATGTGATTTGCAAATGTTTTCTTCCCCCAGCCTGTAGCTTGTCATTTTCTTAACAATGTCTTTGAAGAGCATACGTTGTCAATGTTACATTTTTTCCTTTATGGATCATGCTTTTGATGTCAAATCTAAGAAATCTTAGTGTAATCCAAGATCACAATGGTTTCATCCTATGTTTCAGAAGTTTTACAGTTTTAAGTTTTACCTTTAGGGCTTTCATCCATTTTGAGTTAATTTTTATATATGGTAAGAGGTATGGATCAAAGGTATTTTGTTTTTTTGTTTCTGCATATGATACCCAATTGCTTTAGCACATTTGTTGAAAAGACCATCCTTTCTCTACTTTTACTTCTGTTGAAAATAAAATGTTCATAAATTTTTTCTGGATGGGTAGCACATTCACATTACTCTTAAGGTACAAAAGGATAAAGTGAAAAATCTCCCAGCCACCCAGTTTCCTTCCTCGAAAATAATGTTGCCAATTTATTACGATTCATTTTAGAGAGACTCTATTCAAAAGTGAATACATATGTATACTTCATCGCCCCAACCCTTTTGCACACAAATAGTAAAATACTCTGTATACTCTTCTGAACCTTGACTGTTTTAACCTAATAATAGATATGTTACGATTAAGATAAATATATCTTCAAACAGTATTCCAAACTATGGATATACCATGATTTATTTAGCCAGCCTCTTACTGATGGAATTTTGGTTGTTTCTAGTCTTTTGCTAATAACAAACAATACTTCAGAAAGTAACCTTGTAAACATGTCTTATGTACAAGCTAGTGTACCTGTAGGAAAAAGTACAACTGTGGGTGTAAAGTGATAAACAAAGCCAAATTGTCCTCCACAGGAAAAGGGCACTCCAAACAGCAGCAAAGAAGAATGCCTTTTCCCCATATCTTCCTCAATATTATACTTCCTTATAACTTTTAACCTGTAACGTTAAAAATACTTTAACATTTTATGTAAGGGTTCAAGAATAGTACAAAAGATGCTAACTTAGAAGGTTTTGAAAACCTATTGGATTTTGTTCTAGAAAAGCACATTAGGAAGAATATAGTTTTTATAATTTTACCAGTGCTTATAAATTATTTATAAAAATGAAAAGGCCACTAGCAAAAGTGCTTACAGAAAGGGTCTAAATTGTAGTTAACTCTAGAAGACAAGCTACAGTACTTTCTATTTTTAAATACCAAACAAAGATGGATGCTCTAGTAAGTTTTCTTTGGGAAGTATTTTCCAGTGTTCAAGTTCTCAGGGCTTCTATTTATGTATTTCTACTTGAAAATCAGGCTTTACCCATTTTACTGTAAATGTTAAGACTATTAGCATTAATTTTTAAAGTGAAAATTAGATTAAAAATCTCAATGGTTACTCTTAAGCCAAATATGACATTTCTGTGTCCAAATCAAAAACTAAGTATGCAATAGCCAGAATGATGGTTTTGATCTACATCATCAGTTTTTGCTGTTTGTGAAGAAGTTCTTTCCTTGTTGTTACTCACACCTCCAAACGTTATCTTTCTAGATGTTACTACTTTTCTTCATTGTTGTATAAATCTGAAATTTCCTTATGATTTAATTTGTGGCCTTCACTTACCGAATCCCGGTGAAGAAAATTTGGTGACTCATCATTTTTTAATGGTCTTGAGGCAAGAATGTCTATTTTACCTTCCAGTCTTCCCTCCATGGTTTTAATGGCATTCAAAAGAGTCTTTAGAGAGATCCCAGAGTCTCCAATCTCCTGAGAAGACCTCACAGAAGTCACGGTAGGTGCAAAGGTCACATGGTGTGTAGGGTTTGGCCTAACACTGGGCCAAACAACTGATGAACTTCGTTCCTTTACATTGTTGACACGGGGCCTATGGCTTTAAAGTAATTTTGAAGATGCAGGCCTCTCTGGAGACTTCCTCCTTCTTGGAAGCATCAGCAATTTAAAAAGACAAAATCAACTAAACCTAGAATTATTTTTCAGTGAGTGCCCCCTTTACTATGAGAAACAACACAACGTTCTAAATGAAGCTGGGATGGAAAATATACTTTAAGATGTGTTCCTTTGCTTTCAGAATGAAGAAAATACTAGTGTAAAGTATGTCCTCATGAAGAAACAAAGCATATCTAATGAGGTCCCCTTTGCCAGTATAGTCAGATTGTTAGAACCCATTTGAAGACACATTCTAGTTGCTTGGTTACCAAGGGTATACATACACAAACGTTATAGTTAAAGAAGTTACACATGCTTACACTGTTAAAAATTAAAAATAAATAATGTGATAAATTTGTAAATCATTGTTAATAGTCTCAATAGTCTCAGTCTCAATAGCCACCATGCTAACAAGTAAGCACCTTCACTACTAATACCTCTTTCAAGTGCGCTATTGCAAGTATATCTTGTTGGCAATGAGTTCTGCGTTCGCCTGTAATTAAAAACCCAAAGATACTTGTTCCTCACCTCTGCCAAAAGTTTTAAGGTTCAAATTAAAAAAACACTTCCTCTATGATAGAGATTCTCGAGGCTTTCATCATGATGATGTTCCCTATGCATGCTCACAATACAATCTATTTTGTTTCTGAAAGGCATAACCTTCTATTCTATAATAAAGTCTGCCGAGTACATTCCTAATCCTGCAATTAGAGCATGCAAGTTCAATGTCCCAATACTGCTTCAGGCATCTTTATGAACTCTTCTGTGGTTGAGTGGAACCTTGTACATCGAGGGTGTTTAAAATATTTTTGATAAATTGAGTCAAGTGAGAGAATATTCATCTTTCTGGGATCATACGGTGAGGTGGGGAGAAAGTCACCAATTTCTTAAAAGCTAATTAAAACAACATAGAAGCAATCTGTTTTATAGCTATTAAACACACCTGAGCATATTTGCCCTCTAGTGCCTTATTCAACTTGCGTAGATGGTCGTTCTGTGAACTGGTTTCAGAAAAAGAATGTAGTTGTTCTTCTAGCTGCTTAACTTTTATCTAGAGGAAAAACAGAAGAATAAAAAAACAAGTCTCATTAACGAAATATATATATATATAAATATACGTATATATACATATATATATATGTGTGTATATATATATATATATATACACACATATATATATGTACACACACACACACACTCCAAAACAGAAAAAAAAAGATGTCACAAGTTTTGCAGAAAAAAATCACAGAAAATCCTTAAACCTTGTAAAAAGCGATCCTGATTTTCTAATGACGCTACTTCTACTAAAATAGCTATTTCAACAAATAAAATAGGCTATAGCCTTATACATGTACTGAGATAATTTATTTGGTTTATAGCATTTATGGAAAGTCCAAATTAACATGACTCATGAATATAACAGTGAGACTGTGGGTAAAATATTTCAATTTTAAAGAAATTGTGGTATCTAGTATTCAAAACCCTTTCTGAGTACGGATAATTAGAATTGTCAATATATAAGGAGACAAGAGTCTTGTGTTTACCCACAGAGAATTACGAAAGTTGAATTAACAGAATTCTTATAGGCTGAATTATATTTGAAAACTAACTCATAAAGCTGACTACTCACATCTTTCACTTTAAAGAAAAGATGATTTGGGGGAATAAAATCATTAATATTTACTCACAAATCTCCAAATTGTGTGTTTTTCTACATTTTCTTCCTCTTATTCCCAACCCTCTCAATACAAATCGACAATTAACATTACTGAGCTTATCTCTGAATCAGAAAAAAATTCATCCAAAATTTTTAATTTAAATCAACTTTTTCCTCTCTCAGTATCTTTTCTTGTTTCCCACCTCTGAAGGGCAAACTCCTCTTGGTTGTAGCCACTGATTGTTTTCAAGAACTGTTAAAATTTGAGTGCTAATACTTCGTTTTTTTTAGAAAGGCTACATGAAAACACATTTTGTCTTAGGAAATCTCTCTTGTTCCATCAGCAGAATCCTTTTTCTCATCTTTGCCTGTTTCTGGTGCTCTTTTCCACAGTGTACAGTATAAAACATGTTCCATGGCTCCCCCTTAAGTGTATTCACTTAAGGTTCAGAATTAGAATGGCTGCCTCTAAAGAGAGGTATTGATGCAACACTTATTCTCATTTTAAACGTAAGCAAACTGCTGTTAACCTTAGAACTCAGTGGAAAATACTGATGAACACTCAAGAATTTTCGATTTGCCTCTCTTCAAACAAAACACAGAATATCCTTATTCCACAATATTTCTCAGGTAACTGACGCTACCCCCAGCCTCAGAGTACTCAATAAAATGCCCTGAAACTTGTGAGAAGGCATGTTCTCATCTATAAAGCACTTTACTTTTTATACTGGGTTTCTTTTCTGGAAGAATTTCTAATTCAGGACACTGAAATGGGGAAGAACACAGAAGCAAATAAATCCTGCTGCCCTCAGAGACCTGATGTTTCTGTGTCATTAAAATCCAAGTAGCTTCCACAGCTAGCTTACCAGGCAGTCTCCGAAATACCAGTATTTAGGTCAAGGTCATATCCTCCTACTGTTTCAAATGATCTAAATATATATAGATACATATTTTTAAAAATTGAGGTAGAGTTGATTTATAATATTATGTAAGTTTCAACTATACAACATAGGGATTCACAATTTTTAAAGATTATACTCCATTTATAGTTATTATAAAATATCGGCTATATTCCATGTAATGTACAGTATATCCCTGTAGCTTATTTTATATACAGTAGTCTGTACTTCTTTTTTTTTTTTTTTTTTTTTTTTTTTTTTTTTTTTGCAGTACGCGGGCCTCTCACTTTTGTGGCCTCTCCCGTTGCGGAGCACAGGCTCCGGACGCACAGGCTCAGCGGCCATGCATGGCTCACAGGCCCAGCCGCTCCGCGGCATGTGGGATCTTCCCGGACCGGGGCACGAACCCGTGTCCCCTGCATCGGCAGGCGGACTCTCAACCACTGCGCCACCAGGGAAGCCCAGTCTGTACTTCTTAATCTCCTACCCTAATATTGCCCCTTACATATATTTTCTAATATAAAACTATAAAAACATAACACTATAGAAACTGTGAGACACCTAAGAAATGGATGAAAAGGAACTTTGTGTGTGTGTGTGTGTGGTACGTCGGCCTCTCACTGTTGTGGCCTCTCCCGTTGCGGAGCACAGGCTCTGGACACGCAGGCTCAGCGGCCATGGCTCACGGGCCCAGCCGCTCCGCGGCATGTGGGATCTTCCCGGACCGGGGCACGAACCCGCGTCCCCTGCATCGGCAGGCGGACTCTCAACCACTGCACCACCAGGGAAGCCCTTCACCATTTTTTTAACCTGCATTCATCTGTGTATGCACACATGCACGTAGCTCTATGTAATTTGACCCCATGCACATATTCCTGTGATCACGACAATCAAGATACAGAACTGCTCCACTGCCGCAAAGAACTCACTTGTGCTACTTCTCTGTGTTCACACCCTCCCCCAAACTCATCCCATGTCCCCTGGCAACCAGTTATTTGTTCTCTATCGCTACTGCTTTTGTCATTTCAAGAATGTTATTTTAAACATTTAAAAATAATTAATTTTAGTATAATACATTCACATTTTTAAAAACAGCCTTACTGAGATATAGTTGAAATACAATAAGCTATGTATATTTAAAGTGTACAATTTTGATATATGTATAAACCATAATCATGATAATGAACACTTCCATTATCCCAAAAGTTCCCTTATGCCTTTTTGTAATTTCCCCCACTTCTATCTCTCCCTGTTCCTACACATCCACCCAAGGCTACCACTGACCTCTTTTCTGTCACAATCAATTCACTTTTATTTCCTAGAATTTTATATAAATGAAATCATATTTGATGTACTCATTTTTGAATGATTTTCCACTCAGCACAATTATTGTGAGATTCACTCACTCTTCTTTATATATCAATACTTCTTCCTTTCTGTTGCTGAAGAGTGTTCTGCTGAACACTGGAGTTGTTCCAGTTTTAAGCTGTTACAAGTAGAGTTGCTCTGGGCAGTTGTATACAGATCTTCGTGTAGATATACGCTTTCATTTATCTTTGGTGAATGCATAGGAGTGGAATGACTGGGTTGTATGGTCGTAGTATGTCTCACTTTTAAAGAAACTACCAAACTATTTTCCAGAGTGGCTGAGTGATTTTACATTCCCTTCAGCAATGTATGAGAGTTCCTCCACATCCTCACTAACACTTGGGGTAATCAGTTTTTCAATCTTAGACATTCTAATAGTGTGTGGTAGTACCTCACTGCAGTTTTAATTTGCATTTCCCTAATGACTGATGTTTAACATCTTTTCAGGTGCTTATTTATCATCCGTATATCTTTTTTGGTGAAACGTGTGTTCACCAAATAAATAAAATACTTTGAGCCTTTTTTTTTTCAGATTGTTTTTCCTTCTTAGTGAGTTTTGAGAGTTTTTAATAAACTGTGGAGACAAGACCTTTATCAGATATGTGATTTGCAAATGTTTTCTTCCCCCAGCCTGTAGCTTGTCATTTTCTTAACAATGTCTTTGAAGAGCATACGTTGTCAATGTTACATTTTTTCCTTTATGGATCATGCTTTTGATGTCAAATCTAAGAAATCTTAGTGTAATCCAAGATCACAATGGTTTCATCCTATGTTTCAGAAGTTTTACAGTTTTAAGTTTTACCTTTAGGGCTTTCATCCATTTTGAGTTAATTTTTATATATGGTAAGAGGTATGGATCAAAGGTATTTTGTTTTTTTGTTTCTGCATATGATACCCAATTGCTTTAGCACATTTGTTGAAAAGACCATCCTTTCTCTACTTTTACTTCTGTTGAAAATAAAATGTTCATAAATTTTTTCTGGATGGGTAGCACATTCACATTACTCTTAAGGTACAAAAGGATAAAGTGAAAAATCTCCCAGCCACCCAGTTTCCTTCCTCGAAAATAATGTTGCCAATTTATTACGATTCATTTTAGAGAGACTCTATTCAAAAGTGACTACATATGTATACTTCATCGCCCCAACCCTTTTGCACACAAATAGTAAAATACTCTGTATACTCTTCTGAACCTTGACTGTTTTAACCTAATAATAGATATGTTACGATTAAGATAAATATATCTTCAAACAGTATTCCAAACTATGGATATACCATGATTTATTTAGCCAGCCTCTTACTGATGGAATTTTGGTTGTTTCTAGTCTTTTGCTAATAACAAACAATACTTCAGAAAGTAACCTTGTAAACATGTCTTATGTACAAGCTAGTGTATCTGTAGGAAAAAGTACAACTGTGGGTGTAAGGTGATAAACAAAGCCAAATTGTCCTCCACAGGAAAAGGGCACTCCAAACAGCAGCAAAGAAGATTGCCTTTTCCCCACACCTTCCTCAAATTATACTTCCTTATAACTTTTAAACTGTAACGTTAAAAATACTTTAACGTCTTCTGTAAGGGTTCAAGAATACTACAAAAGATGCTAAGTTATAAGGTTTTGAAAACCTATTGGATTTTGTTCTAGAAAAGCACATTAGGAAGAATATAGTTTTTATAATTTTACCAGTGCTTATAAATTATTTATAAAAATGAAAAGGCCACTAGCAAAAGTGCTTACAGAAAGGGTCTAAATTGTAGTTAACTCTAGAAGACAAGCTACAGTACTTTCTATTTTTAAATACCAAACAAAGATGGATGCTCTAGTAAGTTTTCTTTGGGAAGTATTTTCCAGTGTTCAAGTTCTCAGGGCTTCTATTTATGTATTTCTACTTGAAAATCAGGCTTTACCCATTTTACTGTAAATGTTAAGACTATTAGCATTAATTTTTAAAGTGAAAATTAGATTAAAAATCTCAATGGTTACTCTTAAGCCAAATATGACATTTCTGTGTCCAAATCAAAAACTAAGTATGCAATAGCCAGAATGATGGTTTTGATCTACATCATCAGTTTTTGCTGTTTGTGAAGAAGTTCTTTCCTTGTTGTTACTCACACCTCCAAACGTTATCTTTCTAGATGTTACTACTTTTCTTCATTGTTGTATAAATCTGAAATTTCCTTATGATTTAATTTGTGGCCTTCACTTACTGAATCCCGGTGAAGAAAATTTGGTGACTCATCATTTTTTAATGGTCTTGAGGCAAGAATGTCTATTTTACCTTCCAGTCTTCCCTCCATGGTTTTAATGGCATTCAAAAGAGTCTTTAGAGAGATCCCAGAGTCTCCAATCTCCTGAGAAGACCTCACAGAAGTCACGGTAGGTGCAAAGGTCACATGGTGTGTAGGGTTTGGCCTAACACTGGGCAAAACAACTGATGAACTTCGTTCCTTTACATTGTTGACACCAGGCCTATGGCTTTAAAGTAATTTTGAAGATGCAGGCCTCTCTGGAGACTTCCTCCTTCTTGGAAGCATCAGCAATTTAAAAAGACAAAATCAACTAAACCTAGAATTATTTTTCAGTGAGTGCCCCCTTTACTATGAGAAACAGCACAACGTTCTAAATGAAGCTGGGATGGAAAATATACTTTAAAATGTGTTCCTTTGCTTTCAGAATGAAGAAAATACTAGTGTAAAGTATGTCCTCATGAAGAAACAAAGCATATCTAATGAGGTCCCCTTTGCCAGTATAGTCAGATTGTTAGAACCCATTTGAAGACACATTCTAGTTGCTTGGTTACCAAGGGCATACATACACAAACGTTATAGTTAAAGAAGTTACACATGCTTACACTGTTAAAAATTAAAAATAAATAATGTGATAAATTTGTAAATCATTGTTAATAGTCTCAATAGTCTCAGTCTCAATAGCCACCATGCTAACAAGTAAGCACCTTCACTACTAATACCTCTTTCAAGTGCACTATTGCAAGTATATCTTGTTGGCAATGAGTTCTGCGTTCGCCTGTAATTAAAAACCCAAAGATACTTGTTCCTCACCTCTGCCAAAAGTTTTAAGGTTCAAATTAAAAAAACACTTCCTCTATAATATTCTCGAGGCTTTCATCATGATGATGTTCCCTATGCATGCTCACAATACAATCTATTTTGTTTCTGAAAGGCATAACCTTCTATTCTATAATAAAGTCTGCCGAGTACATTCCTAATCCTGCAATTAGAGCATGCAAGTTCAATGTCCCAATACTGCTTCAGGCATCTTTATGAACTCTTCTGTGGTTGAGTGGAACCTTGTACATCGAGGGTGTTTAAAATATTTTTGATAAATTGAGTCAAGTGAGAGAATATTCATCTTTCTGGGATCATACGGTGAGGTGGGGAGAAAGTCACCAATTTCTTAAAAGCTAATTAAAACAACATAGAAGCAATCTGTTTTATAGCTATTAATCACACCTGAGCATATTTGCCCTCTAGTGCCTTATTCAACTTGCGTAGATGGTCGTTCTGTGAACTGGTTTCAGAAAAAGAATGTAGTTGTTCTTCTAGCTGCTTAACTTTTATCTAGAGGAAAAACAGAAGAATAAAAAAACAAGTCTCATTAACGAAATATATATATATATAAATATACGTATATATACATATATATATATGTGTGTATATATATATATATATATACACACATATATATATGTACACACACACACACACTCCAAAACAGAAAAAAAAAGATGTCACAAGTTTTGCAGAAAAAAATCACAGAAAATCCTTAAACCTTGTAAAAAGCGATCCTGATTTTCTAATGACGCTACTTCTACTAAAATAGCTATTTCAACAAATAAAATAGGCTATAGCCTTATACATGTACTGAGATAATTCATTTGGTTTATAGCATTTATGGAAAGTCCAAATTAACATGACTCATGAATATAACAGTGAGACTTTGTGGGTAAAATATTTCAATTTTAAAGAAATTGTGGTATCTAGTATTCAAAACCCTTTCTGAGTACGGATAATTAGAATTGTCAATATGTAAGGAGACAAGAGTCTTGTGTTTACCCACAGAGAATTACGAAAGTTGAATTAACAGAATTCTTATAGGCTGAATTATATTTGAAAACTAACTCATAAAGCTGACTACTCACATCTTTCACTTTAAAGAAAAGATGATTTGGGGGAATAAAATCATTAATATTTACTCACAAATCTCCAAATTGTGTGTTTTTCTACATTTTCTTCCTCTTATTCCCAACCCTCTCA
Organism: Hyperoodon ampullatus; assembly: GCF_949752795.1. NCBI lineage: Eukaryota > Metazoa > Chordata > Mammalia > Artiodactyla > Ziphiidae > Hyperoodon > Hyperoodon ampullatus. Next base: position 100,363,887 of record NC_136921.1, read on the forward strand.
ATACAAATCGACAATTAACATTACTGAGCTTATCTCTGAATCAGAAAAAAATTCATCCAAAATTTTTAATTTAAATCAACTTTTTCCTCTCTCAGTATCTTTTCTTGTTTCCCACCTCTGAAGGGCAAACGCCTCTTGGTTGTAGCCACTGATTGTTTTCAAGCACTGTTAAAATTTGAGTGCTAATACTTCGTTTTTTTTAGAAAGGCTACATGAAAACACATTTTGTCTTAGGAAATCTCTCTTGTTCCATCAGCAGAATCCTTTTTCTCATCTTTGCCTGTTTCTGGTGCTCTTTTCCACAGTGTACAGTATAAAACATGTTCCATGGCTCCCCCTTAAGTGTATTCACTTAAGGTTCAGAATTAGAATGGCTGCCTCTAAAGAGAGGTACTGATGCAACACTTATTCTCATTTTAAACGTAAGCAAACTGCTGTTAACCTTAGAACTCAGTGGAAAATACTGATGAACACTCAAGAATTTTCGATTTGCCTCTCTTCAAACAAAACACAGAATATCCTTATTCCACAATATTTCTCAGGTAACTGACGCTACCCCCAGCCTCAGAGTACTCAATAAAATGCCCTGAAACTTGTGAGAAGGCATGTTCTCATCTATAAAGCACTTTACTTTTTATACTGGGTTTCTTTTCTGGAAGAATTTCTAATTCAGGACACTGAAATGGGGAAGAACACAGAAGCAAATAAATCCTGCTGCCCTCAGAGATCTGATGTTTCTGTGTCATTAAAATCCAAGTAGCTTCCACAGCTAGCTTACCAGGCAGTCTCGGAAATACCAGTATTTAGGTCAAGGTCATATCCTCCTACTGTTTCAAATGATCTAAATATATATAGATACATATTTTTAAAAATTGAGGTAGAGTTGATTTATAATATTATGTAAGTTTCAACTATACAACATAGGGATTCACAATTTTTAAAGATTATACTCCATTTATAGTTATTATAAAATATCGGCTATATTCCATGTAATGTACAATATATCCTTGTAGCTTATTTTATACACAGTAGTCTGTACTTCTTAATCTCCTACCCTAATATTGCCCCTTACATATATTTTCTAATATAAAACTATAAAAACATAACACTATAGAAACTGTGAGACACCTAAGAAATGGATGAAATGGAACTTTTTGTGTGTGTGTGTGTGGTACGTCGGCCTCTCACTGTTGTGGCCTCTCCCGTTGCGGAGCACAGGCTCCGGACACGCAGGCTCAGCGGCCATGGATCACAGGCCAAGCCACTCCGCGGCATGTGGGATCTTCCCGGACCGGGGCACGAACCCGCGTCCCCTGCATCGGCAGGCGGACTCTCAACCACTGCGCCACCAGGGAAGCCCTTCACCATTTTTTTAACCTGCATTCATCTGTGTATGCACACATGCACGTAGCTCTATGTAATTTGACCCCATGCACATATTCCTGTGATCACGACAATCAAGATACAGAACTGCTCCACTGCCGCAAAGAACTCACTTGTGCTACTTCTCTGTGTTCACACCCTCCCCCAAACTCATCCCAGGTCCCCTGGCAACCAGTAATTTGTTCTCTATCGCTACTGCTTTTGTCATTTCAAGAATGTTATTTTAAACATTTAAAAATAATTAATTTTAGTATAATACATTCACATTTTTTAAAACAGCCTTACTGAGATATAGTTGAAATACAATAAGCTATGTATATTTAAAGTGTACAATTTTGATATATGTATAAACCATAATCATGATAATGAACACTTCCATTATCCCAAAAGTTCCCTTATGCCTTTTTGTAATTTCCCCCACTTCTATCTCTCCCTGTTCCTACACATCCACCCAAGGCTACCACTGACCTCTTTTCTGTCACAATCAATTCACTTTTATTTCCTAGAATTTTATATAAATGAAATCATATTTGATGTACTCATTTTTGAACGATTTTCCACTCAGCACAATTATTGTGAGATTCACTCACTCTTCTTTATATATCAATACTTCTTCCTTTCTGTTGCTGAATAGTGTCCTGCTGAACACTGGAGTTGTTCCAGTTTTAAGCTGTTACAAGCAGAGTTGCTCTGGGCAGTTGTATACAGATCTTCGTGTAGATATACGCCTTCATTTATCTTTGGTGAATGCATAGGAGTGGAATGCCTGGGTTGTATGGTCGTAGTATGTCTCACTTTTAAAGAAACTACCAAACTATTTTCCAGAGTGGCTGAGTGATTTTACATTCCCTTCAGCAATGTATGAGAGTTCCTCCACATCCTCACTAACACTTGGGGTAATCAGTTTTTCAATCTTAGACATTCTAATAGTTTGTGGTAGTACCTCACTGCAGTTTTAATTTGCATTTCCCTAATGACTGATGTTTAACATCTTTTCAGGTGCTTATTTATCATCCGTATATCTTTTTTGGTGAAACGTGTGTTCACCAAATAAATAAAATACTTTGAGCCTTTTTTTTTTTCAGATTGTTTTTCCTTCTTAGTGAGTTTTGAGAGTTTTTAATAAACTGTGGAGACAAGACCTTTATCAGATATGTGATTTGCAAATGTTTTCTTCCCCCAGCCTGTAGCTTGTCATTTTCTTAACAATGTCTTTGAAGAGCATACGTTGTCAATGTTACATTTTTTCCTTTATGGATCATGCTTTTGATGTCAAATCTAAGAAATCTTAGTGTAATCCAAGATCACAATGGTTTCATCCTATGTTTCAGAAGTTTTACAGTTTTAAGTTTTACCTTTAGGGCTTTCATCCATTTTGAGTTAATTTTTATATATGGTAAGAGGTATGGATCAAAGGTATTTTGTTTTTTTGTTTCTGCATATGATACCCAATTGCTTTAGCACATTTGTTGAAAAGACCATCCTTTCTCTACTTTTACTTCTGTTGAAAATAAAATGTTCATAAATTTTTTCTGGATGGGTAGCACATTCACATTACTCTTAAGGTACAAAAGGATAAAGTGAAAAATCTCCCAGCCACCCAGTTTCCTTCCTCGAAAATAATGTTGCCAATTTATTACGATTCATTTTAGAGAGACTCTATTCAAAAGTGACTACATATGTATACTTCATCGCCCCAACCCTTTTGCACACAAATAGTAAAATACTCTGTATACTCTTCTGAACCTTGACTGTTTTAACCTAATAATAGATATGTTACGATTAAGATAAATATATCTTCAAACAGTATTCCAAACTATGGATATACCATGATTTATTTAGCCAGCCTCTTACTGATGGAATTTTGGTTGTTTCTAGTCTTTTGCTAATAACAAACAATACTTCAGAAAGTAACCTTGTAAACATGTCTTATGTACAAGCTAGTGTATCTGTAGGAAAAAGTACAACTGTGGGTGTAAGGTGATAAACAAAGCCAAATTGTCCTCCACAGGAAAAGGGCACTCCAAACAGCAGCAAAGAAGATTGCCTTTTCCCCACACCTTCCTCAAATTATACTTCCTTATAACTTTTAAACTGTAACGTTAAAAATACTTTAACGTCTTCTGTAAGGGTTCAAGAATACTACAAAAGATGCTAAGTTATAAGGTTTTGAAAACCTATTGGATTTTGTTCTAGAAAAGCACATTAGGAAGAATATAGTTTTTATAATTTTACCAGTGCTTATAAATTATTTATAAAAATGAAAAGGCCACTAGCAAAAGTGCTTACAGAAAGGGTCTAAATTGTAGTTAACTCTAAAGACAAGCTACAGTACTTTCTATTTTTAAATACCAAACAAAGATGGATGCTCTAGTAAGTTTTCTTTGGGAAGTATTTTCCAGTGTTCAAGTTCTCAGGGCTTCTATTTATGTATTTCTACTTGAAAATCAGGCTTTACCCATTTTACTGTAAATGTTAAGACTATTAGCATTAATTTTTAAAGTGAAAATTAGATTAAAAATCTCAATGGTTACTCTTAAGCCAAATATGACATTTCTGTGTCCAGATCAAAAACTAAGTATGCAATAGCCAGAATGATGGTTTTGATCTACATCATCAGTTTTTGCTGTTTGTGAAGAAGTTCTTTCCTTGTTGTTACTCACACCTCCAAACGTTATCTTTCTAGATGTTACTACTTTTCTTCATTGTTGTATAAATCTGAAATTTCCTTATGATTTAATTTGTGGCCTTCACTTACTGAATCCCGGTGAAGAAAATTTGGTGACTCATCATTTTTTAATGGTCTTGAGGCAAGAATGTCTATTTTACCTTCCAGTCTTCCCTCCATGGTTTTAATGGCATTCAAAAGAGTCTTTAGAGAGATCCCAGAGTCTCCAATCTCCTGAGAAGACCTCACAGAAGTCACGGTAGGTGCAAAGGTCACATGGTGTGTAGGGTTTGGCCTAACACTGGGCAAAACAACTGATGAACTTCGTTCCTTTACATTGTTGACACGGGGCCTATGGCTTTAAAGTAATTTTGAAGATGCAGGCCTCTCTGGAGACTTCCTCCTTCTTGGAAGCATCAGCAATTTAAAAAGACAAAATCAACTAAACCTAGAATTATTTTTCAGTGAGTGCCCCCTTTACTATGAGAAACAACACAACGTTCTAAATGAAGCTGGGATGGAAAATATACTTTAAGATGTGTTCCTTTGCTTTCAGAATGAAGAAAATACTAGTGTAAAGTATGTCCTCATGAAGAAACAAAGCATATCTAATGAGGTCCCCTTTGCCAGTATAGTCAGATTGTTAGAACCCATTTGAAGACACATTCTAGTTGCTTGGTTACCAAGGGTATACAAACACAAACGTTATAGTTAAAGAAGTTACACATGCTTACACTGTTAAAAATTAAAAATAAATAATGTGATAAATTTGTAAATCATTGTTAATAGTCTCAATAGTCTCAGTCTCAATAGCCACCATGCTAACAAGTAAGCACCTTCACTACTAATACCTCTTTCAAGTGCGCTATTGCAAGTATATCTTGTTGGCAATGAGTTCTGCGTTCGCCTGTAATTAAAAACCCAAAGATACTTGTTCCTCACCTCTGCCAAAAGTTTTAAGGTTCAAATTAAAAAAACACTTCCTCTATGATAGAGATTCTCGAGGCTTTCATCATGATGATGTTCCCTATGCATGCTCACAATACAATCTATTTTGTTTCTGAAAGGCATAACCTTCTATTCTATAATAAAGTCTGCCGAGTACATTCCTAATCCTGCAATTAGAGCATGCAAGTTCAATGTCCCAATACTGCTTCAGGCATCTTTATGAACTCTTCTGTGGTTGAGTGGAACCTTGTACATCGAGGGTGTTTAAAATATTTTTGATAAATTGAGTCAAGTGAGAGAATATTCATCTTTCTGGGATCATACGGTGAGGTGGGGAGAAAGTCACCAATTTCTTAAAAGCTAATTAAAACAACATAGAAGCAATCTGTTTTATAGCTGTTAATCACACCTGAGCATATTTGCCCTCTAGTGCCTTATTCAACTTGCGTAGATGGTCGTTCTGTGAACTGGTTTCAGAAAAAGAATGTAGTTGTTCTTCTAGCTGCTTAACTTTTATCTAGAGGAAAAACAGAAGAATAAAAAAACAAGTCTCATTAATGAAATATATATATATATATAAATATACGTATATGTACATATATATATATGTGTGTATATATATATATATATATGTACACACATATATATATATATACACACGCACACACTCCAAAACAGAAAAAAAAGATGTCACAAGTTTTGCAGAAAAAAATCACAGAAAATCCTTAAACCTTGTAAAAAGCGATCCTGTTTTTCTAATGACGCTACTTCTACTAAAATAGCTATTTCAACAAATAAAATAGGCTATAGCCTTATACATGTACTGAGATAATTCATTTGGTTTATAGCATTTATGGAAAGTCCAAATTAACATGACTCATGAATATAACAGTGAGACTTTGTGGGTAAAATATTTCAATTTTAAAGAAATTGTGGTATCTAGTATTCAAAACCCTTTCTGAGTACGGATAATTAGAATTGTCAATATGTAAGGAGACAAGAGTCTTGTGTTTACCCACAGAGAATTACGAAAGTTGAATTAACAGAATTCTTATAGGCTGAATTATATTTGAAAACTAACTCATAAAGCTGACTACTCACATCTTTCACTTTAAAGAAAAGATGATTTGGGGGAATAAAATCATTAATATTTACTCACAAATCTCCAAATTGTGTGTTTTTCTACATTTTCTTCCTCTTATTCCCAACCCTCTCAATACAAATCGACAATTAACATTACTGAGCTTATCTCTGAATCAGAAAAAAATTCATCCAAAATTTTTAATTTAAATCAACTTTTTCCTCTCTCAGTATCTTTTCTTGTTTCCCACCTCTGAAGGGCAAACGCCTCTTGGTTGTAGCCACTGATTGTTTTCAAGCACTGTTAAAATTTGAGTGCTAATACTTCGTTTTTTTTAGAAAGGCTACATGAAAACACATTTTGTCTTAGGAAATCTCTCTTGTTCCATCAGCAGAATCCTTTTTCTCATCTTTGCCTGTTTCTGGTGCTCTTTTCCACAGTGTACAGTATAAAACATGTTCCATGGCTCCCCCTTAAGTGTATTCACTTAAGGTTCAGAATTAGAATGGCTGCCTCTAAAGAGAGGTATTGATGCAACACTTATTCTCATTTTAAACGTAAGCAAACTGCTGTTAACCTTAGAACTCAGTGGAAAATACTGATGAACACTCAAGAATTTTCGATTTGCCTCTCTTCAAACAAAACACAGAATATCCTTATTCCACAATATTTCTCAGGTAACTGACGCTACCCCCAGCCTCAGAGTACTCAATAAAATGCCCTGAAACTTGTCAGAAGGCATGTCCTCATCTATAAAGCACTTTACTTTTTATACTGGGTTTCTTTTCTGGAAGAATTTCTAATTCAGGACACTGAAATGGGGAAGAACACAGAAGCAAATAAATCCTGCTGCCCTCAGAGATCTGATGTTTCTGTGTCATTAAAATCCAAGTAGCTTCCACAGCTAGCTTACCAGGCAGTCTCGGAAATACCAGTATTTAGGTCAAGGTCATATCCTCCTACTGTTTCAAATGATCTAAATATATATAGATACATATTTTTAAAAATTGAGGTAGAGTTGATTTATAATATTATGTAAGTTTCAACTATACAACATAGGGATTCACAATTTTTAAAGATTATACTCCATTTATAGTTATTATAAAATATCGGCTATATTCCATGTAATGTACAATATATCCTTGTAGCTTATTTTATACACAGTAGTCTGTACTTCTTAATCTCCTACCCTAATATTGCCCCTTACATATATTTTCTAATATAAAACTATAAAAACATAACACTATAGAAACTGTGAGACACCTAAGAAATGGATGAAAAGGAACTTATTTTCTTTTTCGTACACGGGCCTCTCACTGTTGTGGCCTCTCCCGTTGCAGAGCACAGGCTCCGGACACGCAGGCTCAGCGGCCATGGCTCACGGGCCCAGCCGCTCCGCGGCATGTGGGATCTTCCCGGACCGGGGCACACCCCGCATTCCCTGCATCGGAAGGCGGACTCTCAACCACTGCACCACCAGGGAATCCCAGCGTTATCGTTTTACTGGACAACATACTGTTGCACAACCATGATTTAGCAACTGCCTTTCAGATCACCTGCCATTTCTGGGCTGGATTTTGTCTGCTAACCCTATGGCAAGTTCCTTGGGAAGATGAGATAAGATTAACACTGAGGTGTTCGGCAAATCTCTATTGAGATTACTTATTCAGTCAGCTCTATAGCTGCCAAGCCTAACCAGACTTCACTTCATACCATTCAGTCCAGTGGTGCTCAACTATGTGTGCACATTGGAATCAACGGGGATTTAAAAAGTATTGAAGCCTATGACTTATTTCCTGAGATTCTGATTTAAGTGCTCTGGGGTGCAAGCCCACTCATGGGGAGTTTTCCCTTTATATTTTATTATGAAAAAATTTAAATATACAGAAAAATTGAAATGTGCATACACCTGCCTTTCAAATTCAACCATTAACATTTTTATACTTACTTATCATATATCCATCCATCATTTCCTGTATCGATCTACCAAACGATTTTCTTTTTTCTTTTTTTAATGATTCATTTCAAAGTAAATGGCAGACATCATATACTTCCTAGCATGAAGAGTTTTTAAAATTCCCCAGGGGAGCCTACTGTGTAGCTAAGGCTGAGAACCACTAACTTAGACTTCAGTGTTTCTACTGAAGTTGGTTTAAGGCAGGTCTAGCCTTATTAGTGGCAAGCTTCCTGCTCTGAGGACACTTTAGGGACAAAACTCACATGGAGTGAAAGAAGAGTATCATCTCATGCACAAGTCAATTCTATTGCCTTGCATCTCAATTTCCAGGGTTATTTCTTTTTAGGAATGTTATAAAAATTTTGCAAAAAGGAAAACATATGCGATGGAGGGAATCAAGATGGTGGAGTAGGATGATGCTGAGCTCACCTACCCCTACAAACAAATCAAAAACACATCTATATGTGTAGCAGCTCTCAGTGAAAACAAACTGGAGACTGGCAGGAAGATGTCTACAACCAAGGCTGCAAAGAAAGATCCACAGAGTTTGGTAGGAAGGGAGAAGTGATCAGGTTGGGACCTATGTCCCTAGTAGGGATACAGAAGAGGAGGGGATATCACAGGTTCAGAGATCCTCCCTGGGGATTTTTGGGCTTGAACCACATATTAGGAACCTCAGTCCTGGGGACCAACAATGGAAAGATGAATCCCACTAGCTGGTTTGAAAATCAGTGGGACATACCAGAGAGCTGTAAGAACCTGAGACTCCGCTACTGAAGAGTGCACACACGCTTGCTTACTCCCAGGAACAATGGAGAGGAAACAGATTAAAAATGGCCTGGGGCTCTGGCCGGTTTCCCAAGACCACCCCAACAGCTGCCCTAGCCTGCACGGATGACAGCTCCAGCCCCTCTTGCTCTGGAGCAGCTCCACACTAGGTAAAGGCTGCCACTGTCAAGGAGGATAAGCACTTGGGGGAGATGGAGCAGTTCAGACTGGGCCCTGCATCTGAACAGGGTGAGGGCAATCATTACCAGTGTGTGCAGAAGTGGTGGGGCAGGAGCTACCTGGAACTCCTACTGATGTGCTGGGACCATCCCAGTGCATACCCCAGCCAACGCCAGGTACCTACTCTGGAACCTTTTGCTCCGATGCAGCTGCCCACTAGGCTGAAGGCTGCCATTGCTGGAGGGGAGAGGGAGTGCACACTTAACAGGGAAAAAACCAGCCTGGACCTAACCCTTAGGGCTTCTGCTCCAGCACCTTGATACCTGGCCCTACACCTGATAGGGTGGCTATAGCCATTGAGCAGAGGAGAAATGCCAGCTCACACCTTGCTCTGGTTCTAGCCCCTCCGTCTCTGGCCCTACCTCCCACCAAGGTGGTAACTGCCAGCACACCCTGGGGGAAGATGTAACCTGTGCTCATTTCAGATTCAGCTCTCCCAACAAAGCCACTGGACACGAGCAGACTGCACAGGGACACTCCCACACGAGGTCACCCCTTTACGTTTGGGATAAGTAACTTTTACCTAGAGATACAGAAAGTAAAGCAAAATGAGAAGATAAAAGAATGTATTTGAAACAAAAGAACAAAAAACAACCCTGAAAAAAACAACTAATGAAATAGAGATAAATAATTTACCAGATATAGAGGTCCAAGCATTAGTAATAAGAATGCTAACTGAACTTGGGGAAAGAATAGATGAATAGAGTAAGAATTTTAACAAGGGACTAGAAAATATAAAAAAGAACCAGTTGGAGCTGAAAATCATAATAACTGAAATGAAAAGTACACTAAAGGGCTTCCCTGGTGGTGCAGTGGTTGAGAGTCTGCCTGCCAATTCAGGGGACACGGGTTCGTGCCCCGGTCTGGGAGGATCACACATGCCGCGGAGTGGATGGTTCTGTGGGCCATGGCCGCTGGGCCTGCGCGTCCGGAACCTCTGCTCGGCAGCGGGAGAGGCCACAACAGTGAGAGGCCTGCGTACCACAAAAAACAAAACAAAAAAAGTACACTAAAAGGAATTAATAACAGACTAGGAGATACAGAAGAATGCATAAGTAATCAGGAAGATACAGTATTGGAAATCACCAATTCAGAAGAGCAAAAAGGAAAACAAATTTAAAAAAATGAGGATAGTTGAAGGAACCTCTGGGACAACATTCCCATTTTAGGGGTCCTAGAAGGAGAAGAGCAAGAGAAGAAGGTTAAAAATGTATTTGATGAAATTATGGCTGAAAAAATTTATTCCTGAGGATGAAGAAAGAAACAGATTTCTAGGTATAGGAAGTACAAAGAGTTCCAAATAAGATGAACCTAAAAAGACCCACACCAAGACATATAATTAAAATGGCAAAAGTTAACGAGAGAATTTTAAAGGCAGCAAGAAAAAAAAAAATAAAGACTAACATACAAAGGAACCTCCGTAAGGCTATCAGCTGCTTTTTCCATAGAAACTTGGCAGGTCAGAAGGGAGTGGCATGATATATTTAAAGTATTGAAAGGGAAAAACCTACAAGCCAGAATACTCTACCCAGCAAAATTATTATTCAGAATTGAAAGAGAGATGAACAACTTCTCAGAGAAGCAAAAACTAAGAGAGCTCATCTAACTGATGTTACAAGTGTTAAAGGGTCTTCTCTAAGTGGAAAAGGCTACAAGAAGAATTTATAGGAAAGGAAAATCCCACTAGAAAAGGCAAATATAAGATAAAGGTTGTGGATCAACTACTTAAATAAGCTAGTACAAGATTAAGAGACAAAAATTATAAAATCAACCATAACTACAATAAATAGTTAAGGGATAGACATGAATATGTAAAATATGACATTGAAAACACAAAATGTGGTGGGAGGGAATAAAAAATGTGGCTTTTTAAAAGTGTATAAATGTACCTGAACTGAAATGACTATCGGTTTAAAATAAGCACATAAAGTTCTAGGTCAACATATATGAACTCCACAGTAACCACAAATAAAAAACCTACAATAGATACAATAGATACACAAACCTACAATAGATACAAGCACACCACTAAAGAAAATCATCAAACCACAAGGGAAGGAAGTAAAAGAAGAAGATAACAGAGAAGAACTATAAAAACAACCAGAAAACTAGGGACAAAATGGCAATAAGTACACACTTATCAATAATCACTTTAAATATCAATGGGCTAAATGCTCCAGTCAAAAGACATAGGGTGGCTGACTGGATAAAAATGAAGACCCATCTATATGCTGCCTGCAAGAGACACATCTCAGAGACACACACACAGCCTGAAAGTGAGGGGATGGAAAAAGATAGTTCATGTAAATGGAAGAGGAAAAAAATGCTGAGGTAGCAATACTCATAGCAGACAAAGTAGACTTTAAAATAAAGTCTATAACAAAAGAAAACAAACAGCATTATATAATAATAAAGGGATCTGTACAAGAATAGGATTAACTTTCATTAACATATATGTACATAAAACAGGTGAACCTAATCAGGAGCATCTAAACATATAGAGCAAATATTAACAGACATAAAGGCAGAAAAAGACAACAATACAATAATAGTACGGGACTTTAACACTCCACTTGTATCAATGGACAGAAAATCAATAAGGAAAGAGTGGTCTTAAATGGCACATTAGACCAGTTGGTCTTAATAGATATCTATGGGACTTTCGTCCAAAAACAGAAGAATACACATTCTTTTTAAATGCAGATGGGGGATTCCCTGGTGGCACAGTGGTTGGGAGTCCACCTGCCAATGCAGGGGACACAGGTTCGAGCCCTGGCCTGGGAAGATCCCACATGCCACGGAGCAACTAAGCCCATGCGCCACAACTGCTGAGCCTGTGCTCTGGAGCTCGCGTGCCACAACTACTGAAGGGCGTGCACCTAGGGCCCATGCTCCACAACAAGAGAAGCCACTGCAATGAGAAGCCTGCACACAGCAATGAAGAACAGCCCCTGCGTGCCACAACCAGAGAAAGCCTGCGCACAGCAATGAAGACCCAATGCAGCCAAAAATTTAAAAAAATAAAAAATAAATAAAATTTAAATGCATATGGAATGTTTTTCAGGATAGATCACAAGCTAGGCCATAAAACAAGTCTCAACAAATTGAAGAGAACAGAAATTATATCAAGCATTTTTTTATGAACACAATGGTATGTAACTAGAAATCAACTACAGGAAGAAAAATGGGAAAACCACAAACGTGGAGACTACACAACATGCTATTAAAACCTATGGGTAGGTAAAGAAATCAAAGAGGAAATCAGAAAATACCTTGAAACAAATGAAAATAAAAACACAACTTTCCAAAATCTACGAGATGCAGCAAAAACAGTCCTAAGAGGGAAGTTTACGGCGACACAGGACTACCTCAAGAAAAAAGAAAAATTTCAAATGAACAACCTAACATACCATCTAAAGGAATTAGAAAAAGAACAAAGCCCAAAGTCAAAAGGAAGGAAATAATAAAGATCAGAGAGGAAGAAATGAAAAGGAGACTAAAAAAAAAAAACACCAATAGAAAGGATCAATGAAACTAAGAGCTGTTTTTTTGAAAAGATAAATAAAATCAATAAGCCTTTAGCCAGGCACTTTAAGAAAAAAAGACAGAGAACACAAATGAACAAAATAATAACTGAAAGAGGAGAAATTACAACTGATATCACAGAGGTACATAAAAACATCAGAAGAGAATACTATGAACAGCTATATGCCAACAAATTGGACAACCTAGAAGAAATGGATAAATTTCTAGAAACATACAATCTTCCAAGACTGAATGAGGAAGAAAGAGATAATCTGAACAGACTGATCACTAGTAGTGGAATTGAATTAGTAATCAAAAAACTCCCAGGAAACAAAAGTCCAGGACCTGACAGCTTCACAGGGAAATTCTATCAATAACAAACATATAAAGAAGAGCTGATACCTATCCTTCTCAAACTACTCCAAAAAACTGAAGAGGAGGGAACACTCCCAAATTCATTCTATGAGCCTACGATTATCCTGATACCAAAATCAGACAAAGACACCACAAAAAAAGAGAAAATTACAGGCCAACATCTCTGATTAATATAGTTGCAAAAATCCTCAACAAAATATTAGAAAACTGAATTCAACAATTATAAAAAGGATTATATACCGTGATCCAGTGGGATTTATTCCAGGGATGCAAGGATGGTTTAATACCTACAAATTAATCAATGTGATACACCACATTAACAAAACAAAGGATAAGAATCACATGATCATCTCAACAGATGTAGAAAAAGCATTTGAAAAAATTCAACAAACATTCATGATACAAACTTTCATCAAAGTTGGTATAGATGAAACATATCTCAACATAAATAAAGGCCATTTATGACAAACCGGCAGCTAACATCATACGCAATGTTGGAAAGCTGAAAGCTTTTCCTCTAAAATCAGAAACAAGACAAGGATGCCTACTCTTCCCATTTATATTTTACACAGTATTGGAAATCCTAGACACAGGAATCAGACAAGAAAAAGAAATAAAAGGCATCAAACTGGAAGGGAAAAGGTAAATCTGTCACTATTTGCAGATGACATTATACTTATATATAAAACCCTAAAGTCTCCACCAAAAAACTATTAGAATAAATTAATTCAGTAAAGTTGCAGGATACAAGATTAATATACAGAAGTCTGTTGCTTTTCTATACTCTTACAATGAACAATCACAAAGAGAAAGCAAAACAATCCTGTTTAAAATCACACCAAAAGAATAAAATACCTAGGAATGATCTTAACCAAGAAGGTGAAAGACCTATACTCTCCAAAACTATAAAACACTGGTGAAGGAAATTAAAGATGATATAAGGAAAGGGAAAGATATCCCATGTTCACAGAAATTTTGGTAAAATGTCCATACTACACAAAGCAATCTACAGATTTAATGCAATCCCTATCAAAAACCCAGGACATTTTTCACAGAACTGGAATAATCATAAAATTTATATTGAACCACAAAAGATCCTGAATAGCCAAAGCAATCTTGAGAAAAATGAACAAAGTTGGAGTTAACATATGCACCCTGACTTCAGACTATACTACAAAGCTATAGTAATCAAAATAGTATGGTACTGGAATAAAAAGAGACACATAGATCAATGGAACAAAACAGAGAGTCCAGAAAGAAACCCACACATATATGGTCAATTATTTTACAACAAAGGAACCAAGAATATACAATGGGAAAAAGGTAGTCTCTTCAATAAACTGTGTTGGGGAAATTGGACAGGCACTTGACAAAGAAAGAAAATGGACCACTAACTTATACCATTTACAAAAATTAACTTGAAATGGATTAAAGACTTGAATGTAAGACCCGAAACCACAAAACTCCTAGAAGAAAACACAGAACACTCTTTGACATACATTGTAGCAATCTTTCTTGGGTTCTTTCTCCTAAGGCAAAGGAAACAAAAGCAAAAATAAAACAAATGGGACCTAATTAAGCTTAAAACCTTTTGCACAGCAAAGAAAACCATTGACAAAATGAAAAGACAACCTACTGAGTGGGAGAAAATGTTTGCAAATGGAATGACTGATAAGGGGTTAATAAACAAACTACGTAAACAGCAAATACAACTCAATATCAAAAATCCCAAACACCCCAATTAAAAAAATGGTCAGAAAACCTGAATAGACATTTCTTCAAAGAAGATGTACAGAGGGCCAACATGCACATGAAAAGATGCTCAACACTGCTTATCATCAGGGAAATGCAAATCAAAACCACAATGAGATATCACCTCACACCTGTCAGAAAGGCTATCATCAAAAAGACCACAAATAACAAACATTGGCAAGGATGTGGAGAAAGGGGAACCCTAGTGCAATGTTGGTGGGAATGTAAATTGTTGCAGCCATATGGAAAACAGTATGGAGGTTCCTCAAAAAACTAAAAATAGAACTACCATATGATCGAGCAATTTCTCCCAAGTATATATCTGAAGAAAATGAAAATACTAATTCAAAAACCCCAATGTTCAATAATAGTGGGGGACTTTAACACCTCACTTACACCAATGGACAAATCATCCAAACAGAAAATTAATAAGGAAACACAAGCATTAAATGACACAATAAACCAGATAGATTTAATTGATAGTTATAGGACATTCGATCCAAAAACAGCAGATTACACTTTCTTCTCAAGTGCGCATGGAACAGTCTTCAGGATAGATCACATCTTGGTTCACAAATCAAGCCTCAGTAAATTTGAGAAAATTGAAATCATATCAAGCATCTTTTCTGAGCAAAATGCTGTGAGATTAGACATCAATTACAGGGAAAATTACATAAAAACCACAAACACATGGAGGCTAAACAATACATTACTAAATAACCAAGAGATTACTGAAGAAATCAAAGAGGAAATCAAAAAATACCCAGAGAAAATGACAATGAAAACATGACGATCCAAAACCTATGGGATGCAGCAAAAGCAGTTCTAAGAGGGAAGTTTATAGCTATACAAGCCTACCTCAAGAAACAGGAAAAATCTCAAATAAACAATCTAACCTTACACCTAAAGGAACTAGAGAAAGAACAACAAACAAAACCCAAAGTTAGCAGAAGGAAAGAATTCATGAAGCTCAGAACAGAAATAAATGAAATAGAAACAAAGAACACAATAGCAAAGATCAATAAAACTAAAAGCTGGTCCTTTGAAAAGATAAACAAAATTGATAAACCATTAGCCAGACTCATCAAGAAAAGGAGGGAGAGGACTCAAATCAATAAGATTAGAAATGAAAAAGGAGAAGTTAGTTACAACAGACACCGCAGAATTACAAAGTATCCTAAGAGACTACTACAAGCAACTCTATGCCAATAAAATGGACAACCTGGAAGAAATGGACAAATTCTTCAAAAGGTATAACCTTCCAAGTCTAAACCAGGAAGAAATAGAAAATATGAACAGACCAATCACAAGTAATGAAATTGAAACTGTGATTAAAAATCTTCCAACAAACAAAAGTCCAGGACCAGATGGCTTCACAGGTGAATTCTTTTTTTTTTTTTTTTTATATTATTAGTTTCTGATTTATAACAAAGTGAATCAGTCATACATATACATCTGTTCCCACATCCCCTCCCTCATGCATCTCCCTCCCTCCCACCCTCCCCATCCCACCCCTCCAGGCGGTCACAAAGCACCGAGCTGATCTCCCTGTGCTCTGCGGCTGCTTCCCACTATCTATCTACCTTACGTTTGGTAGTGTATATATGTCCATGCCTCTCTTTCCCTTTGTCACAGCTTACCCTTCCCCTTCCCCATATCCTCAAGTCCATTCTCAAGTAGGTCTGTGTCTTTATTCCCGTTTTACCCCTAGGTTCTTCATGACATTTTTTTTTTAATTCCATATATATGTGTTAGCATACGGTATTTGTCTTTCTCTTTCTGACTTACTTCACTCTGTATGACAGACTCTAGGTCTATCCACCTCATTACAAATAGCTCAGTTTCGTTTCTTTTTATGGCTGAGTAATATTCCATTGTATATATGTGCCACATCTTCTTTATCCATTCATCCGATGATGGACACTTAGGTTGTTTCCAGCTCCGGGCTATTGTGAATAGAGCTGCAATGAACATTTTGGTACATGTCTCTTTTTGAATTATGGTTTTCTCAGTGTATATGCCTAGTAGTGGGATTGCTGGGTCATATGGTAGTTCTATTTTTAGTTTTTTAAGGAACCTCCATACTGTTCTCCATAGTGGCTGTACCAATTCACATTCCCACCAGCAGTGCAAGAGTGTTCCCTTTTCTCCACACCCTCTCCAGCATTTATTGTTTCTAGATTTCTTGATGATGGCCATTCTGACTGGTGTGAGATGATATCTCATTGTAGTTTTGATTTGCATTTCTCTAATGATTAATGATGTTGAGCATTCTTTCATGTGTTTGTTGGCAGTCTGTATATCTTCTTTGGAGAAATGCCTATTTAAGTCTTCTGCCCATTTTTGGATTGGGTTGTTTGTTTTTTTGCTATTGAGCTGCATGAGCTGTTTATAAATTTTGGAGATTAATCCTTTGTCAGTTGCTTCATTTGCAAATATTTTCTCCCATTCTGAGGGTTGTCTTTTGGTCTTGTTTATGGTTTCCTTTGCTGTGCAAAAGCTTTGAAGTTTCATTAGGTCCCATTTGTTTATCTTTGTTTTTAGTTCCATTTCTCTAGGAGGTGGGTCCAAAAGGATCTTGCTGTGATTTATGTCATAGAGTGTTCTACCTATGTTTTCCTCTAAGAGTTTGATAGTTTCTGGCCTTACATTTAGGTCTTTAATCCATTTTGAGCTTATTTTTGTGTATGGTGTTAGGGAATGATCTAATCTCATACTTTTACATGTCCCTGTCCAGTTTTCCCAGCACCACTTATTGAAGAGGCTGTCCTTTCTCCACTGTACATTCCTGCCTCCTTTATCAAAGATAAGTTGGCCATATGTGCGTGGGTTTATCTCTGGGCTTTCTATCCTGATCCACTGATCTATCTTTCTGTTTTTATGCCAGTACCACACTGTCTTAATTACTGTAGCTTTGTAGTATAGTCTGAAGTCAGGCAGCCTGATTCCTCCAGCTCCGTTTTTCGTTCTCAAGATTGCTTTGGCTATTCGGGGTCTTTTGTTTTTCCAAACAAATTTTGAAATTTTTTGTTCTACTTCTGTGAAAAATGCCAGTGGTAGTTTGATAGGGATTGCATTGAATCTGTAGATTGCTTTGGGTAGTAGAGTCATTTTCACAATATTGATTCTTCCAATCCAGGAGCATGGTATATCTCTCCATCTATTTATATCATCTTTAATTTCTTTCATCAGTGTCTTATAATTTTCTGCATACAGGTCTTTTGTCTCCTTAGGTAGGTTTATTCCTAGATATTTTATTCTTTTTGTTGCAATGGTAAATGGGAGTGTTTTCTTGATTTCATTTTCAGATTTTTCATCATTAGTGTACAGGAATGCCAGAGATTTCTGTGCATTAATTTTGTATCCTGCTACTTTACCAAATTCATTGATTAGCTCTAGTAGTTTTTCGGTAGCATCTTTAGGATTCTCTATGTATAGTATCATGTCATCTGCAAACAGTGACAGCTTTACTTCTTCTTTTCCAATTTGGATTCCTTTTATTTCCTTTTCTTCTCTGATTGCTGTGGCTAAAACTTCCAAAACTAGGTTGAATAAGAGTGGTGAGAGTGGGCAGCCTTGTCTTGTTCCTGATCTTAGTGGAAATGGTTTCAGTTTTTCACCATTGAGGACAATGTTGGCTGTGGGTTTGTCATATATGGCCTTTATTATGTTGAGGAAAGTTCCCTCTATGCCTACTTTCTGCAGGGTTTTTATCATAAATGGGTGTTGAATTTTGTCGAAAGCTTTCTCTGCATCTATTGAGATGATCATATGGTTTTTCTCCTTCAACTTGTTAATATGGTGTATCACATTGATTGATTTGCGTATATTGAAGAATCCTTGCATTCCTGGAATAAACCCCACTTGATCATGGTGTATGATCCTTTTAATGTGCTGTTGGATTCTGTTTGCTAGTATTTTGTTGAGGATTTTTGCATCTATGTTCATCAGTGATATTGGCCTGTAGTTTTCTTTCTTTGTGACATCCTTGCCTGGTTTTGGTATCAAGGTGATGGTGGCCTCGTAGAATGAGTTTGGGAGTGTTCCTTCCTCTGATATGGTTTGGAAGAGTTTGAGAAGGATGGGTGTTAGCTCTTCTCTAAATGTTTGATAGAATTCGCCTGTGAAGCCATCTGGTCCTGGGCTTTTGTTTGTTGGAAGATTTTTAATCACAGTTTCAATTTCAGTGCTTGTGATTGGTCTATTCATATTTTCTATTTCTTCCTGAGTCAGTCTTGGTAGGTTGTGCATTTCTAAGAATTTGTCCATTTCTTCCAGGTTGTCCATTTTATTGGCATAGAGTTGCTTATAGTAATCTCTCATGATCTTTTGTATTTCTGCAGTGTCAGTTGTTACTTCTCCTTTTTCATTTCTAATTCTACTGATTTGAGTCTTCTCCCTTCTTTTCTTGATGAGTCTGGCTAATGGTTTGTCAATTTTGTTTATCTTCTCAAAGAACCAGCTTTTAGTTTGGTTGATCTTTGCTATCGTTTCCTTCATTTCTTTTTCATTTATTTCTGATCTGATCTTTATGATTTCTTTCCTTCTGCTAACTTTGGGGGTTTTTTGTTCTTCTTTCTCTAATTGCTTTAGGTGCAGGGTCAGGTTGTTTACTCGAAATGTTTCCTGTTTCTTAAGGTGGGATTGTATTGCTATAAACTTCCCCCTTAGAACTGCTTTTGCTGCGTCCCATAGGTTTTGGGTCGTCGTGTCTCCATTGTCATTTGTTTCTAAGTATTTCTTAATTTCCTCTTTGATTTCTTCAGTGATCACTTCATTATTGAGTAGTGTATTGTTTAGCCTCCATGTGTTTGTATTTTTTACAGATCTTTTCCTGTAATTGATGTCTAGTCTCATAGCATTGTGGTCGGAAAAGATACTTGATACAATTTCAATTTTCTTAAATTTACCAAGGCTTGATTTGTGACCCAAGATATGATCTATCCTGGAGAATGTTCCATGAGCACTTGAGAAAAATGTGTATTCTGTTGTTTTTGGATGGAATGTCCTATAAATATCAATTAAGTCCATCTTGTTTAATGTATCATTTAAAGCTTGTGTTTCCTTATTTATTTTCATTTTGGATGATCTGTCCATTGGTGAAAGTGGGGTGTTAAAGTCCCCTACTATGATTGTGTTACTGTCGATTTCCCCTTTTATGGCTGTTAGTATTTGCCTTATGTATTGAGGTGCTCCTATGTTGGGTGCATAAATATTTACAATTGTTATATCTTCTTCTTGGATCGATCCCTTTATCATTATGTAGTGTCCTTCTTTGTCTCTTCTAGTAGTCTTTATTTTAAAGTCTATTTTGTCTGATATAAGAATTGCTACTCCAGCTTTCTTTTGATTTCCATTTGCATGGAATATCTTTTTCCATCCCCTTACTTTCAGTCTGTATGTGTCTCTAGGTCTGAAGTGGGTCTCTTGTAGACAGCATATATATGGGTCTTGTTTTTGTATGCATTCAGCCACTCTGTGTCTTTTGGTGGGAGCATTTAGTCCATTTACATTTAAGGTAATTATTGATATGTATGTTCCTATTCCCATTTCCTTAATGGCTTTGGGTTCGTTATTGTAGGTATAGTCCTTCTGTTGTGTTTCTTGCCTAGAGAAGTTCCTTTAGCATTTGTTGTAAAGCTGGTTTGGTGGTGCTGAACTCTCTCAGCTTTTGCTTGTCTGTAAACGTTTTAATTTCTCCATCAAATCTGAATGAGATCCTTGCTGGGTAGAGTAATCTTGGTTGCAGGTTTCTCTCCTTCATCACTTTAATTATGTCCTGCCACTCCCTTCTGGCTTGTAGAGTTTCTGCTGAGAGATCAGCTGTTAACCTGATGGGGATTCCCTTGTGTGTTATTTGTTGTTTTTCCCTTGCTGCTTTTAATATGATTTCTTTGTGTTTAATTTTTGACAGTTTGATTAATATGTGTCTTGGCGTATTTCTTCTTGGATTTATTCTGTATGGGACTCTCTGTGCCTCCTGGACTTGATTAACTATTTCCTTTCCCATATTAGGGAAGTTTTCAACTATAATCTCTTCAAATATTTTCTCAGTCCCTTTCTTTTTCTCTTCTTCTTCTGGAACCCCTATAATTCGAATGTTGGTGCGTTTAATGTTGTCCCAGAGGTCTCTGAGACTGTCCTCTGTTCTTTTCATTCTTTTTTCTTTATTTTTCTCTGCATCAGTTATTTCCACTATTTTATCTGCCACCTCACTTATCCGTTCTTCTGCCTCAGTTATTCTGCTATTGATCCCATCTAGAGTATTTTTCCTTTCATTTATTGTGTTTTTAATCGATGCTTGATTCATATTTAGTTCTTCTAGGTCCTTGTTAACTGTTTCTTGCATATTGTCTATTCTATTTCCAAGATTTTGGATCTGGGAAATAGAATCTTGGATCAGCTTTACTATCATTATTCTGAATTCTTTTTCAGGTAGACTGCCTATTACTTCTTCATTTGTTAGGTCTGGTAGGTTTTTATCTTGCTCCTTCACCTGCTGTGTGTTTTTCTGCTTTCTCATTTTGCTTATGTTACTGTGTTTGGGGTCTCCTTTTTGCAGGCTGCAGATTCGTAGTTCCCGTTGTTTTTGGTGTCTGTCCCCCGTGGCTAAGGTTGTTTCAGTAGGTTGTGTAGTCTTCCTGGTGGGGGGGACTAATGCCTGTGTTCTGGTGGTTGAAGCTCGATCTTGTCTTTCTGGTGGACAGGTCCACGTCTGGTGGTGTGTTTTGGGGTGCCTGTGGCCTTATTATGTTTTTAGGTATCCTCTCTGCTAATGGGTGGGGTTGTGTTCCTGCCTTGCTAGTTGCTTGGCATAGGGTGACCAGCACTGTAGCTTGCTGGTCGTTGACTGAAGCTGGGTGCTGGTGTTGAGATGGAGATCCCTGGGAGATTTTCGCTGCTTGATATTATGTGGAGCTGGGAGGTCTCTTGTGGACCCGTGTCCTGAAGTTGGCTCTCCCACTTCAGAGGAACAGCACTAACTCCTGGCTGCAGCACCAAGAGCCTTTCATCCACCCGGCTCAGAATAACAGTGAGAAAAAGTAGAAAGAAATAATTAGTAGAAGAAAGAAAGAGAGATTGAAAGAAAGGAAGAAGGGAAGTAAGGAAGGAAGGAAGGAAGAAAGAAAGAAAGGAGGGAGGGAGGAAGGATGGAAAGAAAGGAAAGAAAGGAGGGAGGGAGGGAGGAATGAAAGCAAAAGGAAGAGTGAATGGAAGAAGAGAGGAGGGAGGGAGGAAGGAAAGAAAGAAAGAAAGACAGGAGGGAGGGAGGGAGGAAGGAAAGAAAAAGAAAGTGGAAAGAAGAAGGGTGGGAGGGAGGGAGGGATGGAGGAAAGAAAAAGAAAGAAGGAAAGGAGGAGCGGAGGGAGGGAGGGAGGAAGGGAAGGGAGGAAAAAAAGAAAGAGCAGGTAAAGTAAAATAGAATAAAGTATGAAATATAGTAGCGTTATTAAAATTAAAAAGTAATTATTGAAAAAAAAACACGGACCGAAAGAACCCTGGGACATATGGTGGAAGCAAAGCTATACAGAGAGAATCTTACACAGAAGATTACACATACACATTCACAAAAAGAGAGCAGGGGGAAAAATCAAAAATCTTGCTCTCCAAGTCCACCTCCTCGATTTGGGATAATTCGTTGTAAAAAGAGGAAAAGGGCAAAAAGTCTGAAATCTTGCTAAGTCCACCTCCTTAATTTGAGATAATTCGTTGTAAAAAGAGGGAAAAAAAGGGGGGGAAAGTCTTAAATCTTGTCCTCAAGGTCCACTTCCTCAATTTGGGATGATTCGCTGTCCATTCATGCACTGCACAGACGCAGGGCACATCAAATGGACCGTGGAGCTTTAATCCGCTGCCTCGGAGGCTGCACAGAGAGATTTCCCTGTCTCTGCTCTCACAGCTCCCGGGTCTTAGCCTTGGACCTGGCCCCGCCTCTGCGCGTAGGTCGCCGGAGGGCGTCCGTTCTTCGCTCAGACAGGACGGGTTTAAAGGAGCCGCTGATTTGGGGGCTCTGGCTCACTCAGGCAGAGGGGAGGGAGGGGAATGCCCTCTCCTCGCGCACCAGGCAACAAAAGGGAAAAAAGTCTCTTGCCTCTCCGGTAGCTCCAGACCCTTTCTCCGGACTCCCTCCGGGCTAGCACTAACCCCTTCAGGGTCTCTTCCTGCGGCCAGCCCCAGACCTCTCCCTGCGCTCCGACTGAAAGCCGATACCCGAGCCTCAGCTCCCAGCCCCGCCCGCCCTGGCGGCCGAGCAGACAAGTCTCTCGGGCTGGTGTGTGCCTGAGGGCACCGATCCTCTGTGCCAAAATCTCTCTGCTTTGCCCTCCACACCCCTGTTGCTGTGCTCTCCTCCGCTACTCCGAAGCTTTCCCCCTCCGCCACCTGCAGTCTCCGCCCTCGAAGGGACTTGTAGTGTGTAGAAACCTTCCCTCCTTCACGGCTCCCTCCCACTGGTGCAGGTCCCGTCCATATCCTATTGTCTCTGTTTATTCTTTTTTTCTTTTGACCTACCCAGGTATGTGGGGAGTTTCTTGCCTTTTGGGGGGTCTGAGGTCTTCTGTCAGCGTTCAGTAGGTGTTCTGTTGGAGTTGTTCCACGTGTAGATGAATTTCTGATGTATCTGTGGGGAGAAAGGTGATCTCTGCGTCTTACTCTTCCGCCATCTTCCTCCGGCTCCCTTCACAGGTGAATTCTATCAAACATGTAGAGAAGAGCTAACACACATCCTTCTCAAACTCTTCCAAAAATTGCAGAGGAAGGAACACTCCCAAACTCACTCTATGAGGCCACCATCACCCCAATAACAAAACCAGACAAAGATACTACAAAAAAAAGAAAATTTCAGACCAATATCACTGATGAATATAGATGCAAAAATCCTCAACAAAATACTAGCAAACAGAATCCAACAACAAATTAAAGAATCATGCACCATGATCAAATGGGATTTATCCCAGGGATGAAAGGATTCTTCAATATACGCAAATCAATCAATGTGATACACCATAGTAAAAATCTGAAGAATAAAAACCATATGATCATCTCAATAGATGCAGAAAAAGCTTCTGACAAAATTCAACACCCATTTATGATAAAAAAGTCTCCAGAAAGTGGGCATAGAGGGAACTTTCCTCAACATAATAAAAGCCATATATGAAAAACCCACAGCAAACATCATTCTCAGTGGTGAAAACCTGAAAGCATTTCCTCTAAGATCAGGAACAAGGATGTCCACTCTCACCACTATTATTCAACACTGTTTTGGAAGTCCTAGCCACAGCAATCAGAGAAGAAAAAGAAATAAAAGGAATACCAATTGGAAAAGAAGTAAAACTGTCACTGTTTGCAGATGGCATGATACTATATAGAGAGAATCCTAAAGATGCCACCAGAAAACTACTACAGCTAATCAATGAATTCGGTAAAGTTGCAGGATACAAAATTAATGCACAGAAATCTCTTGCATTCCTATACACTAATGATGAAAAATCTGAAAGACAAATTAAGGAAACACTCCCATTTACCACTGCAACAAAAAGAATAAAATACCTAGGAATAAATCTACCTAGGGAGACAAAACACCTGTATGCAGAAAACTATTAAGACACTGATGAAAGAAATTAAAGATGATACAAACAGATGGAGAGATATACCATGTTCTTGGATTGGAAGAATCAATATTGTGAAAATTACTATGCAACACAAAGCAATCTACAGATTCAATGCTATCGCTATCAAATTACCAATGGCATTTTTTACAGAACTAGAACAAAAATTCTTAAAATTTGTATGGAGACACAAAAGACCCTGAATAGCCAAAGCAGTCTTGAGGGAAAAAAACGGAGCTGGAGGAATAGACTCCCTGACTTCAGACTATACTACAAAGCTACAGTAATCAAGACAATGGGGTACTGGCACAAAAACAGAAATATAAATCAATGGAACAAGACAGAAAGCCCAGAGATAAACCCATGCACCTATGGTCAACTAATCTATCACAAAGGAGGCATGGATATACAATGGAGAAAAGACAGTCTCTTCAGTAAGTGGTGCTGGTAAAACTGGACAGCTACATATAAAAGAATGAACTTAGATCACTCCCTAACACAAAAATAAACTCAAAATGGATTCGAGACCTAAACGTAAGACTGGACACTATAAAACTCTTAGAGGAAAACCTAGGCAGAACACTGACATAAATCACAGCAAGATGTTTTTTGATCCACCTCCTAGAGTAATGGAAATAAAAACAAAAATAAACAAATGAGACCTAATGAAACTTAAAAGCTTTTGCACAGCAAAGGAAACCATAAACAAGAAGAAAAGACAACCCTTAAAATGGGAGAACAAATCAAAGGACAAAGGATTAATCTCCAATATATATAAATAGCTCATGCAGCTCAATATTAAATAAACAAACAAACAACCAATCCAAAAATGGGCAGAAGACCTAAATAGATATTTGTCCAAAGAAGACACCCAGATGGCCAAGAAGCACATGAAAAGCTGCTCAACATCACTAATTATTAGAGAAATGCAAATCAAAACTACAATGACAGGGCTTCCCTGGTGGTGCAGCGGTTGAGAGTCTGCCTGCCGATGCAGGGGACACGGGTTCTTGCCCTGGTCCGGAGAGATCCCACATGCCGCGGAGCGGCTGGGATCGTGAGCCATGGCTGCTGAGCCTGCGTGTCCGGAGCCTGTGCTCCACAATGAGAGAGGCCACAACAGTGAGAGGCCCACGTACCACACACACACACACACAAAAAACTACAATGACATATCACCTCACACCAGTTAGAATGGGCATCATTAGAAAATCTATGAACAACAAATGCTGGAGAGGGTGTGGAGAAAAGGGAACCCTCTTGCACTGTTGGTGGGAATGCAAATTGATACAGCCACTATAGAGAACACTATGGAGGTTCCCTAAAAAACTAAAAATAGAATTACCATATGATCCAGCAATCCCACTACTGGGCATATACCCAGAGAAAACCATAATTCAAAAAGACACATGCACCCCAATTTCATTGCAGCACTATTTACCATAGCCAGGTCATGGAAGCAACCTAAATGCCCACCGAGAGATGAATGGATAAAGATGTGGCACGTTTATACAATGGAATATTACTCGGCCATAAAAATGAACGAAATTGGGTCATTTGTAGAGACGTGGATGGACTTGGAGACTGTCATACAGAGTGAAGTAAGTCAGAAAGAGAAAAGCAAATACCGTATATTAACACATATATGTGGAACCTAGAAAAATGGTACAGATGAACCAGTTTGCAGGGTAGAAATAGAGACACAGATGTAGAGAACAATCGTATGGACACCAAGGGGGGAAAGCAGCTCCGGGGAGGGGGTAGTAAAAAAAAAAGAAAAAAAAAAGAGTTCTTTTTTACACTTCAAAAATTAAACATGGTCCCGAATAGGAAAATCTACAGAGACAGAGAGTAAATTAGTGGTTGCCAGAGGCTAGGGAAGGGGAGAATGGGGAATGACTGCTAGTGGGTACAGGGTTTCTTTCTGTCATGATGAAAATATTCTGGAATTAGACAGTGGTAATGATTCCACAACTTTGTGAATGTACTATAAACCACTAAATTTTACATTTTAAACGTGAATTATATCTCAATAAACCCATTATTTTAGGAGGGAAAAAACCCCAATCTTCATAGCAGCATTATTTACAATAGCCAAGATATGGAATCAACCTAAGGGTCTATCAACAGATGACTGGATAAAGAAGATGTGAGAATATATATATATATATATTCTCTCTCTTTCTCTCTCTCTATATATACATATACATACGTGTACGTATATATACACAGACACAGACATATATATATATATATAGAGAGAGAGAATATTAGTCAGCCATAAAAAGGAATGAAATCTTGCCATTTGCAACAACATGGATAGACCAGAAAGGTATTATACTTAGTGAAATAAGTCAGACAAAGAAAGACAAATATTATATGTTAGCACTTATATGTGGAATCTAAAGAATAAAACAAAGCAATGAAAATAACAAAACAGAGACAGACTCACAGAAATAGAGAATAAACTAGTGGTTATCAGTGGGGGGAAGGAAGGTGGGAGGGGCAAAACAGGGGTAGGAGATTAAGAGGTACAAACTACTATGTATAAAATAAACAAGCTACAAGGACTGATTGTTCAGTACAGGGAATATAGCCAATATTTTATAATAACTTTAAATGGAGTATAATCTATAAAAGTATTGAGTCACTCTGTTGTACACCTGAAACTAATGTAATACTGTAAATCAACTATACTTTGATAAAGAAAGAGAGAACATAGGCTTTCTACATTGGCAGCAAATGACCATGCATAAAATAATTATAATAAAGTTTTATACTGTCACAGAATGAGCCTTGGCTTCACAATTTTAGGTTTCAGTATTATATTATAGGTGTGTAAATAGAAGTCACCTGGATTTCAATGAGGGACCAAACTTAGGGAGGCTTAAAATCTTGTCCAAAGTTATAGAATTAGTAAATGACAGAGCTAAGTCCTCTCAAAATCCAGCAAAATTTAGCTTGACAACTGGCATTAAAAAATTAGAAAACAAAAATCAAAAAACGAAATCTCATACCTGTAGTCTTCCCTTTTCATAGGCCAGTTTATTTTTACTCTCAGTAATTTTTCCCAAGACATTTTCCACCTGCTGTTGGGCAAGCTGATAAAGCAAACACAGGTATCAGTACCTCTAGGCATAGAATGAATAATCATTTTCTTTCTTAAACAAGTATTTATACCCTTACTATTTCTAAAGTAATGAATCCAGGATTCATATTTATTTGCTACTGCTACCACTTAGTCTGTCTTTAGACAGCTGATCATAGTGTAATATGAAACATGTAGAGAGACTGCTAATGAAAATATGAGTGCCTTAGGACTCACTGTTGTTCTTTGTTTCCTAATTCTGTTTTTGTTATGTCAAGTATTCCTTTGTAGTTGCAACCTAACCCAGATGTGGGGTGGTTTTATCAGTGGTTGCAGATATGCAGTTTGAGGATTATATGCAGTTGGCCCTCTGTATCCACAGGTTCCACATCTACTGGTTAAACCAACTGTGGATCAAAAATATTCAGGAAAAATTAATTTCCAGTAAGTTCCAAAAAGCAAAACTTGAATTTGCCACACACGGGCAACTGACAACTATTTAAATAGCATTACATTGTGTTCGGTATTATAAATAATCTAGAGATGATTTAAAGTATATGGAAGGATGTGCATAGATTATATGCAAATATCACACCATTTTATATAAGGGACTTGAGCATCCACAGATTTTGGTATCTGGGGGGTCCTGGAACCAATCCCCCACACATACTGAGGGATGATTGTAGTTATTTAAGACAGTGGGAGCTACAAATGATCACAACCATTTGGTCAATAGCAGACACCTCAGTTACCATAGTAAAAGGCAGTAAAAAAAGAAAAAAAAACTGAAAAAAAACAAAAGAAATGTTTGTCGGAAACTCCAACATTGTTTGATCAAGTACTCAACGTAATGTTATCTAGGACAAACATTACTGAAGTCTCTGTATTTCATGAAATTACATATTTAATCATTCAAACAGCCTTTAATAATGAGGGTTTTTTCTTTTTTGCGGTACGCAGGCCTCTCACTGTTGTGGCCTCTCCCGTTGTGGAGCACAGGCTCTGGATGCTCAGGCTCAGCAGCCATGGCTCACGGGCCCAGCCACTCCGCGGCATGTGGGATCTTCCTGGACCAGGGCACGAACCCATATCCCCTGCATCGGCAGGCGGACTCTCAACCACTGCGCCACAAGGGAAGCCCTGGGATTATGTTTTGGTCAAGCCTTCAGCAGAAAATATATGACAAGGATGGCCAATAATGCTACAAAAACAAAGCTACACCATAACCATAAAAGCTGAATTATTTAAAACTTAAAATTCAGTTCCAAGTCCTATAAATCAAGGTGCCCAATGTGCTGCAAAACGTAGCTATAGCTTATAAAAAGTCAAGAGCCAGATTTAACCAAAAATATGCTAGCTATTACAAATAAAAACACTCAAAAATAACTTTGCTTGCCTTCTTGGAATGTGGAAGGCTTTTTATTTTTTTTAAATAACTTGGATAGTCTGGGTCTCTTATAAAATGTGTCCAAGAATTTTTAAAATAATGGCACTTTTTTCTTCAATAAAATTCCCTCTTTTAGGCAAAGGCATAAAGAATTCTATTACTCTTTCAAATACACTTTTAAAATAATTTCCCCTTTTTGCCACCCAAGAGAACACTAATGCACTGATAAGTGAAAACTAAGAAAAATCAAAATGTGTTACTGTTTGACACAAAGTCACTTATTTAAATTTATGACAAACAAAAATAAATTGTTCCAGTTGCTAAAGGAAAGTAGATGTTAAGGCAGTCACTTAAATGACTGTTTTCAGATTATTTAAATAGGCCCTGTACTTAAGGAAATTGGTGGAACACCAAAAATTAGAGAGAGACCACTTAAATGAGTGAATATCTCAGACTCTGAGTTGTGGAATGCAGAACTCAATGTAACCTTTGCTTAAATAATCTTGGCAATATACTATAAAATTTATTAATATACAGAGCAAAACAGAAACTGGAGAATCACCCCAGAAACAGCATACAAAGAAAAATGCTAATGGTTAGAATATACATTTTAACTCAAGCACAAAAACATCACTCCTTGGAAAAGCAGGAAGCTAACACAGAAAGAATTATCTTACGATATGAAAGGCAGGTTGACAAGGATCAACAGTAAGCCACAAAGTGATTTCTAAAATAATTTTAAAAATCTGGGTAAGCTCTAAAAGTTAGCAGAAGCTGTTAGAAGGATACATAAAACCAAGAGATAGTAGCATCTTGGTAAAGCTGTTTTATAAGTAGATTGTTAAGTACGAATTTTATTCAAAATTTTTAACAACCAGTATGACATAGGCCCCCGCAAATGGAACCGACTCTGTCACCCTCACAAGTATACACTGACTGAATGTCACCCTAGTTTTAAGAAATACTACATTTAATACATTGTTTAATTTCAAGTCATTATAATCCTAGTTGTGTATGCAACTAATTCTACTTCTGTCTGCTGCTACCATTTGAAAACGTATGTTTAAAATACAAATGAGAAGTGGGGCAAATAGTCATTTAACTTGAATCCAGGAATAGTAACCTTCTCACATTTGGATCTTTTCTCATTGTGTTTCCCTGCATGACTGCCTGTGGTAACGGACTTAAGTTACACCATTATTCATAGCAAACAGACTTGTGGTTGCCAAGGGGGAGGGGAGAATGGGGGAGGGAGGGAGTGGGAGTTTGGGGTTAGCAGGTGCAAATTATTATATATAGAATATATAAACAACAAGGTCCTACTGTATAGCACAGGGAACTATATTCAATATCCTGTGATAAACCACATGGAAAAGAATATTTAAAAATATAAAAGTATAACCGGCTCACTTTGCTGTACAGCAGAAATTAACACAACGTTGTAAATCAACTATATTTCAATAAAAAAATTTAAAAATTACACAGTCATTAAAGGCTGAAATGGCAAACATAAACCTAAAATTAGGAAGTGTGAGAAAAAGAAGAAATTATATTTATACAAGTATACTGTATATGTTGGCCCTGTGAGGGGCACTTTACTCACAGTATGACATTTAATCCTCACAGCCTGGTAAGACCACATGACCCTCTTTGTGCTCTACCCAATCAACATTTCTTTAACACCTATTATGTATTAGGCGTTACGGTAGGCAAGGGAGTATACAGATGAGTAACTACTCTTCTTGCATTAGAAGAGAGTGAAGGCAGATGCATAAGCAGGTCAATTTCTAACTTAGCAGTTAGAAATGTAGTACCTATTTTGCTATGGGTTTGCACAGTAGAACCCCACAGTTAGGGCAGATCCCCTTGGCGCTGAAGGCCATAGAGGTTAAGAACTTGCCCAGGTCACACAGTAAATGGAGCCGAGTATTGTAACCAGGTCTGAATTTAAATCTGTGGTGTGGCATACACAACACACATTCATATGTATATCTCTAAAAATCAGTAAGAGGTTATACTAGAGGGTAGTTTTTATTGAGAATTTCAAGTGTTAATTCTCAAAGAACAATAGGTTTAATGACATTGCTCGGATTGAAAAAAAAAAAAAGTTCTTAACCTCTTTCCTCAAGACTCATACAGCCAAGTGAGGCACTTCCAGGCAGGTTTGGTCAGAGAAGATTCTTTGCATAGACATATAAGCTGGAATTGAGGTATGGGATATCACTGGGAGACCTTAATCAAGAGATGCTGTGGACAGGCAAGAATCAGCATTGAGCAAATCACTTGCAAGACCCATCAAAGTCACTAATAGGATAAGGTCACAGGCCTGCTCACTGGCAGTAGAGGCATGAAAGAATCATGCAGACTGAGATATGGTCTTCCAGAGAGACCCAAACCAGGTGGGTGGATAAGCCCAGCTGAGGCCTGGCCAACAGGAAAGGACATGGATGAATCTTTAATCTTGGGGGAGGGAGGCGTGGTTTGAGACAGTACCAGGAATTAGAGCTAATGCACCTTGTTGCTCTGATAGGAACTTACAGGCTTTCTTCTGAGACAGTTGAGATACTAAGAATTCAATAAATGTTAGAATGCTCTACATGTTTTACATGTATTAACTTACTTAACCTCAACAACCTCCTAATAATAGTATGATTATCCCCATTTTGAGACATTAAGAAACTCAGGCTCCAAGAGGTTAAGGATCACACCCAAGGTCACAGCCAAAATTGAAATATAGATAGTCTGGCTCTAAAGCCATGAAAAATTAGAGTATTTATACATATATTTTTAATTTTTATTTATTTATTTATTTTTGGCTCTATGGGGTCTTCGTTGCTGCGCACGGGCTTTCTCTAGTTGCAGTGAGTGGGGGCTACTCTTCATTGGGGTGTATGAGCTTCTCATTGAGGTGGCTTCTCTTTGTTGCAGAGCACAGGCTTTAGGCATGCAGGCTTCAGTAGTTGTGGCACGAGGGCTCAGCAGTTGTGGCTCACGGGCCCTAGAGCGCAGGCTCAGTAGTTGTGGCACATGGGCTTAGTTGCTCCGTGGCATGTGGGATCTTACTGGACCAGGGCTTGAACCCATGTCTCCTGCATTGGCAGGCGGATTCTTAACCACTGCACCACCAGGGAAGTCCCAGGATTTAGATTTAGTCTCTGTAATTTTTTATAGTTGAAGTAATGAGCAGCTTATGACAGAGTTTGAAAGAATTTAGTTCAGATTAAGGCAGACTTCACAACAGGGCCTTCTTTGGAATTTTGAAAGATGATTTGCATGTTATAGAAGCAATGGCTAATTCTTTCTCAAGTATTCAGAAGCACATGGAAAGCTTATTAGCTGTTTAACATAACAATCATCTCTTTAAATCTCCTTCACCTGGAGATGTTTTAAGACTTCTACCATTTATTTGTAATGGATTGACCTTGTCAAGTAGCCTTTAGGAATCAAACTTACTATTCATTTCCTAATGGATGGAACTGTCAGAAAGAGAAAAAATATACAAGTTTCTTCCTCACAATTTATGGAAAAGAAAATATTTTAAAACGTTAGAAATATTGGTGCTTTTCAGCATTATAGATCATCTGTGTAGGCAGACATTTAAAGGCTGTCTTAAACTCTTGTTTTCCTAAATCCTGTATTGTCTGAATACCGTAGGGCTCTCTGACATATTTAGCCTGCATTATTCAGACTTGTGATAATTATCAAAAAAAAAATGAAGGAAACCCATCTCCTGATTTCGGATTGTTTTTAAAACTCATAGTCATTAATTGCTACTTTAGACTGACTTTTTATACCCCCAATGGTAATCAGAAGTTGCTTGCTCAAGTTCTAGGGAAGCAATTTGATCTGCCAGTTGCTTATTCTTTTGCTCTAGAGTTTGCAGGTTGCAGGTTAATGCATTTATGCCTACCTTTAGAAGAAAAAAGAAGAAAGAATTCTATGCCAGATCCAAAAATATTATCTTGTTTTTTGTTTGTTTGTTTTTTTTGCGGTACGCAGGCCTCTCACTGTTGTGGCCTCTCCCATTGTGGAGCACAGGCTCCGGACGTGAAGGCTCAGCGGCCATGGCTCACGGACCTAGCTGCTCCACGGCATGTGGGATATTCCCGGACCGGGGCACGAACCCGTGTCCCCTGCATCGGCAGGCGGACTCTCAACCACTGCACCACCAGAGAAGCCCTTATCTTGTTTTTAAAATGACATTTTTAACTGTAAAATAAATGGTATCTTATGAATGTGTTTCCCTGCTTTTTAGTTGTCTTTAGCAGGAGAGTTATTACAAATTGCATAGTGTACATTTACTAGAAGTGAAAGTCCTTCTGATACTTGGTACCTATTTATATATTAACTCGAGCATATAAATATAGAGGCAAAAATACTCCAAAAAATATTAGCAAAATGAATCCAGCAATAAATAAAAGGATAACAAATCAGGACTAAGTGTAGTTTATTCTGGTAATACAAGGCTTGTTCAACATTCAAAATTAATTACAATAATTCACCACATCAATAGACTATAGAAGAAAAACCATATGACCATCTCAATAGACACAGAAAAAGCATTTCACAAAATTCAAATTAATTTATGATAAAAACCCAGTAACCTAGAAATGAAAGGGAACCACCTCTATGTGATCAATTATGTCTGTAAAAACCTACAACTAATATCAGTATTGGTGGAAGACTGAATGTTTTCCGCTAAGACTGGGAAAAAGGCAAGGATATCTGCTCTTGCCATTCCTATTCAGTATCATACGGGAGGCCTTAGCTGGTGCAACAAGGTAAGAAAAAGTAATAAAAAGCATAGAAATTGGAAAGGGAGAAAGAAAACTGTCTCCACTTACAACAGACATGATAGTCTACATAGGAAATCCCAAAGAATCTACAAAAGAAATCCTAGAATAAGTGAGTTTAGTAAGGTTGAAGGATACAAGGTCAAATCAATTGTATTTCTATATATTAGCAACAAACAATTGGAAATTGATATTTCTTAAAAGTTCCATTTATAACAGCACCAAAATCCATGAAATTCTTAGGTACAAATCTAAGAAAAAATATGTCCAATATTTGACATGCTGAAAATTACAGTATGCTGACAAGACAAATCAAAAGCCTAAATAAAATGGAGAGACATACTGTGGCCCTGTATTAGGAAGATACAATATTGCTAAGATGTCAATTCTCTCTAATCCCAATTTAAATTGTGTGGGATAATTTACCAGTGTCCGCCCTTTGGTGGGGTCTAGACTGTGAGGCTAGAAAAAAATGCCCTGTAAGAAATGCTAAAGGGAGCTCTTCAGGCTGAAATAAAAGGGGATTAGATAATAACTGGAATCCACATAAAGAAATAAAGGGTACCAGAAAATGTAGCAATGTAGGTACATGTAGAAGACATATAAATATGTAGTTCTTGTTTGTAACTCAGTTATCTATAAATCAAAAATATATAGTAAAAGAAAGGTTAAGGGAATTAAAATAGTGCACCAGAAATATCTACTTAACACAAAGGAAGGCAATACTGGAGAAACAGAGGAACAAATATCACATAAAACATATAAAAAATAGTAAAGTGGCAGATGTAAATCCTACTTTATGGGTAATGATGTTAAATATTAATGGATTAAACACTCCAACTAAGAAGCAGAGACAGGCAGAATAAATTTTTTAAAAGACCCAACTGTATGCTGTTTATAAGAGACACACTTTAGATCCAAAGACACAAATGGGTTGAAAATAAAAGGATGGGAAAAGACATATGATGTAAACAGTAATCTGAAAAGAGCTGGAGTGGCTACACTAACATGAGACAAAGTAGATATTAAGACAAAAATCTGTGAGATAAAGAAGGACATTATAGGGTTTCCCTGGTGGCGCAGTGGTTGAGAGTCCGCCTGCCGATGCAGGGGACATGGGTTCGTGCCCCGGTTCGGGAAGATCCCACATGCTGCGGAGCAGCTGGGCCCGTGAGCCATGGCCGCTGAGCCTGCGCGTCCAGAGCCTGTGCTCCACAACGGGAGAGGCCACAACAGTGAGAGGCCCACGAAACAAAAAAAAAAAAAAAAAGAAGGACATTATATATTGAAAAAAGGATCAACCCATTAAGAAGATAACATTTATAAATGCATTTGCATCTAACAACACAACCCCAATGAAGCAAAAACAATACAGCAAAAACTGACAGAATTGAAGGGAGAAATAACAATTCAACACTAACAGTTGAAGACTTCAATATCCCTCTTTCAATAATAGGTGGAACAGTTACATGATCAATGAAGAAACAGCTGATGACTTGAACAACACTATAAAGCAACTGGACCTAACACACATCTTTAGAACACTCCACCAAACAATAATAGAATACACATTTTTCTCAAGTGCACATGAAGTGTGCTCTAGGATATACCACATGTTAAACCATAAAACAACTCTCAATAAATCTGAAAGGACTGAAATTATATAAAGTATGTTCTCCAACAACAATGAAATAAAATTAAATGAATAAAAGAAGGAAATTTGGAAAATTCACATATATGGGGAAATCAACAACATATTTCTAAATAATCAATGGGTCAAAGAGCAAATTACAAAGGAAATTAAAGAATATTTTGAGATGAATGAAAATGAAAATATAACATGATAAAGAAAATGTATGGTATGCAGCTAAAGTGGTGTTTAGAGGGAAATATGTAGCTGTATAAACTTATATTTAAAAAAAGAGAAATATCTGATATCAATAACCTAAGCATCCATCTTAAGAACCTAGAAAAAGAAAATTAAACTCAAAGCAAGCAAAAGGAAGAAAATAATAAGGATTATAGCAGAAATAAAACAGAGGCTAGAAAAACAATAGAGAAAATCAGTAAAACCACAAGTTGGTTCTTTGACAAGATCAACAAAATTGACAAACCACTGTGGTATTAACCAAGAAAAAAATATAAAGAATACACAAATTGCTAAAATTAGAAATGAAAGAAGAGAGATTGTATTGAACTCCCAGAAATTAAAAAGGGGCTACTAGGAACAACTGTATGCCAATAAATTACATAGCCTAGATGAAATGGACAAATTCCTAGAAAGACCCAAATGACTAAAACTCAAAAAGAAGTAGAAATATGAATTGAACTATAACAAATAAAGAGACTGGATCAATAATAATAATAATAATAAACAAAACACTCCCCACAAAGAAAAACCTAGAACCAGATGGCTTTACTGTTGAATTCTACAAAACACTGAAAGAATTAACACCAATCCCTCACAAAGTCTTCTCAAAATAGGAGAGGGAACACTATCAAATCATTTTAAGAGGCCAATATTATTCAATACCTTGATACCAAAACCAAAGATGTCACAAGAAAAAAAACCCAAAAAACTATGTGGTAACCCTTATTAATACAGATTCTTAAATCCTCAACAAAATAATAGCAAGCCAAATCAAACAACATATGAAAAGGATTATACACCATGATCAAGTGAAATTTATCCCCCAAAGGAAAACTTGGTTCAACATTTGAAATCAATCAATGTAATACACCTTAGTAATAGAATAAAGGACAAAATCCACAAGATTATTCCAACAGATATAGAAAAAGCAACTGAACAAGTTCAACATATTTTCATGATAAAAATTCCCAACAAACTAGGAATAGAAGGGAATTTCCTCATCCTGATCATGGGCATTTCGGACACAGCTAACATCATACTTAATGGTGCCAAACTGAAAGCTAACCCTCTAAACTCAGGAACAAAACAAGGATGTCTGCTCTCATCACTTCTATTCAACCTCTCATGGCTGGAGGTTCTAGCCAAAGCAATTACACAAGAAAAAGAAACAAACAGCAACAAATTGGAAAGGAAAAAATAAAACTATCTCCATTTGCAGATGGCACAACCTTATATAGAGAAAATATATACTCTATTGTTAAGATTGCAATACTCTCCAAATTGATCTACAGGATCATACAAACCCTATCAAAATTCCAGCTCCTCTTTTTTTGCAGAAATGGAAAATCTGATCCTGAAATTCATATAGACATGCAAGGATCCAGAATAGCCAGAACAATCTCAAAAAAAATAAAGTTGGAGGGCTCACACATCTCAATTTTAAAACTTATTACAAAGCTACAGTAATCAAGACCATGTGGTACTGGCATACGTACAGTCATATATATCAATGCAATGGAATTGAGAGTCCAGAAATAAGCCCATGCATCTATGGTTAACTAGATTTTGACAAGGGAGCCAACATCATTCAATAGAAAGAACAGTCTTCCAACAAATCGTCCTGGGATAACTGGATATCCACAGGCAAAATAATGAAGTTAAACCTCTACCTCATACCATATATAAAATTTAACACAAAATGGATCAAAGACCAAAATGTAATCTGTAAAACTATAAAATTGTTAGAATAAAAAATGGGTGCAGGATGACAGTTGCAAGATGGGGGAGTAGAAGGACATGAGCTCACTCCTTCATACAAAAGCACCAAAATCACAACTAACTGCTGAACAACCATAGAAAATAAAACACTAGAACCTACCTAAAGAGACACCCTTCATCCAAAGACAAAGAGAAAGCCACAACGAGATGGTAGGAGGGGCACAACTGCAATAAAATCAAATCCCATACCCACTGGGTGGGCGACCCACAAACTAGAAAGTAATTATACCTGAAAAGGTCTCCCACAGGACTGAAAGTTCAGAGCCCCATGTCGGCCTTCCCAGCGTGGGGACCTGGTAAGAGGAGGAAGAGCCCCCAGATAATCTGGTTTTGAAGGCCAGCGGGGTTTGATCGCAGGAATTCCACAGGAATGGGGAAACAGAAACTCCACTCTTGGAGGGCACAGGCAAGGTCTCATGTGCACCAGGACCCAGGGAAAAAAAGCAGTGACCTCATAAGAGACTGGGCCAGACCTACCTGCTAGTATTGGAGGGTCTCCTGGAGAGGCAGGGGAGGTGCTATGGCTCACTGCAGGTACAAAGACACTGGTAGCAGTAGTTGTGGTGTGTAATCATTAGCATGAGCACTCCTGGACGCTGCCATTTCCTCCCAATGACCTAGCCCCACCCAACAGCCTGTAGGCTCCAGTGCTGGGACGCCTCAGGCCAAACAACCAACAGGGCGGGAATACAGTCATACCCATCAGCAGACAGGCTGCTTAAAGTCTTCCTGAGCATGGCCCTGCCCAGAGGGACAAGAACCAGCTCTACCCACCAGTGGGCAGGAACCAGGAAGCCTGCACAAGCCTCTTAGACAGCCTCAGCCACCACAGGGCAGACAGCAGAAGCAAGAAGAACTACAATCCTGCAGCTTGCGGAATGGAAACCGCAATCACAGAAAGTTAAGACAAAATGAGACGGCAAAGGAATATGTCCCAGGTGAAAGAAAAAGATAAAACACCAGAAGAACAACTAAGTGAAGTGGAGATAGGCCACCTACTGGAAAAAGAATTCAGAGTAATGATATTGAAGATGTTCCACGATCTCAGGAAAAGAATGGAGGCACACACTGAGAAGATACAAGAAATGTTTAAAAAAGACATAGAGGAACTAAAGCCCAAACAAACAGAGATGTACAATACAATAACTGAAATGAAAAATACACTAGAAGGAATCAATAGCAGAATAACTGAGGCAGAAGAATGGATAAATGAGGTGGAAGACAGAATGGTGGAAATCACTGCTATGGAGCAGTATAAAGAAAAAAGAATGAAAAGAAATGAAGACAGTCTAAGAGACTTCGGGACAACATTAAATGCACCAACATTCACATTATAGGCCTCCCAGAAGAAGAATAGAGAGAGAAAGAACCTTTGAAAATATTTGAAGAGATAATAGCTGAAAACTTCCCTAACATGGAAAAGGAAACAGTAACCCAAGTCCAGGAAGCAGAGAGACTCCCAGGTAGGATGAACCCAAGGAGGAATATGCCAGGACACACACTAATCAAACTGACAAAAATGAAAGACAAAGAAAAGATATTAAAAGCAACAAGGGAAAAGCAACAAGTAACATACAAAGGAATTCCCATAAGGCTATCAAGTGATTTCTCAGCAGAAACTCTGCAGGCCAGAAGGGAGTGGCAAGATATATTTAAAGTGATTAAAGGCAAGAACCTAAAACCAGGAATACTCTACCCACCAAGGCTCTCTTTCAGATTTCAAGGAGAAATCAAAAGCTTTATAGACAAGCAAAAGCCAAGAGAATTCAGCACCACCAGACCACCTTTACAACAAACACTAAAGGAACTTCTCTAGGTGGAAAAGAAAAGGCCACAACTAGAAACAAGAAAATTATGAATGGAAAGCTCAGCAGTAAAGGTAAACATACAGTTAATGTAGGAAATCATCTGCACACAAATATGATATCAAAACCAGTAACTGTGAGAAGAGGAGAGCACAAATGCAGGATATTGGAATTGCATTTGAAATTAAAAGACTAGAAACTTAAAGCAATCTTCTTTATATACAGACTGCTGTATCAAAAGCTCATGGGAACCATAAACCGAAAATCTGCAATAGATACACACAAAAAAGAAAAAGGAATTGAAACACAACATTAAAGTTGGTCATCAAAGCACAAGATAAGAGAACAAAAGAGGAAGGAAAGAAGAAAGACCTACAAAAACAAATCCAGGGAATTCCCTGGTGGTCCAGTGGTTAGGACTTGGCACTTTCACTGCCATGTCCCAAAACAAGGGATGCAGCCAAAAAAACCCACAAAAAAACCCAAATCCAAAACAATTACGAAAATGGCAAGAGGAACACACATATTGATAATTACCTTAAATGTAAATGGATTAAATGCTCCAACCAAAAGACACAAGACTGGCTGAATGGATACAAAAACAAGATCCGTATATATGTTGTCTATAAGAGACCCACCTCAGATCTAGGGACACATACAGACTGAAATTGAGAGGATGGAAAAAGACATTCCATGCAAATAGAAATCAAAAGAAAGCTGAAGTAGCCATACTCATATCAGACAAAATAGACTTTAAAATAAAGACTGTTACAAGAGATAAAGAAGGCCACTACATAATGATCAAGAGATCGATCTAAGAAGAAGCTATAACAATCGAAAACGTATATGTACCCAACATAGGAGCACTCCAATATATAAGGCAAATACTAACAGCCATAAAAGGAGAAATTGACAGTAATACAATAATAGTGGGGGACTTTAACACCCCACTTTCATCCAAGAACAGATCATCCAGAAAGAAAATCAATAAGGAAACAAAGGCCTTAAATGACACATTAGACCAGATGGACCTAACTGATATTTATAGAGCATTTCATTCAAAAGCAGCAGAGTAAACAGTCTTCTGAAGTGCACATGGAACATTCTCCAGGACTGATCACAAAGCGAGTCTTGGTAACTTTAAGGAAACTGAAATCATATCAAGCATCTTTTCCAACCACAATGCTATGAGATTAGAAATAAACTACAAGAAAAAAACTGTAAAAAACACAAACATGTGGAGGCTAAACAATATGTTACTAAACAACCGATGGATCACTGAAGAAATCAAAGAGGAAATAAAACAATACTAACAGACAAATGAAAACCAAACCACAATGATCCAAAATCTATGGGATGCAGCAAAAGCAGTTCTAACAGGGAAGTTTCTAGCAATAAAATCTTACCTTAGGAAACAAGAAAAATCACATATAAACAACCTAACCTTACACCTAAAGCAACTAGAGAAAGAAGAACAAACAAAACCCAAAGTTAGTAGAAGGGAACAAATTATAAAGATCAGAGTGGAAAGAAATGAAATCGAGACAAAGAAAACAACAGAAAAGATCAATGAAACGAAAAGCTGGTTCTTTGAGAAGATAAACAAAATTGATAAACCTTTAGCCAGACTCATCGAGAAAAAGAGGGAGAGGACTCAAATCAGTAAACTTAGATATGGCAAAGGAGAAGTTACAACAATCACCATAGAAATACAAAGGATCATAAGAGACTGCTAAAAGCAACTATATGCCAATAAAACAGACAACCTAGAAGAAATGGACAAGTTCTTAGAAAAATATAATCTCCCAAGACTGAACCAGAAAGAAAGAGAAAATATGAACAGACCAACCACAAGCCCTGAAATTAAAACTGTGCTTTAAAAACTCCCAACAAACAAAAGTCCAGGACCAGATGGCTTCACAGGCGACTTCTATCAAACATTGAGAGAAGTGTTAACACTTATCCTTCTGAAACTATTCCAAAACACTGCAGAGGAGGGAAGACTTGCAAACTCATTCTATGAGGCCACCATCACCCTGATACCAAAACCAGACAAAGATACCACAAAAAAGGAAACTTATAGGCCAATATCACTGATGAACACAGGTGCAAACATCCTCAACAAAATACTAGCAAACCAAATCCAACAATACATTAAAAGGATCATACACTACGATCAAGTGGAATTTATCCCAGGGATGCAAGGATTTTTCAGTCTCTACAAATTAATCAGTGTGATACACCACATCAACAAATTGAAGAATAAAAACCATATGATCCTCTCAATAGATGCAGAAAAAGCTTTTGACAAAATTCAACACCCATTTATGATAAAAACTCTACAGAAAGTGGGCCTAGAGAGAACCTACCTCAACATAATAAAGACTGTATATGACAAACCTACAGCTAACGTCATACTCAACTGTGAATAGCTGAAAACACCTCCCCTAACATCAGGAACAAGACAAGGATGTCCACTCTCACCACTTTCATTCAACACAGTTTTGGAAGTCCTAGTCACAGTAATCAGAGAAGAAAAAGAAATAAAGGAATCAAAACTGGAAAAGAAGAAGTAAAACTGTCACTGTTTGCAGGTGTTTGCAGATACTATACATAGAAAATCCTAAAGATGCTACCAGAAAACTACTAGAGCTCATCAATGAATTCAGTCAAGTTTCAGGATACAAAATTAATACACAGAAATCTGTTGCATTTCTATACACTAACAATGAGAGATCAGAAGGAGAAATTAGGGAAACAATCACAGTTACCATCATATTAAAAAGAATAAAACACCTAGGAATAAACTTACCTAAGGAGGCAAAAGACCATTATTCTGAAAACTGTAAGATGCTGATGAAAGAAATCAAAGATGACACAGATGGAAAGATATACCATGTTCTTGGACTGGAAGAAGCAATATTGTCAAAATGACTATACTACCCAAGACAATCTACAGATTCGATGAAATCCCTACCAAATTACCAATGGCATTTTTCACAGAACTAGAACAAAAAATCTTAAAATCTGTATGGAGACACAAAAGACCCTGAATAGCCAAAGCACTCTTGAGAAAGAAAAACGAAGCTGGAGGAATCAGGCTCCCTGAGTTCAGACCATACTACAAAGCTACAGTAATCAAAACAGTAGTATCATACTGGCACAAAAACAGAAATATAATTCAATGGAACAGGATAGAAAGCCCAGAAATAAACCACCCACCTATCATCAATTAATCTACAATAAAGGAGGTAAGACTATACAATGGAGGAAAGATAGCCTCTTCAATAAGTGGTGCTGGGAAAACTGGAGAGCTACATGTAAAAGAATGAAATCAGAACACTCCCTAACACCATACAGAAAAATAAACTCAAAATGGATTAAAGACCTAAATGTATTACTGGACACTATAAAACTCTTAGAGGAAAACATAGGAAAAACCTCTTTGACATAAACCACAGCAAGATCTTTTTTGACCCACCTTCTAGAGTAATGAAAATAAAAACAAAAATAAACAAATGGGACCAAATTAAACTCAAAAGCTTTTGAACAGCAAAAGAAACCATAAACAAAATGAAGACAACCCACAGAATGGGAGAAAATATTTGTAAACGATGCAACCGACAAGGGATTAGTCTTCAAAACATACCAACAGCTCATGCGGCTCAATACCAAAAAAACGACCCAATCAAAAACTGGGCAGAAGACCTAAATAGACATTCCTCCAAAGAAGACATACAGATGGCCAAGAGGTACACGAAAAGATGCTCAACACTGTTAATTATTAGAGAAATGCAACTCAAAACTACAATGAGATATCCCCTCACACCAGTCAGAACGGCCATTAACAAAAAGTCTACAAAAAATAAATGCTAAAGAGGGTGTGGAGGAAAGGGAACCCTCCTACACTGCTGGTGGTAATGTAAGTTGGTGCAGCCACTGTGGAGAACAATACGGAGGTTCCTTAAAAAACTAAAATTAGAACTACTATATGATCTAGGAATCCCACTCTTGGGCACATATCTGCAAAAAAAACATGGTTTCACAGGATACATGCACCCCAATGTTCACTGCAGCGCTGTTTACAAGAGCCAAGACATGGAAGCAACCTAAATGTCCATTGACAGAGGAGTGGATAAAGAAGATGAGGTACATAAATATAATGGAAT
Organism: Hyperoodon ampullatus; assembly: GCF_949752795.1. Taxonomy (NCBI): domain Eukaryota; kingdom Metazoa; phylum Chordata; class Mammalia; order Artiodactyla; family Ziphiidae; genus Hyperoodon; species Hyperoodon ampullatus. The sequence continues at coordinate 100,407,083 of NC_136921.1, forward strand.
ATTACTCAGCCATTGAAAAGAATGAAATAATCCTATTTTCAGCAACATGGATGGAGTTGGAGATTATTATACTAAGTGAAGTAAGTCAGACAGAGAAAGACAAATATCATGATATCACTTACATGTGGAATGTAAAATAAAAAGATACAAATGCACTTATTTACAAAACAGAAACAGACTCACAGACTTAGAGAATGATCTTATGGTTACAGGGGGAAGGGTGGGGGAGGGGAGGGATTGGGAGTTTGGGACTGACATGTACACACTGCTATATTTAAAACAGATAACCAACAAGGACCTACTGTATAGCACAGGAAACTGTTCAATATTCTGTAATAACCTAAATTGAAAAAGAATAGGTACATGTATAACTTAATCACTTGGCTGTACACCTGAAACTAACACAACATTGTTGATCAACTATACTCCGATATAAAAACAAAACAAAACAAAAAGGTGTAAATCTTTGTGACCTTGGATCAGGCAACAGTTTCTCAGATGTGACGTTTAAAGGACAGGCAACTAAAGAAAAAATTGATAAACTGGACTTTATAAAAATATAAAAATTTAAACAGAACCCACAGAATGGGAGAAAAATATCTGCAAGTCACATATCTGATAAGAGTCTACCATCCAAAATATATAAAGAACTCTTACAACTCAACAATTAAAAGACATTAAATAACCCACCTTAAAAATTGGTAAAGGATCTGAGTGAACAGCTCTCCAAAGAAGATATACAAATGGCCAATAAACACATAATAAGATGCTCAACATTATTAGCCATTAAGGAAATGCAAATCAAAACCAAAATGAGGTACCACTTTCACATTTACTAGGATGGCTATTATCAAAAAACAAAAAAATAGGTGCTTCCCTGATGGTGCAGTGGTTAAGAATCTGCCTGCTATCCAAGGAGAAACACACAAAGACACATATTAATCGAACTGTCAAAAATTAAATACAAAGAATACATATTAAAAGCAGCAAGAGAAAAACAACAAATAACACACAAGGGAATCCCCATAAGGTTAACAGCTGATCTTTCAGCAGAAACTCTGCAAGCCAGAAGGGACTGGCAGGACATATTTAAAGTGATGAAGGAGAAAAACCTACAACCAAGATTACTCTACCCAGCAAGGATCTCATTCAGATTTGATGGAGAAAGTAAAACCTTTACAGACAGTCAAAAGCTGAGAGAGTTCTGCACCACCAAACCAGCTTTACAGCAAAAGCTAAAGGAACTTTTCTAGGCAAGAAACACAAGAGAAGGAAAAGACCTACAATAACAAGCCCAAAACAATTAAGAAAATGGGAATAGAAACATACATATGGATAATTACCTTAAACGTAAATGGATTAAATGCTCCCACCAAAAGAAACAGACTGGCTGAATGGATACAAAAACAAGACCCATATATATGCTGTCTACAAGAGACCCACTTCAGACCTAGAGACACATACAGACTGATAGTGAGGGATGGAAAAAGATATTCCAGGCAAATGGAAATCAAAAGAAAGCTGGAGTAGCAATTCTCATATCAGACAAAATAGACTTTAAAATAAAGACTATTACAAGAGACAAGGAAGGACATGACATAATGATCAAGGGATTGATCCAAGAAGAAGATATAACAATTGTAAATATTTATGCACGCAACATAGGAGCACCTCAATACATAAGGCAAATAGTAACAGCCATAAAAGGGGAAATCAACAGTAACACAATCATAGTAGGGAACTTTAACACCCCACTTTCACCAATGGACAGATCATCCAAAATGAAAGTAAACAAGGAAACACAAGCGTTAAATGATACATTAAACAAGATGGACTTAATTGATATTTATAGGACATTCCATCCCAAAAAAACAGAATACACATGTTTCTCAAGTGCTCATGGAACACTCTCCAGGATAGATCATACCTTGGGTCACAAATCAAGCCTTGGTAAATTTTAAAAATTGAAATTGTATCAAGTATCTTTTCCAACCACAATGCTACGAGACTAGATATCAATTACAGGAAAAGATCTGTAAAAAATACAACCACATGGAGTGTAAACAATACACTACTTAATAACGAAGTGATCACTGAAGAAATCAAAGAGCAAATTAAAGAATACCTAGAAACAAATGACAATGAAAACACAATGACCCAAAACCTATGGGATGCTGCAAAAGCTTTTCTAAGAGGAAAGTTTATAGCAATACAATCCTACCTTAAGAAACAGGAAACATCTTGAATAAACAACCTAACCTTGCACCTAAAGCAATTAGAGAAAGAAGAACAAAAAAACCCAAAGGTTAGCAGAAGGAAATAAATCATAAAGATCAGATCAGAAATAAATGAAAAAGAAATGAAGGAAACGATAGCAAAGATCAACAAAACTAAAAGCTGGTTCTTTGAGAAGATAAATAAAATTGATAAACCATTAGCCAGACTCATCAAGAAAAAAAGGGAGAAGACTCAAATCAATAGAATTAGAAATGAAAAAGGAGAAGTAACAACTGACACTGCAGAAATACAAAAGATCATGAGAGATTACTACAAGCAACTCTGTGCCAATAAAATGGACAACCTGGAAGAAATGGACAAATTATTAGAAATGCACAACCTGCCAAGATGAAATCAGGAAGAAACAGAAAATATGAACAGACCAATCACAAGCACTGAAATTGAAACTGTGATTAAAAATTTTCCAACAAACAAAAGCCCAGGACCAGATGTCTTCACAGGCGAATTCTATCAAACATTTAGAGAAGAGCTAACACCTATCCTTCTCAAACTCTTCCAAAATATAGCAGAGGGAGGAACACTTCCAAGCTCATTCTACGTGGCCACCATCACCCTGATACCAAAAGCAGACAAGCATGTCACAAAGAAGGAAAACTACAGGCCAATATCACTGGTGAACATAGATGCAAAAATCCTCAACAAAATACTAGCAAACAGAATCCAACAGCATATTAAGGGGATCATACACCATGATCAAGTGGGGTTTATTCCAGGAATGCAAGGATTCTTCAATATACACAAATCAATCAATGTAATACACCATATTAACAAACTGAAGGAGAAAAACCATATGGTCATCTCAATAGATGCAGAGAAAGCTTTTGTCAAAATTCAACACCCATTTATGATAAAAACCCTCCAGAAAGTAGGCACAGAGGGAACTTTCCTCAACATAATAAAGGCTATATACGACAAACCCACAGCCAACATCGTCCTCAATGGTGAAAAACTGAAAGCATTTCCACTAAGATAAGGAACAAGACAAGGTTGCCCACCCTCACCACTCTTATTCAACATAGTTTTGGAAGTTTTAGCCACAGCAATCAGAGAAGAAAAGGAAATAAAAGTTATGCATATCGGAAAAGAAGAAGTATAGCTGTCACTGTTGGCAGATGACATGATGCTATACACAGAGAATCCTAAAGATGCTACCAGAAAACTACTAGGGCTAATCAATGAATTCAGTAAAGGAGCAGGATACAAAATTAATGCACAGATATCTGTGGCATTCCTATACACTAATGATGAAAAATCTGAAAGTGAAATCAAGAAAATACTCCCATTTACCATTGCAACACAAAGAATAAAATATCTAGGAATAAACCTACCTAAGGAGACAAAAGACCTATATGCAGACAATTATAAGACACTGTTGAAAGAAATTAAAGATGATACAAATAGATGGAGAGATATACCATGTTCTTGGATTGGAAGAATCAACATTGTGAAAATGACTCTACTACCCAAAGCAATCTACAGATTCAATGCAATCCCTATCAAACTAACACTGGCATTTTTCACAGAACTAGAACAAAAAATTTCACAATTTGTATGGAAACACAAAAGACCTCGAATAGCCAAAGCAATCATGAGAACGAAAAACGGAGCTGGAGGAATCAGGCTCCCTGACTTCAGACTATACTATAAAGCTACAGTAATCAAGACAGTATGGTACTGGCACAAAAACAGACAGATAAATCAATGGAACAGGATAGAAAGCCCAGAGATAAACCCAGGCACATATGGTCACCTTATCTTTGATAAAGGAGGCAGGAATGTACAATGGAGAAAGGAGTGCCTCTTCAATAAGTGGTGCTGGGAAAACTGGACAGGTACATGTAAAAGTATCAGATTAGATCACTCCCTAACACCATACATAAAAATAAGTTCAAAATGGATTAAAGACCTAAATGTAAGGCTAGAAACTATCAAACTCTTAGAGGAAAACAAAGGCAGAACACTCTATGACATAAATCACAGCATGATCCTTTTTGACCCACCTCCTAGAGAAATGGAAATAAAAACAAAAATAAACAAATGGGACCTAATGAAACTGCAAAGCTTTTGCACAGCAAAGGAAACCATAAACAAGACCAAAAGACAACCCTCAGAATGGGAGAAAATATTTGCAAATGAAGCAACTGACAAAGGATTAATCTCCAAAATTTATAAGCAGCTCATGCAGCTCAATATCAAAAAAACAAACAACCCAATCCAAAAATGGGCAGAAGATCTAAACAGACATTTCTCCAAAGAAGATATACAGACTGCCAACAAACACATGAAAGAATTCTCAACATCATTAATCATTAGAGAAATGCAAATCAAAACTACAATGAGATATCATCTCACACCAGTCAGAATGGCCATCATCAAAAAATCTAGAAACAATAAATGCTGGAGAGGGTGTGGAGAAAAGGGAACACTCTTGCACTGCTGGTGGGAATGTGAATTGGTACAGCCACTATGGAGAACGGTATGGAGGTTCCTTAAAAAACTAAAAATAAAACTACCATATGACCCAGCAATCCCACTACTGGGCATATACCCTGAGAAAACCATAATTCAAAAAGAGACATGTACCAAAATGTTCATTGCAGCTCTATTCACAGTAGCCCAGAGATGGAAACAACCTAAGTGTCCATCATCGGATGAATGAATAAAGATGTGGCACATATATACAATGGAATATTACTCAGCCATAAAAAGAAACAAAATTGAGCTATTTGTAATGAGGTGGATAGACCTAGAGTCTGTCATACAGAGTGAAGTAAGTCAGAAAGAGAAAGACAAATACTGTATGCTAACACATATATATGGAATTTAAGAAAAAAAATTGTCATGCAGAACCTAGGGGTAAAACAGGAATAAAGACACAGACCTGCTTGAGAATGGACTTGAGGATATGGGGAGGGGGAAGGGTAAGCTGTGACAAAGCGAGAGAGAGTCATGGACATATATACACTACCAAACGTAAGGTAGATAGCTGGCGGGAGGCAGCCGCATAGCACAGGGAGATCAGCACGGTGCTTTGTGGCCGCCTGGAGGGGTGGGATAGGGAGTGTGGGAGGAAGGGAGACGCAGGAGGGAAGGGATATGGGAACAGATGTATATGTGTGACTGATTCACTTTGTTGTAAAGCAGAAACTAAAAAAAAGAATAAATGCATTCTTCTGATATTTAGGCTTCTTGGGAGTGAGAAATAGATATTAGACTTAATTACTAGCAAAATTACATTAGACTGCTTAAACTAATGTATCATAACTTTCCCTTAAATTGCACATTCTTTTTAATCCAGTAAGAAGGTAGATGAAAGACCTTTGTAAGTTTTAGCATGGAAAGATCTATGGTGCCATTAAAGCGAAAACCTTGGGGGAAAAAAAAAGAGTCATGTACCAAAATGTTCATTGCAGCTCTGTTTGCAATAGCCAGGAGATGGAAACAACCTAAGTGTCCATCATCGGATGAATGGATAAAGAAGAAGTGGCATATATATACAATGGAATATTACTCAGCCATAAAAAGAAACGAAATTGAGCTATTTGTAATGAGGTGGATTGACCTAGAGTGTGTCATACAGAGTGAAGTAAGTCAGAAAGAGAAAGACAAATACTGTATGCTAACACATATATATGGAATTTAAGAAAAAAAAATGTCATGAAGAACCTAGGGGTAAGACAGGAATAAAGACACAGACCTACTAGAGAATGGGCTTGAGGATGTGGGGAGGGGGAAGCTGTGACAAAGTGAGAGAGTGGCATGGACATATATACACTACCAAATGCAAAATAGATAGCTAGTGGGAAGCAGCCGCATAGCACAGGGAGATCAGCTCGGTGCTTTGTGACCATCTAGAGGGGTGGGATAGGGAGGGTGGGAGGGAGGGTGACACAAGAGGGAATAGATATGGGAACATATGCATATGTATAACTGACTCACTTTGTTATAAAGCAGAAACTAACACACCATTGTAAAGCAATTATACTCCAATAAAGATGTAAAAAAAAAAAAAAGAATCTGCCTGCTGATGCAGGGGACATGGGTTCGAGCCCTGGTCCAGGAAGATCTCACATGCTGTGGAGCAACTGGGCCCATGTGCCACAACTACTGAGCCTGCGCTCTAGATCCCACGTGCCACAACTACTGAAGCCCGCAACCCTAGAGCCTGCGCTCCACCACAAGGGAGGCAACTGCAATGAGAAGCCCACGCACTGCAAGGAAGAGTAGTCCCCGTTCGATGCAACTAGAGAGAGCCCACGTGCAGCAACAAAGACCCAACACAGCCAAAAGTAAAATAAAATAAATAAATAAATAAATAAATAAATAACGTGTTGGTGAGAATGTGGAGCAACTGGACCCCTTGTACACTGCTGGTGGGAAGAAAAAGTGGTTCAGCACTGTGGAAAACAGTCTGGTGGTTCTTCAGAAAGTTAAACATAAAATTACCATATGACCCTGCAATTCCACTCATAGCTATATATCTCAAAGATATGAAAACAGGTACTTACAAATACACATACAAGTGTTTATAGCAGCACTAATCACAACAGCCAAAAGGCAGATACAATGCAAACATCCATCAACAGATAAACAGATAAAGAAATTGTGGTATGTGTGTGTGTACATATATATACGTGTGTGTGTGTGCATGTATACACACACACATACATATATTGGGTTGGCCAAGAAATTCGTTTGGGTTTTCTGTAAAATCTTACAAAAAACCCAAACGAACTTTTTAGCCAACTCAACACACACACACACACACAAACACACACAAAATGAATATTACTCAACCATAAAAAGGAATGAAGTACTGATACATACTGATACAAAAACATGGATGACCCTCAAAAACATTATGCTAAGTGAAAGAAGCCACATACAAAAGATCCAATATTGTATCGTTATATTCATATGAAATATCCATAATAGGTAAATCCATAGAGACAGAATGCAGAGTAGTGGTTGTCAGGGGCTGGGGGAAGGAGGGAATAAGGAGTGATTGCTTAATGGGTATGGAGCTTCCTTTCGGGTTATTGAAATGTTTTGGAACTAGACAGAGGTGGTGGTTGCACAATATTGTGAATATTGTACTAAATGCCACTGAATTGTTCACTTTTAAATGGCTGATTTTATAGTATGTGAATTTCACCTCAGTTAAAAAAAAGAACCGCAATGAGATACTTCACACCTACTAGGATGGGTGTAATTTTTTTTTAAGTTTTTTTAAACAAGTTTAGGTGAGGACGTAGATAGTGGAATGCTCATACATTGCTAGTGGGATTGTAAAATGGTGCAACTACCTTACTTGTGAAACAGTTTGGCAGTTTCTCAAAATGATAAACAGAGTTATCACATGACCCAGTAGTTTTGCTCCTGGAGAACTGAAAACATATGCTCACAAAAAGGACTGTACACAAATGTTCATAGCATTATTCTTAATAGCCAAAAAATGCAAACGGCTTAAATGTCTATCAACTGATGAATGGATAAATGAAGTGTGTTATAGTCACGCAATATTATTCAGCCATAAAAGAAACGAAGTACTTATATACACTACAAAATGGACAAACTTTGAAATCATCATGCTAGGAAGCCAGACCCAAAAGGCCACATACTATTTGATTCTATTTCCATGACATGTCCAGAACAGACAAATCCACTGCGGTAGAAAGTAGAACAGTAGTTGCCAGAGGTGGGCAGGGGTAAATAGGGAGTGACTCCTAATGGGTACTGGGTTTCTTTTTAGGATGATAAAAAAGGTTCTAGAATAAGATAGTGGTGGTATTTGTGCAAACTTGTGAATATACTAAGAAATCACTAACTTGTATATTTTAAGAAGGTGAATTTATGGTATATTAATTATATCTCAATAATAAAAGGTACTAAAACAATCAGATGATCCACCTAAGAATAAATGAACCTTGGACTACATCTTGCATGATATACAAAAATTAACTTGAAGTGGATCATACACCTCATATTGAACAAAAAAGTTCTAGAGAACAAAGGAGAAAATCTATGTAATCTTAGATTAGGCAAAAATTTCTTAGCTACAACACAAAAACTATCATCCATAAAAGTTGAAGAACTGATAAACTGGACTTAATCAAAATATAAAACTTCTGCTCTTTAAAAGAGCATGAAAAGGCATAATACAGAAGAAAAGTAGGTAAAGCACATAGAAAATTTGTTTATATACAAATAGTAATAACTATTACATGAGGATTAATAGGACACTATTTTTAAAGCTCTGAAATATAAATTATAAGAAAACAAACAACTGAATTAAAAATGGTTAAAAGATTTGAAGAGACACTTTAAGTTGTTGATGGCAAATAAGCAGATGAAAAGGTACTCAATGTTACTAGTCACTGGAGAAAAGCAAAGTACACCACAATGACATACCCCTACACACCAATCAGAATGGCTGAAACTGAAAGAACTGACAATGCCAAGGGTTGGTGAGAGTGTAGAGAAACTGGAACTCATATATTCCTGGTAGGAATGCAAGATGGCACACATCCTTTGCAAGACACTTGAACATATATTTACTGTAGGATCTAGAAGTCCAATTCCTGATATGTATCCAAGAGAAATAAAAATACATGTTCACATATGAATATTTATACAGGTTTTTTCATAACTGCCAAAATCTGGAAGCAATCCAAATGTTCTTCAATTGGCAAATGGGTAAAGAAACTGTGATATAACGGAACATAAACTACTGATACATACAGTAACATGCATGAATCTCAAATCTCAAATGCTTTATGCTAAATAAAAGAAGCCAGACTTATAATGCTACATATTGTATGATACAATTTATACGATATTCTGGAAAAGGTATAACTACAGGGATAGAAAAACAGAGCAGTGGTTGCCAGGGGATGGGGATGGAGGAAGAGGCTGACTACTAAAAGGCACAAGGGAACTTTCCGGGGTGATAGAAATGTTCTATATTTTGATTGTTGTGGTGGTGGTTACATGATTGTGTTTATCAAAGCTCACAGAACTGTACAGTAAAAAAAGGGTGAATTTCACTCTAAATTATAACTCAATAAGCCTGACTTTAAGAAAACATAGCTTTACAATGAGTACACATGTAAAAAACATCAAGTTAGACCAAAAAACGGAACTCTGTAGAAGCACTGTCATTTGCCTTAATAGAACCTCTCTAACGAGCAAGTATCTTTCAGCCCCATGAACATACACTTAGTCTACATTAAAACAAATGAAATCAGACAAGCAAAATAATAATACCACGTTTTAATCACAAATAGCATTTGCCTTAGCCATGAAATATTCACTAGCATTTTAAAGCAAAAAGTATTAATGAATTTAATAGTATCCGCCAAATTCCCAAATTTTAAAAAACATATTTGAGGCCACATTGACACCAGCAAAGCCCTTGCCACAGGAAGTCAGCTTTATTTGAAAGATTTTTTGGGTGGACTGTTTTCAAATCACTAGATATGAGTGACTAAACCACAGAAGGTACCTGCCAGCTTAGTGAACTGTCTTTGAGCTCCAGCTCAGAATTTAGCTTTTCTTCTCTCCCCAGTTCTTAAACTAAAAGTTCACATATATGGTACTAAGAATGCTATTTACTTGAGCCAAGAAACAGTCAAGGCTTGATGACTATATCTGACACCTGTTGCTGGGTTTACTGAATGCGGATGGGCTGAGAGTCCTTGATGCTCCAGATATATTCTCTAGATGATAGTGAGACATAATCTTTACCCTGTTCAAATTTTGAAATGCAAACAGCAATGTCTGAAAGATTTTTTTTTGTTTGAATAAGGATTGTATTTGTTTCTCTGGCCATTCTACCTTCATAGAACCCAGAAAGGGGTATCTCACAAATAAAGTGGCAAGTGCTAACAAGTTAGGAAGCTTAGTTTAAAAACAAACAAACAAACAAACACCAGCATCGTCAGCAATCATCCCTTTGCAGCCCACAGGCCCATTAGCTCACTCTCAGGGGACTCAGTGGCTAAACTACTCGGTGAACACTAGGGTCCGAGGCAGTGACGACACACTGGCAAACATGAGATGCTCAACAAGCAAACATTCCCCAGACGCAGTCTTATGCTGAAGTGACTGGAGTGCTCCAGGTGCATCCAGCTTCGCGGCCTCTCTATTTCCCCCATGTTTTGGTATTCAACAAAATAACCCATCTCCTCATTCAGATAAGCTGATACAGGAGGCAGCAATACAGAAGGAATTAAATATAATGACATAACAACAAATAAAATGTGGAATACCTTGCTTTTAGCTAATTCCTTTTCCAAGTTGCATTTTTCTTCTGCTATTTCTTTCTCAGTTTTATTAACCTGCCCAAGAGAAGGGAAAAAAAAGAAATGGGTCATTTTAAAAACAGCAGACAGGCTCTACTATAGCAGATACACCCTGCATGTCAAATAATACCTACACTGCAGAGGTAGCACATCCTCTCAGAAAAGGGGCCACTCGGGGAGTCTCTGAGGCAGAGCAGACTTCACAAATAGCCCTGAAATTAGAAAGACACGTCTGCATGTCAGACTCTGCCGGTTCTTTCCTAACTAGGAAGACAGGGCTGTTTCCCCTTACATTGTTTCCACTGCACTCTCCCACTTCTACTGGGAAAATCGAGTTTTAAATCTGACTCCTTAACTAACATGAGGATGTGTGAATGGTTAACATTCACTCACGCTATGTAAGGGCAACTATTTGGCACAGTGCACTCACATGCTAAAAGACACAGATTAGCCACCCAAAGGTTTCTTTCATGGGCAACTCAGACAAACTGCATCTGGGTTGTATTTCTTGTCTTTTGCACTTACAAGAAAATTTTAAAACAAGATCATCACCACAACCAGGAGGTAACATAAATCTGCCTCTACCTACCTCTCCCTGAAGTCCTTCTTTCTCCTCTAGCAGAGAGGTCTTCTCTTGCATCGATGCTTCCAGTTCACTTCGCAATCTTGCAATAGTTGATTCTAGCAGCTCTTTTTGCACAGCTGCCCTCTTCTCAGCATCCTGTGCTTTCTGGATAGACTGGTTACGCTCAAGGACTAAATGGTCCCTGCAGGAAGAGAACAAGGAGATATGAAAGCTGAACGAGAGTTCTTCCTTAACAGAAAGACTAAATGTTCTTACAGAACATATCTCCTGCCTGAGAGCAGTTACCAAAATGTTCTAACAAAACTAGTTCCTTTAGGGCAGAGTCTTTATTTTTGTGACTGGTCCAGCAAATGCAGAATTAAACATTTTCATTAAAGATAAGAAATACAAATGCAAAAACAAAAGTTGCCCACAGTTTACTTACAGATGCATTTGGAGTTGTGTTTTCTCATTCTGAACAGTCTGAAGCTCACTTGTGATACTGGCATGGGCTGCATCCAGCAGTAAGTTTTGTTCTTGAAATGTCTGTGTCATCATTTTCTGTTCTTCCTGAGTGTTAGAAGCAATATTAAAAGTTGAGATGCCAGAAGTCATTTGATAGGGTATCACTCTAAACAACTGATCAAAGATACTGATACTTACAAAGGTCAAATTTAATTTATATAAATAAAACCCCTTTTTAAGAGAATTTATCTTAATGTCCAGCTTGCTCTTTGTACCTACCCTGGCCTGACCACAATTCTATCATTTTATAGCTCTTCTAGCCAATAATCAAGAGGCATTATTTATCCAGCTTGCTGCAAAATTTATAAAACTCCTAACATGAACAAATTTTTAGATACCATGTATAAAATAGACAACTGATAGGAACATACTGTATAGCACAGGGAACTCTACCTAATGCACTGTGGTAACCTAAATGGGAGGGAAGTCCAAGAGGGAGGGGATATCTGTATGTGTACGGCTGATTCATTTTGTTGTGCAGTGGAGGCTAACACAACATTGTAAAGCAACCATACTCCAAAAAAGATGAAAAAAATACTATATTAAGTATATTTTGGTACTTCAAAATTTCAACATGATACTATATTTTAAAAAGTAAAACAATATCAACGTAGATAAAGTGAAATGATTGCTCCACCTCTATCTCCCCCACATCTCTTCCAAATAATTCCATTCTCCAGGGACAATCATGTTTCATAGTTTAAATTCTTTTGACAGTATCTGAAATTGCACTCAGACACTGCTACAGCAGACGTCTATAACTGTTCTGCACAATTTCCTCTTGCTTACTATTTTCAATTATCAAAACAGCATTTTTATGCACACTTCCTCTACCTACAATTTACAAAGCTTTTGTAAATATAGTATATATTAATAATTATATTTGTAAACATATTTTAAAACACTTCTTTTTGAACAATATGTGATTGCAAGGTAAACCTTCACACCTTCATACTTGGTAAAATGGGATCTCACTTGTGTCATATTCCAAGGTTTTAAAACGTTTGTGAAAGTGTTACATACATAAGTCACATTCTTCAGCCTACTAAATTGTAAGTTCCATGAAAGTAGGGACTTGTCTTGTTCACTGCCATAATTCTATCTAGATCTAGCAACATACTTGCATGAGGTAAACACTAAATGCTTGCTGAATAAAAATACTTACTGAGTACCTGTTATGTGCAAAACACGCTTAGCCCTATAGGTAATAACAAAGGTATGTAAGACAATGTCCTAGGAATGTAGTACAGGAAATGAGCCATGCACATAAACTACTACTATAGAATGCAGAACAAGAGAAGCAACATAACATAAATGATTAAAAACACTGAGTCTGGAGTCAAGTCTAGATTGAAATCTGGCTCCACCCTATGCTAGCTGGGTGATTTTGGGAAAGTTGATTAACTTCTCTAAATCTTATTTTTATTATCTGTAAAACGAGGATGATAAATATCCCTTTATGTAACTGCTAGGATTAAAGGAGGTAATATATGTAAAATCCTTAGCACAATGCTTGGTATATAGTAAGTACGCTCAAAAAAGAAAAAAAAGAGAGAGCCTTATTATTACAGCCTGTTTAGTGTCCTAGAAGTAGAAATTAAAAGACAAAACTGATTTTTTCTGATTGGAGTGATCAAGCTTCTGGGTGAAAGTGAGTCTTAAAGAATGAACACAATCTCAAACAGTTGAAAATGAAGTAAAGACCATTCTCAGCAGAGGGAATGGCATAAGCAAAATGGGAAAGCACAGGTCTTTGGGGAAAATATAAATACTTTAGGATCAGTCATAAGTATTCTCCATAATTCTACCAATACTTGGACAGGTAATTACTTTTCCTAAAGTAATGATATTTGAGAAGAAACCATTAAGAAAGCTCTGAGTGTAAGGCCAAATGACCCCTCTGATGAAAACAGAAAACAACTAATTAAAAAATAAAATAATTCAGAAAAATCCTTGAAATTAATTGCTAAAATATTTTACGTACCCAGTTGGCTATTTGTATTTCCTGATCTCTTAGCCAAGGAGGCTTCCTGATGACTCTACCAGAAATTGACTAGTGTTAAAAATGAATACCTGCAGAAGGGCTTGGTGGTCAGCAATGATTCTGGTATTTTCCATTCTAACAGTCTGAAGCATTCTGTTCAGCTCTGAACACTTTCTAGTCAGTTGGTCATTCAAAACCTAAGACAACATATACAGCAAAGCACAGATCTCTCCAATAAATAAGTCCTTTTACTTATGTATCATCATTTTTAACAATGGCATAGTATTTCACCATACATGTGAACTTAATTTATTTAACCTAATCTCAATTGATATTTCATTAGATTATAAAATACTTTCAAATATTTGGAGTCATCATCCTAAACAACTGTAAATTAAAAGGGGAAATTTGGTGATACAGTGGAATAACTGAAGGATTTGGCAGTTTACCAATCTTCCATTCTTCATAATTTTGAATGCTGGTCAATTACAGCAAGACATCTACAGAATGGAATTTACAATGTAGATGCATGGCCCATGTTATAGAAATCCATTCTCAAAACTGGAGGATGAGCTTTCAGAACTGTTTAGCTGATAACAAAATATCTAAGCTCCTTCATCACCAATTACAGTATTCAAAAAAGCAAAATACAGATCACTGTGCCATTTCACAAGATTAACCTTCCAAAATAAAACAAAAATCTTTTCTGTAACATACATGTAGTTAGTTTATAATTCTCTTGTCCTTTTGGTATTTTGAAATTTGTATTCCTGAGGAAAATATTTATCTTAATTCTCAGTTATTTTTGCAAAGTATATTTGGTAAGGATCTTATGTTTTAATGTATAAGCTCTTTAAGGATGGGGCAAATAACTCTGAAGCGTTAATAGAAAAATCCCTCAAAAACAACAGTAACAAGAAAGGAGAGATAAAGATTATCTGGACAGCATCATAAGTGGGACAGCATCATAAGACAGGAATACATTCATGAGCATTTTAAAGTTATAACCAGATGCACAAACTACTTATCAAGGAATACTTGGGGGTAAGACAGAGGAGAACTCTTGCTCCTTGAAAAGAAATAGCTAATTTTCTTTACAGCTAGATTGCTGGGATCAAATTCCAACTTCGTCACTTACTAGCTATATATATATATATTTTTTAATTTATTTTTGGCTGCGTTGGGTCATCATTGTTGCACGCTGGTTTTCTCTAGTTGCGGTGAGCAGGGGCTACTCTTCATTGCAGTGTGTGGGCCTCTCATTGCGGTGGCTTCTCTTGTTGCAGAGCACGGGCTCTAGGCTCGAGGGCTTCAGTAGTTGTGGCACGCGGGTTCAGTAGTTGTGGCTCGCAGGCTCTACAGAGCAGGCTCAGTAGTTGTGGCGCACAGGCTTAGCTGCTCTGCAGCATGTGGGATCCTCCCAGACCAGGGCTTGAACCCTGTTCCTTGCATTGGCAGGCAGATTCTTAACCACTGTGCCACCAGGGAAGCCCTAGCTATATTATTAAACTTCTCTGTATATCAACTTTCTTATCTTTAAAATGGGAATAATAATAGTTCTAAAGAAGTCCTATTGAGAGGATTACAATTTGTTAGTAACATGAAGTGCTTAGAATTGTGCCATGACTGTAGTATGGATTCAGTAAATGTTAACTATCATTTATAGTAAGAGTAGTAGTAGTTACTGTTATCATTATTTTATGAAAGATCACATTTTGTATTTTCTTTATCATAAAGACAGCATAACAACACTATGATCCTAACATTGAAATAATCAAATTGTACTAACAAAAAGTTCTTTTAAACGATCGATACTATTTCTTTGGGCCCTATGAGAAATAACTCGGTTGCTTGCATATGTGGTGACTCCTTTCCATATACATGCATATAGAGAAAACATCAGCTAAATTTGGGAGCCACCATCCCACGTAAAATGATTGCACATAACTCCAAAATCAGCAAGTATTTATTCGGTTCCTACTGTGCTTTGCCATAGAAGATACAAAGAAAGTATAAGATAGCCCTTGGCATTGAACTGCTTAGAGTTTCATAGGGGGAAATAAAAGGTATACATTTAGTGAGTAAATTAGAAAGCAAACAAGGCAAAGTTTAAACTAGTGCATGGTTTAGCAGTATATCTCAAATACCTACGTATCACAGGAATTTAGAGGGTGAAATGGGAAATGTGGTTAATTTGATGATGTTTCACAAATGAAGTAAATCTTATGGAAATAAAAATTTTGGATGATGGCAATGGTATGAATTCATGTAACCAGGATTAACCTTGGTTCTTGGTTCTTTAACTGAACAAAATTAACATCTAAACACTAGAGAAACGGGAAGATTTACCTGTGCTTTTTCTGATGCTTCACGAAGGGATATTATTTCAGACCTCAAATATGCATTTTCTTCATGTTCCTTGTTGAAAGACAACTGTATATCCTACAGGAAAAAAAAAGAATTTCTCTTTTTCTACATGTAAGAGCTATTACATGTATCTCTATCAAAATACCTGTTCTGTATTGTGGCTAGTACCAATTCAAGTTCTAATATACATAGATAAGTGTCTTATAAAGGATTTTTTAAAATCTTCATATATCCAACTCCCAAACTTCTCTTAATTTATAAATTATTTATCAAAACTATTTATTAAAAATATTCTCATACTGGGACTCCAATTAGAAAGAATTTGCCTAAAAACAAACCTTGATATTTACCTGGTATCCTTATGTCAAAAAAATTCTACTAAGATGAAATATTTTTAGTTTATGTTACATACACATTTCTTCCTATTAGTAGTATGAGCTAATTATTTCAAAGAAACACATGCAAGGATCTTTTAAAATTATAAGTAGGGGAAGAGATCTTCATCAAGGAATACCTGAGGGTGGAGCAGAAGAAAGCACCTTTGCTCTGTGAAAAAAAAATGTTCTCTTTGAGATGAGGGAAAGGTGATAGGGATGTGAGTTTTGGGCTGGGTTTTACCTAATAGGTACTTAGTCAAATGGGGAAGAACAAAGTCTAAGTCCTCTTCCTTCAGAGAGAGAACCACTTTTCTAGCTTTCCAGAAGAAGCATCTCAAGAAAAGTTAACATCATATAACATCTACACCATGAGATTGATTTAGAAATGTCTTGATATAAAAGTAGCAACATTTATCCTATTTTTTATTTTTTATTGTGGTAAAATACACATAACAAAATTTATCATTTTAACCATTTTTAAGTCTTTTTAATGAAATGTCTTTTTTATTGAAGTATAGTTGACTTACAATATTGTGTTAGTTTCAGGTGTACAGCACAGTGACTCAGTTATATATAATAATAATACTGTTAATATTATATACAAATATACATTATATTATTATATAATTACATATAACAATATGTATTCTTTTTCAGATTATTTTCCCCTGTAGGGGAAAGGGGCGGGGAAGGATAAATTCGGAGGTTGGGATTAACATATACACACTACTCTATATAAAATAGATAACCAGCAAGGGCCTACTGTACAGCACTATCCTCATTTTAACTATTTCTAAGAGTACAGTTCACTTAAAACTATTTAAGTATTAAGTGTTAAATTCAGTGGTAGTAAGTACATACATTCATGTTGTTGATAAACCATCACCAAAAATAGTTAATATTTCTTACATTTCATAAAAAAAGCTTCACAGCAATTCATTTGCAATAGGTATAAAATGCAAATAAGTCTCATTAGTTTTGCCAACTCACCTTTTTTCAAACTATACTAACCTGCATGAAATGATTTATTTCCTAATACCCAGTTGACAACAGTTCTGGATATACACTCATTTACACTGAAACTTTTTTTCATAAAGATTTTAGGAGAATCAGAAGGACTGTAAACCAACATAAGTAAGGAAATACTATTTAGTGAAGAGATGAAAGAAAACCTCTGTACTCAAAACCTCAAAACCTACCTTATTTTCTTCAACCAACTTGGAAATGAGGTCATCTCTAGAAACTAAAAACAAAAAAAGTCCACACAACTATGATGATAATAACTTACAAGTACATTGAAATCACATGGTATTTTCCCTGAGAAACTTTGATTAAAAAAAATTGTTTTCGTCTGTAGTTTGCAGAAATAAGGAGAACGCAAGTATTTCTATCATATTTTTATAGACTGGAAACTAAATCCTGAAATTATCAAGAAACTAGTCCACAGTCACGTACTATGGTAAATGAAGTCACGTTTTACTCAATGCACAGATGATGATGAGTCTGAGGGATTTCAACACAGAGAGGCACACAATCAAAAAGATCAAAAAGCCTTTTGTTAGATTACTCTGACAAAGGCTCAATAAAGACAGGGAGATCAGTTTAGTAGCTGTTGCAGTAACCCAAGTGTAAAACAATGGGAGCTGGCTCTGAGGTAATGATGCAGAAGGAAAAGACTTGTGAAAAGCAAGCAGGGAGAATTGTCAGGACTTGGTGACTGACCAGTGGTGTAAAGGCAATAGATGAGTCAAGGAAAATATCTAGTGTACAGACCTGGACAGTGGGGGTGGTTGGTGGATTCTAACAGGGAATTCAGGGCAAGGAGCAGGTTTGGGGGATATAATGAGTAAAAATGACTGCAACACTTAAGCTTTCATCATGTGTTTTGAGGTATCTGCAAAGCATCTAAATATAGATGATTAGTTGGCAGTAAGATACCATCTGGAGCTCAGGAGGATGATTTGGTGTAGGAAAAAAAAAGATTTGAAACCACTCAGAGTATGTATATACAGTGAAAATAAAACCAAAGGCAGAAATAGGAGAACAGTTTGGCACTGTATACTAGTAGCCAAGAGATATAAACTTTTCTGAGGTTAATGTTTGGCTTCATAGAAAATTCATAAAGATCTATTAGTTTTGTTTCACTTAAAAATTCTAAAGCCAGAAAATTATAAAACATATAAAAACTCATTTTATTTAGGATATACTCAGAAAAACTGTACTTCTTGAAAATGAGTCCAAGACTCATTTTAAGTCAATTCTAATTTAACATATGTGAAGGATCAAAAAGATAAACTACATGATCTATTTTGAAAATTCCACTAGCCAAAGAAAGACTAAAAGGGGAATGTTTATCCTACTTTGGAGAACAATTTAATCACTTTGATTAATGTGTGTGTAATACACACACATATACACACACATATATACATATAATGTTTATTGCTAATAAATAAACAATTATTAATAAATAAGTGCATTTTAAAATTCATTGAAGCAAATATCTAAAGGCATTCCTTTTATTAATATAGTTAGAATAACTATTTGTACCTTAAAGTAATAAAATTGCATGCATGTAAAGCATCTATTATTCACTATGAAGCATATAGCTGGTATTCAGACAGGCTTCCTTTTTTATGTTAATTTGAATTACTGTTATTCTAATCTCAATGTTTTTAATGGTCTTCCATATATTCTTACAAAACTCAAAAAGCATTAATCCATTAAGAAAGTAACATTTTAAAAAATCACTTAATCAGAAGGACAACTAATATAATAGAAAGATCTGTGTTTGGTCCCAGCTATTCTATTTACTGTGGGTCGTCCACTATAGATCTTTTCACCCTTTTGTAGAATGGGGTACATTTTCTTATCTTTCTCACTAGTTTGCTGTAAGGCTCAAATGGGATAATGTGGTAGTACAATAAAATGTAACATGTATTTGTGTAGGCATGCAGTCACAGGAAGACAGAAAATTATTTAGGGACATTATCAGTGAGAACTTCACAGAATAATTCATTACTCAACAACTATATGGAAAAAGAATACTTTCTGCTAAAAGCAGTAAGTAAAAGCATTGAATGGGTTACCCTTTATGGTTTCTTTTTTCTAATTTTCATTTCCCTTTTGGTATTCCCTGTCCTCATTACAGCCACAGAGCAGGCGGGCCACAGTGGCACGAACATTGGGTTTGGAGTTAGAAGATCCAAGTTGAGGCCTCACTTCACCATTTATTCATTTTGTAACTTTAGGAATTACAGATAGTTTTGTGTATTACATGAGATAACATATGTGAAAGCCCTGTGTAAACCGTGAAGTGTTATTCATGCGTAAAGCACTGCACTGAAACTCTGTGTGATCTCTATAGTGAGATCTACCTGAACACTGCTGTTACAATTATATACTAACAAACAGTCGTCAGATAAGGGCTGTTGCGTTGGAAGAAGCATGTCTCTGAGCAGCCTGGGATCAAGTCTAGACACTTCCATTTCCTAGCTCTGTCACCTTTTAGGACTATTTTTTATTTTAATTTTTTTTTTTTTATTTTTTTTTATTTTTTTTGCGGTACGCGGGCCTCTCACCATTGTGGCCTCTCCCGCTGTGGAGCACAGGCTCCAGACGCACAGGCTCAGCGGCCATGGCTCACAGGACCCAGCCGCTCCGCGGCATGTGGGATCTTCCCCGACCGGGGCACGAACCCGTGTCCCCTGTATCAGCAGGCGGACTCTCAACCACTGTGCCACCAGGGAAGCCCAGGACTATTTTTTAAAACAGACGTTTTTTCCTCCTCAAACGAGTAGTTAATCTAACCTCTCTCTATGGTACCTTACAACTATCCTTTCTACAAATACCAGTTGACCAAAATAGGTCGATAACCTGAAGAATAGAGAGTCTGACATGATAAATCGTTAGAATCAGTAGGATAGCAAGGATTAATGACCTCATTTCCTTATTAGCATTCTATTATCCAATATTCAATCTAGATTTATAGGACCCAAATGTTCCCAAGTCCACAGTTAAATAAACCTGAAAAAAATCCACATAAGTTTACAATTAAGAGGGTCAAATTCTATTTTATTACCAACATTCTCTGTCTTTCTCAGTGCCACAGATAAAAAGGAAATCAGCAACTTTTTACATTCAGGTCTGTGGGAAATACCAGTAACACTGGCCACTTCGAGAATTTGGAATCTTAAGAGTTTTCACATAAAATCTCAAAAAACTAACAAAAGTGTAATTTCTAGCATCTGTTTTCATACCTAGATCAGACTTGAGCTGTGAGGTAGCGGTCCCCAACTCTCCTTTCTGTTGTCCCTCCTGTGCCAGTAGTTCTTGGGTGGCCAGAAATCAGCAACGCAGTTTTGCTGCAAAATTTGCACCTGAAATCGTATAAGAAAAACTCCTTTTCTGTAAGGTAAAGATTTCTACTAAGCTAACTTATAGCACAGGTGTAAGGCAGATTTTTCTGATCTTAATGTTCCTGGAGGAAGAAGCGGTGTTTATGTGTTACAGTTAAAAGATCTCAACAGACTGCAGTGTCTTACAGCAGTGCTGTCCAGGAGAACTTTCTGTGCACTCTTCAACAGCACTCAGAATGTGGCCAGAGTGAGTGAGGAACTGAATCTTTAATTTTGTTTAATTTTAACAAATAAAATTAATTTTCATTTAAATAGCCACATGTGGCTAGTGCCTACTATATTGGCAGTATAAAGTATAGCAATAAAGGATCATTTGCAAATTCTTTAAGTAGAATCCTCTTTATTCTACTTAAGGACATTGTAGAAGGACAGCACTCATTAAAATAATAAAAATTATGGAATCTAATAATAGGTATTATGATTTGAAACTACTAATTGCCTCAGTACTTAGAATTTTAAATATTCTAAATTACATATAGATATTTCAAATAACAACTTTGATGAAAGCAAAAATATTATGCTAAAATAATGAGACTTGAAAACAGCAATGTAAACACATTCCTGATTATCTGACTTATTCCTTGCTTCAAATGTCAGCTCAGTTTAATCTTTCTTTTCTATGCACATCATATACAATACATATAGCATGAGACTAGGTCAGTGCCTTCCAAAATCAACTCTTGGAACAGAGATTATATGGTGTAGAGGGAAGGATTCCCTCCCAGGAACTAAGAGTTCACTTCTGTAAAGCCTGAGACAAAATAACCTCTCTGTCCTTAGCTCCTTCATTCATAAATTGAGAGCGCTGGACTAAATGGCATCAGAGTCTTTTCTTATTTTGCACTAAAATTTTTAAAATTGTAGTAAGAATGTTAATAGAGGAATACTAAAGAAAAGGATTTAATAAATCTAGAGGAAATAAGCAAAACTATAGGTTTGTAGGTAAAACATTGGCTTTTCCTGTTTCGTTTCACTTTCCCAATATAAACAAGGAGAGAAAATCTCTCTACCTGTTTCCGTTCCACCTCCACTGTTGATCCCATTTCTTGAATTTTGAGTAGCATGGCTGATCCAGATTTCTCAAGAGATTCCCTTAGGTGCTTCTCTTGAGACAGTTGTCTCCTTAGCTATAGAGCAACACTGCAGTTAGGCAAGACCAAGGGAACTTCATAGTAGTTTAACAAAGATCAAAGTCACCATGAAAAGTTTACCAGACACGCCATCTCACCCCCATTCTTTGTTCATTTATGACTACTCAGAGACATGCTTTTGTTTCTCCCTAACGGATAACCTTCTAGGAAATGCAGAGTCAAATTTGTTACCCTCATCTTCCTACTGTGTAAGTCTGTTTTCCAAACTGTGGGTCAAGACGCATTAGTAAGTTGCAAGAAGCACTTGAAAAAGGGGGGAGAAAAGAATACAAAGAAAATATCAGAGCACATAGCAAGTAATAAGGAAGGGTAAGTACTGCTTCATGAAATGTTTGTGTATATGCATGTATGTATGGTGTTGCAGTGTAAAATATGTCTTACAATGTATTGCTGTCAAAAGAAGTTTGAAAAACACTAATATGTCTTAGTATATGTATTTTCTGTATTTCTCTATTTTCTAACTTTATTTTTTAACTCTTTATTTTCCTGTATTTTGATTTCTTCACCTATATATATATATATATATATATATCTTTTTTATCCCATAGTATTATAAACATTCCTCTGAAAGCCGTTTCAATTATGTACTGGAATTTTTTTTTTCATGTATTGGAACTTAAAAATCAAAACAAATAATGAAGTAGTTGCTAAGCAGCAGACAAAAACAACACTCAAGAATTTGGGTACACTGGCCTTATTTCTATCAATAAATGACTATAAAATGAGTCAGATAAAGATACAAAGAAGGTTAAGAGTCTCTTTTATCATGAAGTAAAGAAATCCTTTCTAATTTAAATGGGAACTGAAAAATGCTGTTCCTTTTATGAAGTGACGTTAAATTGAAAGAATTTCTTTTTTAATTTATTTACTTATTTATTTATTTTTGGCTGCGTTGGGTCTTCGTTGCTGCACGTGGGCTTTTTCTAGTGGCGGTGAGTGGGGGCTACTCTTCGTTGTGGTGCGCGGGTTTCTTGTTGTGGTGGCTTCTCTTGTTGTGGAGCATGGGCTCTAGGTGAGTGGGTTTCAGTAGTTGTGGTGCACGGGCTTAGTTGCTCCGCAGCATGTCGGATCTTCTCAGACAGGGCTCGAACCCATGACTCCTGCATTGGCAGGCGGATTCTTAACCACTGCGCCACGAGGGAAGTTCCAGAAATTCTATTTTTAAACCCCAGTAAACATGACGTAAGAGTACACTTTATAACTCTTCTCTACATTGTACATATGCACTTTATATGTGTTTTCTTGAAGGATGATATATTTAACAATTTCCGAAGTTTTTAAAAAGTGAAATGAGTTGAAAAATATGTTGACACGAAATAGTTACAAGATAGCCCACTTTGGAAATGTTCTATGATTTTCTTAACCATACACCTAATATTGAACATTTGGACATTTCCAGTGTTTTGTTATTCTAAATACTGTTCTGCTGAACATGCTTGTGAATAAATCTTTCACTGAATTTCTGATTACTTCCTAGGGATAAATCCTCCAAAAGGAATCACTAGGTTAAAGGTATAAACATTTTTTAGACTTTTGATACATTTTGTAATTCTTCCAATTTTACCTTATCAGTAGTATTTGAATAAATCTCATCAGCACTACAGATTATCACTTTCTTAAATCTTTGCTAATAAATAAAAAACAACACCTTAATATTTTTGCATTTCTTTGGTTCCTAGTGAGATTAAACATTTTCTAATATGGTTATTAGTTCTTTATATATTTTCTGAACTGTTCTTATCTTTTGCCCTCTGTTTTTTTAAGCCAATTTAAGTTCTTTAAAAGGGAAGATTATTAACTGTCTAGTTTTGTTATGTTGTATTAGTTTTGCTTTTTTATACATATATAAGATTTTAATTTTTATATGGTCAAACTTATCGAGCTTTTTATAATCCTGTTCCTTCTTTTCAAGCTTAGAAATTCCTTCCTTATCCAATAATCAGTTAAATATTAATATTAGAATCTCATTTAAGAATGAGCTATAGTTTTTGTTTTGGGCTATATTCTTCAGGTTTTATTTTAGTATCAGATTATAATCACTTTATAATTTAGAGTAGCATAATATACTTTTCTAAGCTCTACATCGAATTATATAGTATAATTTGCTCAAGATACAATTTAAGTGACTTATAAAAGGAATCTTTATTTGATAACTATACTACTAAGATATTCATCCCTAAAGCATTATGAAGGGCTATCAGTTAATCTATTTCATGTTCATCAGAACCAGATTTCATATATATATATATATTTCTTATCTCTTAGAAAGATATATACTGCATTTATTTTATCTTTGTATAGCCCTTTGTTATGGGCTGAACTGCATCCCTCTGAAATCCATATGTTGAAGCCCTAAACCCCAGTATCTCAAAATATGACTGTGTTTGGAGATAGGGCCTTTAAAGAGTTGTTTCAGTTATGAGGCCGCTGGGGTGGGCCCTAATCCAACATGACTGTTGTCCTTATAAGAAGAGGAAATTTGTACTCAAAGAGACACCAGGGATGTGTACACAGAGAAAAGACCATGTGAGGACACAGAAAAAAAGGCAGCCATCTGCAAGCCAAGGAGAAAGGACTCAGGAAAAAACCAAACCTGCTGATGATATTTTGATCTTGAAATTTTCACCTCCAGAATGGTGAGACATAAATTTCTGTTGTTAAAGCCACCAGTCTGTGGTACTTTGTTATGGCAGCCCCAGCAGACTAATACATCCTTCCTGCCTCACATACCCTCAAAATGTACCTATTTGACTAGCACAGTCCTTCTACAGGTCCTTGACAAGTTCCATGAAAATTCAACATTTTACTACAGCACCAAGAATTACGACTTCCCCAATAAAATAGTGTTAAGTGGCAATCCAAAGGATAGTCTTTTCAACAAATGGTGCTGGAACAACTAGACATACACATACACAAACTCACCCAAAGAATCTAGATACAGACCTCACACCTTTCACAAAAAATAATTCAAAACCTAAACGTAAAATGCAAGCTATAAAACTTCTAAAAGATAACATAGAAAAATCTAGGTGACCTTGGGTTTGGCAATGATATTTTATTAATAGATATAATACCAAAAGTACAATCCAGGAAAAAAAATGGGTAAGTTGTACTTCATTAAAATTAAAAGCAACTGGGGCTTCCCTGGTGGTGCAGTGGTTGAGAGTCCGCCAGCCGATGCGGGGAACACAGGTTCATGCCCCGGTCCGGGAAGATCCCACGTGCCACGGAGCGGCTGGGCCCGTGAGCCATGGCCGCTGAGCCTGCACGTCCGGAGCCTGTGCTCCACAACGGGAGAGGCCACAACTGTGAGAGGCCTGCGTACCGCAAAAAAAAAAAAAAAAAAAATTAAAAGTGTCTGCTCTGCAAAAGACACTGTTAAGAGAATGAAAAGATAAGCTAGAGATTGGGAGAAAATATTTGTAAAACACGTACTGGATAAAGGATTGGTATCCAAAATATAAAAAGAACTCTAAAAACTCAACAATAAGAAAAAAACCCAGCTGCAAAGTGGGCAAATGATCTAAGATACCTCACCAAAGAAGATAGACAGATGGCAAATAAGCATATGAAAAGATGCTCAATATCACGTCCGTAGAAAACTGCAAATTAAAACAAGATACTGTACATACACCTATAAATTTGGCAAAAATTCAAAACACTGACAACACAAAATGCTGGTGAGGATGTGGAACAACAGGAACTCTCATTCACTGCTGGTGGAAACACAACATGGCATAGCCACTGCAACAGGTTGGCAATTTCTTGGAAAGCTAAACATAAGCTTATCATATGATAAGTATGAGTCATACTCCTAGGTATTTATCCAAAGGAGGTGAAAACTTATGTCCATATAAAAAACTGCATATGAATGTTTACAGCAGCTTTATTCATAACTGCCAAACTTGGAAGCAACTAAGATGTCCTTCAGTAGGTGAATGGATAAACTACGGTACATCCAGACAATGGATTATTGTTCACTGATAAAAAGAAATGAGCTATCAAACCATGAAAAGACATGGAGGACTAAATGCATATGCTAAGCGAAAGAAGCCAGTCCAAAAAGGCTACATGCTGTATGATTCCAACTAGAGAGACAGTGAAAAGATCAGTGGTTGCCAGGGGCTTGGGGAAAGACAGGGGTGGGGGAGAGAGGCGCGGGGTGATGTGTATGTAGAGCACAGGGCATTTTTAGGGCAGTGAAGCTATTCTGTATACTGTGATGACCAAAAAGTAAAACTTAATCTAAACTGTGAATTTAGTAATCATGTATCAAAACTGGTTCATCACAGACTAATACAGAATGTGAATAAGAGAGGAAGCTCTGGGGGTGGGGAGAAAGGATATATGGGAACTCTGTTTCTGTACAGTTTTTCTAAAAACTTAAAACTGCTCTAAAAAGAATCTATTAAAATAGCCAAAATATTTTTTAAAGCATGAAACAATATACTCCAACTAACAATGAACAATCATGCTTTTATCAGTAACTATTGGCAAAAAAAATACTCTACGTGAGAGAATGTCCCAGATAGCTACACTTACCACCCTAAACACACTGAAATTCATAATTTTTAAAATAGTGTAACTATTTCTGTTTTGTAAAACAGAATATTTTAAATAGAACTTGATCCTTTTGGTTTGGACTAATGTCAACTATTATTCTGTCAGGGAATATTGAGGTTTTTAGGCCACTGTCAAGGTGTATTGAACTGGTAATTCTTCTGACTCTTCCACTGCTTTCGGCTGCAAATTTTTAGTCCAACAACTTTTAGCAGCCACCTACTCCATAATTCCAATCTGTTATCTACTGAAATTTAGACTGAAATGAAAGTTTTAAGGTAAAATTAGATGAGCAGACTTATTAAAAGCTTTTCATTTTAAACACAACTTTAGTGTAAAAGGTCTTTTTATGTCCACTTAACTCTAGTATATGGGCAACTGCATGAGTTTCACGGTAACTGTTTCCCTCCTGGCTCAGAGAGCATTTATTTTTTATTTCTGGTTTTGTGGCAGTACTGGGGTGAAAGGAAGTCTTAATGTCACATACGGGCAGGCATAACTTCATGGGGCATATTTTTAAAGTCTTCCGAATAAACAGCCACATATTTTCTTCTTCAATGGTTTCTCTTCATTCTGTCCACTACCTTGACTTCCCCCTCTGCAATTCCAACGCCCCCTTCACCTTCCAGCTTCCTTTTTATCTTACCTCCTGAATTTTAAGGTTCATTTTACATTTTGTGGTCTTCAGTTCCTCTTCAATAATGGCTGCATTCTTCTAAAAATAGAAGGAGAAAAGGTTCTAAATAATCTGAAATGACAGGAAGAAACTGTCTACGGTATATCACAGTTCAAATCTAGACTTCTTGGGGGCAACCTATAAATGCTATTCTGAATACAGTTATAAACACTTCTTATTATGAGTCTAAAGTAATTATTACAATGAGATATTTAAAGTGATTTTATTACTTTCATTCATGACTTGTATCATATTCCCTTTCAGTTAATTAAAAAATGATTAGTCACATGTACCTCCTATGTAAAATTCAATAATCAGAGGAAAACCTGGTAATTGCTAGACATTTTTCTTACAGGGTATAGTCCTATTTTTTTAAGTACTCCATTTTTTCTAGCCTCAAATATTATCTATGCTTAGGAGTTGAGGATGAAAAACACAGCTTTCACTATTCATCCTCTTTTATATTATTATTAATGGCACTATAATCTAAGATGTAAAAACTCAAAGCTGTCCTTGCCTTCTTCTCTACCTTCAGCCCCTATCCAATACCACATTCTAACATATCTTTCCTCTCAAAATGCCACAACCGTAGTTCAGACCTAATAAGGTCTATGTCTCAAATAAGGCAATGGATTCCTAATGGGTTTTCCTATCTCCAATCTCTTCTCCTATAATTGATACTCTACACTACTGCTAGATTACTTTTCTTGTTTTCAATTATGTCACTTTCTTATCAAAAATTTAATCACTCCCCATAGGATCAAGCCCAACTACTTAATTATTCTTGATTTTGAGATCCTCTATGACGTTATCCCTTGCCAATTTCCAACTTATTTTACACAAACAATCCTCACTCCTGTCCAGCTAGTTTATGCATTGCCTCCTAACTGCACCCAAGGGAAAGATCTAGGTTCAAATCTGAGTTACAGGAAGAAAACAGGCAAGTGTGATCTCAGAGAGATGACTTCTCTCTGAGCCCCAGTACACTCATCATTAAAATAGAGACAGTAGGGCTTCCCTGGTGGCGCAGTGGTTGAAGTCCGCCTGCCGATGCAGGGGACACGGGTTCGTGCCCCGGTCCGGGAAGATCCCACATGCCGCGGAGCGGCTGGGCCCGTGAGCCATGGCTGCTGAGCCTGCACGTCTGGAGCCTGTGCTCCGCAATGGGAGAGGCTGCAACAGTGAGAGGCCCGTGTACAGCAAAAAAAAAAAAAAA
Source organism: Hyperoodon ampullatus (assembly GCF_949752795.1). Lineage (NCBI taxonomy): Eukaryota > Metazoa > Chordata > Mammalia > Artiodactyla > Ziphiidae > Hyperoodon > Hyperoodon ampullatus. The sequence goes on from NC_136921.1 coordinate 100,435,523, forward strand.
AAAAAGAGAGACAACAATATCCTACATCTTGAGGTTTTGCAGAGATTAAACAAAACATGTTTTAAACAAAATAAAATCTGTTACACTGCCTGGCCTGTGAAGGGAAAACAAAATCATTAGTTTTTTTTCCCTAGTCTTATTTTTTGCTGCCTCTGTGTGAGGTCTTTTAAATGTCCTCACCTCACTGCTTTGCCTTCTAAAGGCTCATCTCAAGTCCCATGTCTTCCTTGAAGCCTAGCCTAATCTGTTCTAGACAGGACATGTGTACCTTCTCAAACCCACCTGAATACAGAACACTTAGTTGGCAATATTTGCTTATTGTCCTACACTGTCCTTTAATATTTCTTATACCCTTCTTTTCTCTCTTTTCTCCTGCTGTGCCTTGTGCTCCCAGCTAGCATACAAGCTCTTGTAGAGCACAGACTCCCTCATATCTCTGGATCTGCACAGTCACAGGTAGAGGGTAGGAATCTATAAATACTCAATTACCGACAGCACACAATGTTATAGGCTATCGATGTAGATAAATTTCAGATGTCAAGAATCCTCACACCAACATCACCTATTTTTAAAAGTCAGCTTTATGGGTCTGTTGCCTCCTCCAGCTAACACATTAACAGTGAGTTTGTATTCCAGAACTCTGGACTCAAACCTTTGTCTCTGAGGCAAGCTGCAGAGTCACAGTCAACCTTTGCACCTCATCTTGTGCCGTGTCTTCTTTCTCTTTTACATCTCTTAGTTGCTGGCACACATTCATCACTTCCAGTTGCAATAGCTTCAGATCCGTGGAATGCTCCTCCTGTGTGGTATTCAGTCTTTCCTTCAGAAAATCTATCAGACAGGACAGGAGGGTCATCAAGCAGTTTAAAGAAGGTCAGGAAAGGAAAAGAATCATGAACTCATCAAGCACCCACACAGGACCGAATTTCTGATGACTCTCTTCTCTCTATACCTGTTTTCTGTGGGTTCAAATCTTTTTCAGTTTGCAGATGAAGATGTTCATCTTCAAGGACTGGATGAGGCTTTCCAGACGGCACATTCGATTTACCAGAAACTCACAGTTCTTCCATAAAATATCTGTTTTTCCTGAACAAATTATTTCATTCTGGATAGGGCTAATGATGTTCTGGCTCACAGGCTCTTCTAAATATTTTGGAGTTTCCAAGTGGCCTCTGGACAAAGATCCCAATATAACAATATTATAGGGTAATCCCAACCATCGAATCAATGTAATACTTCTACTGAGTATAAAAACTATAGTCTTTAGTTAACCAGTATCTGATAGCCCCTGCAAATTTAAACATAGAGAGCACTATTAGGTAAAGAGGACGAGACCAATGTGGGATGGGTAAAGACCACTGATTTTTTTTTTTTTTTTTTTGCGGTACGTGGGCCTCTCACTGTTGTGGCCTCTCCCGTTGCTGAGCACAGGCTCCGGACACACAGGCTCAGTGGCCATGGCTCACGGACCCAGCCACTCCGTGGCATGTGGGATCTTCCCAGACCGGGGCACGAACCTGTGTCCCCTGCATCCGCAGGTGAACTCTCAAGCACTGCGCCAGCAGGGAAGCCCAAGACCACTGATTTTTTAACGGTTATTTTAATCGGAATTTTTTGTAAACTTATTTTGTATGTAAAAGCAAGTGATATATAAAACAGGTTAAATGCTAATTCTATAATGGTAAACTAAGAATTAAAGTGAGCATGGAGGCAGTATTTCACATCCTTTTTAGAAAATTTTTAAACGAGGTGATAATAAATATTCCCATTTTGTTCTAACATACTCAACACTGGTACAAATTTAATCTTTGCTGAAGAGTTATTTATTCTACCTGTGCTATAATACCAACTATACCAATTTTAGGTCTTCATAAGAGACACTCAGGAAATACATACGTAATTTTAAAGACAATCACACCAGTAAATTCAACATTGGCCACTTAAGCACCCAGATTCCTCAAGGCCTTTTGACAATCTAACTTTTAATGGCAATAACTTCTTCAGGAGCACAAAGGAAAAACACAGTTCTTCTTTTGAGTACTTCATTCTAAACTATGAATTTTTTTTAAGACTTATAACCTTTCTTTTAATTTACAATAAATTTGGAGAAAGAAAATACAGACCATATTAATGGCATGAATCAAGTTGTAGATGTTCACCTTAACTAATATCAAAGTCTATTTTTATTTTTAAAAAAGGCCCCAATTTTTTTTTCTAATTATGTAAAAAATTACATTTGTTTTTAATCAAGTATTGAGGGAGAATAGGATATCAAAGTTTGTGCACCTAATTAACACACTTTAAAAATCTGTTTAGAATAGTGGTAGTAGCTCCATTACAGGAGGACAACTCTTTATCTTGCAAATATTTCCTAATTAGTATTCTAATGTTATTTCTCAATTCTTTTCTAAGTACTTATTTCACCTGCCAAACCACCCACACTGTGACTCCTTATTAGTAACCAGTGAGGCAAAATTTCTTCAACCTACAAAGATATTGTAACACAATTTTTTTATTTGTTACCTTTTCTCACCAAAGTCCAACATTATTAGGTCATCCCTCAGAGAACTGGTCTGTTCCTCAACTATTCTCATCCTTTGCTGAAGTACCGTGAATGTTTCAGAAGCTGTAACATTGAAGCGGGCTGGAGAGAAGACTGGTCTGGACATTGTAGTTTCCATATGCACCTGAGATTAAAGTCACAATATTAGTGTAGTCGGTTCTATTATTGTTCAGAATAGCCACTGCCCCTTCCTGTGGAGGATTATACATCCCTGTCCTGTTGAGCTTGGAAATGGCCATGTGTCCTGCCTTGCTCAATTAAATGTGGGTAGAAGCTTTAAGAGCCAACTTGTCATTCATCATCTCTTTTCCCTTCTCCATGCGATGAGCAACATCCCAGAGAGGGCCTGCTCCATGTGCCAAGATCCCAGAGTAAAGATTACATGAGCAGAGCCATGGCCCATCCTTGACATACAGTGTGAGTGAGCAAGAAACTAATGTTGTTATAAGCCGCAGATTGTTAGGTAGTTTGTTACTGCAGCACAGTCTAGTCTAACCTGTCTGCTACTATTAGACATACATTAGGACCTATGACTTGGCAGAAGAAGTTATTACCTCTTTTCATTGCCAGCCATTTTCATTTTAACATATTCCCATCCAACTGTTCTGAAAACAAAACAAAACAACACTCTACAGTACTTGGATCTCTGAGCAGTTGTCATAAAATAGGTTTACCAACTACCTTGAAGCAGTGACTTTTAAAAAGAACTTGCAAACATAACTTCATAGCAAAGACTCTTTTACACTTACTGACATCAAATTTCCAGACCCCTCCCGCAAGACCACATGAGAGTAAATGGGAGTAGTGAGACTATTCTTTCAGGTATTAGTGACAGAAGCAGAATCAGCTTATAAGAAGTCCCAACATTTAAACGAATCATGTGCTCAAAGTTCAATGACAAGATCATTGGTGGAAACTTTAAGGACATTTTCCTGCAACTCTATCCTGTTGCAGACAGTTCTATACTAATCAAACCATAAACCTTAAGCATCACTAGCAATGGTGTATCTGTGGGAATGTGTTCACAAAGGCCCCACCTGGGATATTCGTAATACAACTTTCTCTCCAACTTGCTGTGTGATTAGATGCCTCCCCGAGGTATCCCAGGCAATGGAAGTGGGGACTCCCTTAGGTTCAAGTCACTGAAGGTGGTCCCCAGGACCCAGAGAAGGAATTAAAGAAGTCTTAAAACTGGTGGCAGGATTTTAGGGGGCACCAGCGGAAAGGCTGAGCTTCTTGCCAATGTAACACTGTTACAGCCCCTGAGGACAGCTCTCTAACCACCTTCTGTCTTTCCCCCACTGGTCCCAGACAACGGCCTGTTTCTCTCTTTTTACTTAAAACAAAACAAAACAAACCACAAACAAACAAACAAATACTTTACTGAGGAATAGTTGACAAATATAACTGTATACATTTAAAGTGTACAACATGATGATTTTATATACATATACCTTGCAGAATGGTTACCAAGATCAAAATAATTAACACATCCACATAATTAACAACCTCACATAGTTGACGTAAGTAACTTTTTTTCTTTGTGGTAAGAATACTTAAAGATCTACTCTCAGCAACTTTCAAGTATACAATACCATATTATTAACTATAGTCACCATGTTATACATTTGATCCTCAGAATGTCTTATTTGAAAAGGCAACCTGCAGAATGGGAGAAAATATTCGCAAACCATATATCTGATAAAGGGTTAATATCCAAAATATATAAAGAACTCATACAACTCAGTAGCAAAGGGAGAAATAATCCAATTAAAAAATGGGCAGAGGGCCTAAATAGACATTTTTCTAAAGAAAATATACAGGTGGCCAACAGGTACATGAAACGATGCTCAACATCACCAATCATCAGGGAAATGCAAATCGAAATCACAAGATAGTAGCTCACACCTGTTAGAATGGCTAGTTTTAAAAGACAGATAACAAACGTTGGCAAGGATGTGGAGGAAAGGGAACCTTATGTACTGTTGGTGGGAATGTAAACTGGTACAGCCATAATGGAAAACAGTATGGAGGTTTCTCAAAAAATTAAAACTTGAACTACCATATGATCCAGCAACCCCACTCCTGGGTATATATCTGAAGGATCTAAAATCAATATCTTGAGATATCTGCATATCCATGTTCACTGCACCATTATTCACAATAGCCAAGAGATGGAAACAACCTAAACGTCCTTCAGTGGATGAACAGATAAAGATGTGATGTACATATATATATATATGGAATGTTATTCAGCCACATGAGAGGAAATCCTGCCATTTGCAGGATGAATCTGGAGGGCATTATGCTAAGCGAAATAAGCTGGACAGAGAAAAAACAGTGTGTGGTTATCACTTATATATGGACTCTAAAAACCAAACAAACCAAAAAAATCTGATTTCATAGAAACAGAGAATAGAATGGTGGTTGCCAGGGGCTGGAAGATAGGGGAAATGGAATGATGTAGGTCAAAGGGTACAAATTTTCTTTTTATTCTTATTTTGTGCTCCTGACCAAGATTTCTCTCCTTTGTGCTGCTCTATAAAACAGAATGCATTTCCGACACACATAACCTTTTTGAATTCTTTAGATTTTCTGTTAACAAACAGCTTAAGGACAGGGGGTAAAGAAGTTCTCTTCTATTAACTGCTTTTCATGCTTTCAATTCATTCTTGAAGGGAATGACAAAAGTAGACACAGATATTAATAGAGTCTCTGGATACACAAAGATGTGAAGCAAGGTTCATCTACATTTCTGAAAAAAGCCAGGTTTGGAGTTTCCTGCTCAGGTGACCACATGGGCCAGGACAGTGTGCCTCAGGTAACAGAAAGAAGAGCCTCGAAGACAAACCTTAGGGCTGGTTCTACTGCCATGAAACCAGGGCTAGGGTTGGGGGAACCACCAATAGTGTGGGGTGGGAAGGAAAGAGAGAGGTAACAGTGAAGAAACACCAGATGGGTTTACCCTCCATTCCATTTTCTGTCACCTGCTGTCTGGCTACTGCCAACAGAGAAAGAAACCAGGCCTGGGGTTGGGAGAAAAGGATGGAAAGGGTGTTTAATTGGGTTTGTGACAGGCAGTTGGCTCCTTTGTCCTACCTCCAAAAGAAGTTGAAAAGTTCCTGTCTCCACCCTCCCTTACAGCTGGCACATCCATGTCACATATCCTGGCCAGTGAGACTTTAGGCAGAAGTTTACAAGAAGCTTCTGGGAAGACTTTTTTTTTCTGATAAAAAGAACAGAAATGATGGCACCTGTCCTTTCCTTCCCCTGTATGATACCCGGAGCTCTGAGGGCTCTCTTTAAGTCAGCCATGCAGTACCTCACTGTTAAATGTAAACAAAGAGTCGGGGATCACCAGCATCTGAGAAACAAGGAAAAGGCCAGAGAAGCTCAGATTAACCTGACTTTTTGAAATAAAACTAGTAACCTCCAAACTTTGCTTATGTGAGAAATATAAACTTCTGTTTAGTCACACTTTCCTGTTGCTTGCAACAAAAGCAGTCCTGGAATACATAGTAGTCCCAGATAATAGTTGGTAGAGAAATAGGAAGAAGGAGGAGGTAAAGAAAATGACAAGCGGTGCCGGAGGTGGGAGGGGAGGGCAATTTCTGTGGCAATGTGTTAGGCCCAGGGAGCTGAATATAATATAGAGGACTGTCTAATTAATTTAGGTCAGAAGTCAGATACATAATACTAACACAAATATAAAAGTTCATTTTTGGAAAAAAAAATACAGAAAATGGAGTACAAGTTTCCCACATATTTTTAACAAGATGCAGATTCCCACCTAAATTTTTTTCACGTAATTGTCGAAATGTCATAATTTTGCTGTTATTTCCCCAAGGTACCCAAAATAGATATAAAAGGCTTACATAACCTTACAAGGTATGTGTGCGCATTCAGCCATAAAAACAAGATGGAAAACAACACAAATTAAATGGCTTCATTTTCTCAGAAAAGAGAAAGTAAGTCTATATGTGTTTAGGTAAGAATTTGATTGGCATCATCACTCACACCCACCTGAACCTGGTCTAGACTGGAGCGTCTCAGGCTTCTGGAGAGAAAAAATACTCTCAAACAAAAAGGAAGAAGAAACTTGGCCCCCAGCCTCTGAGGGAGAGGAGGTTTATAGAAAATTCATGCTAAGGAGGGAGAGATCGAGGTGCCTGGGGCACTGACTGACGGTGGGCAGAGGATAAAGCTTTTGAGTGAAATACATGGTGTTGTCCTTGAAATATCCTCTTAGTCAATCAGTGAGGTTCAGGTCATCAAAGAAGTGGATTCAAAAACGAAACAAGACAATCTACCCTTTGAGGATTTATTACAAACAGGTCTCAGGGTTAGTTGAAAATTCTTCCCTACCCCCTCTCCACATGGGGAGAAAAACAATGTCAAGGTCAGGAGAGCCCTCAGAAACAAAAATGGAAGCAATGGTGGCCCCGTAGCGAGAGCAGGACAGCCTTAATATCCACCAGGAAGTCCCTGAGTACCTGCGAGCCTGTTAAAGGAAGAGTAAAGTAAGAACTTGGGATCCAGTGAATCCGTTGAGTTGAGGTTTAGAGTCAGGAGAGATTCTCATTTTCGTTGCAGTTGCTCATACCCCTGCCTCTCCTCCCTCATCCGGCAGGTCCAAGCAAGGGTAACAGAAACACCATGCCTCCACACACAATCCACAGGCCACCTGGAGGTCAGTGGCCGTAACTCTATGACTTCCATGCTCAGTAGACTTATAACTCTATATGTTATTAAGAAGTTACAGACTTTCAACTCTATCTATAACTTATGGGGATAGAAGCCATAACTCTTCTTACAAGAAGAGAACTTAGCTCTAATTGCTAATATTCCAGCAAAGAGACTATAGCTTGAACATATCTGTGCTTTGCTGTTTTTGAAAGGGAGTAAATATCATTGAATGCAGCCTTGAACCTAAGCCCTGATGCTTGATAGCAACGAGAATAAAAATACGAAGATATAAGCTTTTATTTTTAAAAAAGTTAATTCACAATTACTTTCCTAAATATATCATGATCAAATTAATACAGTGCTGTCTCTATGTTTAGGGAAAGTATTTCCAGAGAGCTCAGGTTACCTCACTGAAAGCATGGCATGAATAAGACAAATGCCATAAGTAATATACTAGTAAAAGCCAGGTGGCTTTGAAAAGGCAACACTTGCTTCTGTAGGCACAGGCTCCATTCTTATATCTGGCAATAGCTATAACTAGATGCTCTTGGTTCCAAAGTAACAGGCCAGGAACTCAGTGTTGCTTACCACAATCACTGGAAAATAATTTGGTCAGAAATATTTTCTTCATTCACTCATATGTCCAATAAACGTTTCCTGAACGCCTACCATGAGCCAGAAACTGTTTTGACACCAGGCAATACAGCAATGATAGAAAGAGACTAACTCCCTGCCCTCCTGGAGCTTATATTCCAGTTGAAGAAATAAGTAAAATATATAGTTTGTTCACTGGTGATAAGTACAATGGAGAAAAAGTAGGAAAGAGGATGGGAGGGAGGCTGTGGTGCAGGCATCCATTTTAAACAGAGCGGTCAAAGGAAACCTCCCTGAGATGATATTTAAGCAAAGACCTGGGAAGGAGGTACAGGAGTGACATCTGGATGGGACAGAAAGGTCCAGAAAGAGTGAACAGAGAGTGCAAGTCAGAAGGCCTGATGGGTCCACAAACAGTAAGGAGGTCAGTTTGACTGGGAAGCACAAAGTGAAGGCGAGAACAGTGGGAGATAAGGTCAGAGAGTAATAACAGGACAGGTTACATAGAGCCTTAAAGGCTATTGTAAAGGTCTGCCTTTACTTTCAGAGCTATTGGAGGGTTTAGAGTGGAGAAGTGTTGTGATCTACCTTAACTTTTAACTCGATCAGCCTGCCTAGATGGTAGCCAGGCAGAGATGGTAGAAAGACAACAGCAAAGTAGGAAGACCACTTGTAAAGCTACTACGATAACCCAAGGGAGATGCCGCTGGCTAGGACCAGGGTGCTAGCAACGGAACAGGCAGAAGTGGTCAGAGTCCAGACATATTTTAAAGATAGGTTTGGTTGATAGATTAGATGAGAAAGGATGCATTAGAAGGATGCATTGGATGCCATTAACTGAGACAATGAAAGCCTTTAGGAAGAACAAGTTTCAGGAGGAAAGATCAAGAGTTGTTTTGGAAATGTTAAATTAAAAACACGAAAGATGCCCAATACCTGACTGAACTTGTAGATTTGGAGTCAGGGGAGAAAGGTGGACCTTTCTCCCCTGACTCCAAATAAGGGATATAAATTCTGAAGTTGTCAATATATACATGGCTTTTAAAGCCGCGGAGACTGGATAACAGAGAACAGAAAAGATTCAAGGACCCAGTCCTGGGCGCTCCAAGATCAGTGTGGAGCAGACTGATCTAAGCCAGACTAACCCGAGCTTCACCTCAGTAAGGTCAGATTCTTAATCATTTTCTATCTTCAGAGCCCAGACAGTACATGGGACATTGTGGGTGGCAAACAGCGGTAGAGTTCAACAAAAACTTAACTTTGTTCCAGCCTAATTGGTAGGAGCTGGGGAAACAGCAATGAACGAATGTAAATTCCTGACACCTGCATTCTAACGAGTGGGCCAGGGAAGATAACCGGTGGCAAAACCATAACATTAACGAAATGGCTTTCCCAGGAACCTATAACGCCAACCTAACATATAAATAAAGAAAAGTCGGACTGGGGCTTATGCGCGGCCCTCTCTGGTGGCTATCCTTCCCCCGCTGGAGCCAGGTCAATGCAAACCTCGCTCCTAAACGGTTTTCATCGGCATCCAGCGCAGAAGCGCCATTAATCAGGCTCCTGAGGTCCAGAGGGCAAGAGTAAACTCCGCCAGCTAGGGGAGAGGGCGGCAGGGAGAGATGACTGGGACCTTATCTGAACTGCCGACCCGCCCCCGCGGACTCCGGACCTCCCAGGGCCCCGCAGCCTCACCCCACAGTCCATCGGTCCGCCTGTGGCTCTGTCCTGCAGCAGGTGGGCTGCTTTCTATGCAACTAAGACAGCGCTTAAACCTACCCGCTCTTCCGCGCGGTAGCTCCCGTACGCAGGCGCACCCGTGGCAGGGCATGCCGGGAATCACAGTTTTCCCGGCCCTGGAGGGCCCTCCGCCCTGGGCGGGACCCAGGCCGCTACCCGGGGGCGCGCACGGAGCGCGCAGCCCCGTGACCCGGACGACTACAGATCTTCGTTGTGCTCGCGAGCGGGGCACGCCGGGATAGGTAGTTTCAGCCCACTCACGTCCCGGAGGTCCTGCGGCGTCCGCTTTGCGCAATTACCCGTCCCATGCCGGTGAGCGTGCGGCGTTTGGGTCATTTGACACATTCCCTGCATCCGGTCAGAGTCCAAGAGAAGAAAATATTTTGAGTTTTAGAAGGATGAAAGTATCAAGTAACTTATGAACGACAGGAAAATAAGATTTTGTTAATGAGCATAAAAAATGGTAAAAATACCGAGCTCAAACATTCTCATTGAAGAAAAAAACAAGCCCCTCTTCATCCTCATTCATCATGGCCAGACCGAGAGTAAAACACATGTCTGCTCCCCGGTTTTTTGTCTCTTCAGCATAATTTATTTCTTGCTTTGTCTACAGGTGAGTAGGTATTTCTGTTTGACTGTAAGTAGCTGCGAAACGAGAGAGAGCACCGAGAGTAAAACTGCAGTCGTTTCTGAGTTTTGCTGTAAGACTGGGAATCCACACTTACCGGGAAGTCTTCTACAGTGAAAAGGCAACACGGCTTTGCTTTAGGTAGCTGGACAAAACACCTTTTACCAGCACCAGGGCAATTAATGTATTCTTCTCGTCTCTCTGGGGTTGCAGCTGAGAAGAACTTTAGCCCTCAAGTGAATGCAGTCAGATCCGAGATGAGTCCTCCTTTGCTTAGCGAGTGGCTGGCTGAATTGATCTGGCAATTCTTATTCTGATAGATGAGACTCACGTGAGATGGAGAGAATGTCCAAACCACAGCTGTAAGGCATATTCATCAAACTGTGGGGCCATTCGGTGAAGGAGAAACGAGCACCGCAAACGTCATTCAGGTGAAGGGGCCAAATAAAGCTTTTAATATGAAAAGTGGGAGAGTATTTTAGAGCGTCAATACAAAGAGCCAATTACTCGTAAGTTTTCTCTTGCAGTGACCTCTGATTTATGGATGAAGATGGGGGATATGTGTATGCACCTGGTAGATAATCTGCACACTTCAGTGTAATGAGTTTTCACCTTCTTGACTCTCCATATTAAACAGCAGTCAGGGAGCCAAATTGATTAAATTTAGTGTTTTTAATTTATTTTCCTCTGTCTACTATTTGGTAAACCACATTAGAACTTAAGTCAGGCAATTACAGAGTTAAAGAATCTGAAGTCGTCAATAAACTAATTCATCTGTTAGAGAAGGGGTTTCTGGACACCTGAGAATTTACTATATTAAAAGTCTGGGTTTTGTTTTTTTCTTGTGGTACGCGGGCCTCTCACTGTTGTGGTCTCTCCCGTTGAGGAGCACAGGCTCCAGACGCGCAGGCTCAGCGGCCATGGCTCATGGGCCCAGCCGCTCCGCAGCACGTGGGATCCTCCCGTACCAGGGCACGAACCCGTGTCCCCTGCGTCGGCAGGGGGACCCTCAACCACTGCGCCACCAGGGAAGCCCTAAAAGTCTGTTTTTATTCTAAGTGCCTGAACATATTGATTTTTTTTTCTGATTTCCCTCTTGATTTTCAATTGATAAATAGTTTCACACTTGTTGACCCCACTCCAAAACAAGGTCTTTTCAGCCATGGAAATCCTAGGGATTCCATGAGGACCATCCTCTCTCATGACTACTATGATAGCCTTCTAACTGGTTTTCTGATCACTCTTCCCAAAGCATCCTTCATATAGCTACTAAAATGATCTTTTGAGAAAGTAAATCTGATTATCTTATTCCTTTGCTTAAAAACATTTAATAGTTCCCCACTTGAACTTTTAGTTTCCCATTGAACAGTATGAAGCCCAAGTTTCTAATGGCTTCAGCCTAATCCACCAGCCTCATCTGCATCTGGCCCCCCAAGGGAACCTTGAATTCAAGCCTACAGGCACGTCTTTGTGCTTGCAGGCTCTGCGCCCTCCGCCAGGCATGCCCTGCCTCTTATCAGTGTGGTGAATTCAACAGAAATGTAACCTCTTCTGTAGAGCCATTCTGTTCCCTCCCAAAGTGTTTATTGTACAGCATAATTGTCAGTGTGCCTTACCTCCCCTTGATTAGGCTGTAAGCTGCTTGAGGACAGGACCTTTGTTCTCTTTATTTTGATTTTTAAATTTTCAACAGCAAGCACAATGCCTGGCAGACAGTAGAGGCTTGGTAAGTTCTTGTTTAGTGAATGAATTAATGAATACATTTTGAATGCTTCTACAGAGGTTATGTCTCACTCTCCTGACTAATCTTATATAATCATGGTACAGTGATCAAAACTAAGAAATTAGTACTGGTATGATACAGTTAATGAAACAACAAACTGCATTTGGGTTTCATCAGTTTACCCACTAATGTCTTTTTTCTGTTTCAGGATGCAATCCAGGAGCCTACATTGCATTTACTTGTCCTGTCTCCTTCCTCAGCCTTTGTCTTTCATGACCTTAGGATCTTTGAAGACTACTGGTCAGTTATTTTGTAAAATGTCCCCCAATTTGGGTTTGTCATGATTTCTCATGACTAGATCGAGGTTATGCAATTTGGGAAAAATACCACAGAAGTGATATTGTGTACTTCTTGGTGCCTCATATTCGGGGGGACATGATATGCCTGCCTTATTACTGTTTAAGTTAATATTCATCCCTTGCTTAGGGTGATGCCTGTTAGATTTCTCCGGTAATCTTACTGTGTTCTTCTCTGTAACTAATAAGTATTTGGGGAGAGACACTTCAAGCCTGTGCAAATATCCTGTTTCTCCTTAAACTTTCACCCACTAAATTTAGCTGGTTTTTCTTGCTAACAGCTTTTATGGTGTGTTAATGGTGGCTTTCTACTTTCCTCATTTACTAGTTTGAGTTCTTTTGTAGAGACGAGTTGTATGTTTTCTCCCATTTATTGATTTATTCAGTTATTTACATCAGTATGAGCTTATGGATATTTATTTTATTCTTTGGGTTATAATTCAATACCATTATTCTTTTATTTCTGAAATTGTTCCAGCTTTGGCCATTCAGAGACCATTAAGGAGCCACTGTGTCTCATTTTTTTTTCTTTAAGCACTACCCTACTTTCTATCATTGCAAGATTTCCAGGCTCATCTTTTATTTTCCTGGCCCAGCCCTAGATTCAACCACTTCTCCAAGGAGCCCTGTTTCTTTTTATTAAAGAATGGTATTTAAAATCTGAATGCTAGGCTATCACTGCTTCTAGTTCCTCTCAGAAGACAGAGATAGGAAATATATGTATAAATACCACCCCATGCATATACATTAATATATCTATATTTCTGTATCTATCTGTGTATATATATATGTTTTACGTGTATGTAAATGTGTGGATATATAAACAAGACATGAGTTCATACTGATATTCCCACTCAAATTCAGCACCACAGTTTATTCTAACTTTTGCCCTTTTCTTTGAACTTCTTTCTGTGACTGTGGGAAACCTGGCTCTCATTATCCACAATACATCTACTTGTTTGTTCAACCCTAGTACACATATAAAGCAGTTTTAAAAATTGCTCATCCATACCAGATAAGAAACACATTTCAAACTAGAGCATGTTGCTTGGGCACAGATCTTTTTGTCTTTAGCCTTATAGCACCCAGTCCAAACACCATTTTCCAAAGTTACTTGGGTCACTCCTTCCTTCTCCACCTGCTTCAGGGTGGCTATTGGATTTATTTGGAATACAGTTAGATTCATATGTCCCAGTCTGCATTCCAGCTTGTGTTCTGTCCAAATCCTGGTTGGTTTTCTCTAATTTCCATATGGTAAAATGTACTATTTGTGGTGTCCAGTCCATTGAGTTTCAACAAATTATTAGAGTTTTCTATCTCCCACCACAGTTGTATACAGAAGTTTCCTCACCCTCAAAATTCCATCATTCTCCCCCTTAATAGTCAATCCCTCCCCCCCACCTCCCAGCCTCTGACAACTACTGATATGTTTTCCATACCCATAATTTTGCTTTTCCAAAATGTCATGTTAATGCAGTCATACCCTTTGGGTCTGACCTCTTTCATTTAGCAAATGCATTTAAGATTTATCCATGTTGTTGCATGAATCAATAATTCATTTTTGGGATCCCCTGGTGGCGCAGTGGTTGAGAGTCCGCCTGCCGATGCAGGGGACATGGGTTCGTGCCCCGGTCCGGGAAGATCCCACATGCCGCAGAGCAGCTAAGCCTGTGAGCCATGGCCGCTGAGCCTGCGCGTCCAGATCCTGTGCTCCGCAACGGGAGAGGCCACAACAGTGAGAGGCCCGTGTACCATAAAAAAAAAATTCATTTTTATAGCTGACTAGCATTCCACTCTATTGATATATCAGTTTGCTTATTCTTTCACTGGTTGAAGGACATCTCAGTTGTTTCCAGTTTGGGGAGGTGGTTGTTAATAAAGCTTCTATAAATATTTGCATAGAAGTTTTTGTGTAAAAGTAAATTTTTCATTTCTCTTGGATTAAACACTTAGGAGTGGGATTGCTGAATTATATAGTAGGTACATGTTTAAAATTGTAAGACACTGCCAAACTACTTTCCACAGTGGCTCTACCATCTTGCATATACATCAACAATGTATGGCATTCCCAGTTGCTTCTCATCCTTGTCCACACTTGATAGTGTCAGTATTTTTTTTTCTTTAGCCATTCAAGTAAGTTTGTAGTGGTATCTTGTGGCTTAGTTCACATCTTCTCAGTGACTAATGATGTTGAACATATTTTCATATGTTTATTTGACATGAAGGTATCTTTTATAATAATTTGTCTGTTCATACCTTTTGCCCATTTTAAAAATGGGGTGGTTTTCTTCTGATCAATTTTTTGAGATACAAGTCCTTTATCAAAATGTGATTTGACAACATTTTCTCTTAGTCTGTGGCTTGTCTTTTCACTCTCTGAACGGTGTTTTGCAGAGCAAAAGGTTTTAATTTTGATAGAACCAACTTACCAGTTTTTTTTCTTTTATGTATTGCTCTTTAGGTGTCATACCTAAAAATTCCTTGCCTAACCCTAGGTCATGCAGATTTTTTCCTATGATTTCTTCTGGAAGTTGTACCATTTGGTGTTTTACTTTTAGGTCTATGATCTAGAGTTATTTTTTAAAATTAGGTATGAGGTATAAGTTGTTTTGTTTTTGGTTATGGACATCCAATTATTCTAGCACTATTGTTGGAAAGATTATCCATCCTTTCTTCTAGTGCAACACTGTCTTTGGTTAGTGTAGTTTACAGTATTTCTTGAAATCAGAAAGCGTAGTCTTCCAACTTTGTTCTTCTTTTTCAACTTTATTTTGGCTATTCTAATTCCTTTGCCTTTCCCTAGAAATTTAAAAATCAACTTGTTGATACCTACAAAAAATTCTGCTAAGGTTTTGTTGGGGAATACGCTGAATCTGTATATCAAGTTGGGGAGAATTTAGGATTAATATTATTGAGTCTATCAATCCACGAACATGATATATCTCTCTACTTATTTAAGTCTTCTTTAATTTATTTTATCAGTATTTTGTAGTTTTCAGCATATAGAACCTACTCATAGTTTGATTTATATCTAAGTTTTCCTTTTTTGGTGCTATTGTAAAGTGTTTTTAATATTTTTAAATCCAAGTTAGTTTATAGAAATGTAATTGACTTTTGTATTTATCTCTTATCCTGTGACTTTGGTAAATTCACTTACTAGTTTTAGGAACTGTTTTTGCTATATTTGGGGGGATTTTGTATGTAAAAATCCTGTCATCTGTATATAGAGTATTTTCCCCCCTTACAATCTGAAATGACTTTATTTTTCTCACCTTGTTACACTGGCTAGGACTTTCACTGTGGTGTTGAGTAGGAGTGGTGAAAGGAGATTATCTTTACCATGTTCCCATTAAGTTTGATATTAGTTGTAGGTTTTTTATGGTTATCCTTTATCAGGTTAAGGAATTTTCCTTCCATTTCTAGTTTGTTGAGCGTTTTTATTATGAAGAGGTGTTGAATTTTGTCAAATGCTATTGAGATAATCATGTTTTGTTTTGTTTTTTTTCTTCTTTAGTCTGGTAATGTGGTGAATTACACTGCGTTTTCAGAAGTTGAACCAACCTTGTATTCCTAGGTTTTGCCCGACTTGGTCAGTCTGTATTATTTTTGTTATATATGCCTAGATTTGATTTGCTAATCGTTTTTCTTTTAATTTTTATTTTATATTGGACTATAGTTGATTTACAATGTTGTGTTACTTTCAGGTGTACACAAAGTGATTCAGTTATACATGTACGTATATTTATTCTTTTTCAGATTCTTTTCCCATATAGGTTATTACAGAATATTGAGTAGAGTTCCCTGTGCTCTACAGTGGGTCCTTATTCATTATCTTTTTTTGTTTGTTTTTGTTTTGTTTTGTTTCTTTGCGGTATGCGGACCTCTCACTGTTGTGGCCTCTCCCACTGCGGAGCACAGGCTCTGGACGCTCAGGCCCAGTGGCCATAGCTCACGGGCCCAGCCACTCCGCGGTATGTGGGATCTTCCTGGACTGGGGCACGAACCCGTATCTCCTGCATCGGCAGGCGGGCTCTCAACCACTGCGCCACCAGGGAAGCCCTGATTATCTATTTTATATTTAGTAGTGTGTATATGTTAATCCCAACCTCCTAATTTATCCCTCCCTGCAACCTTTTCCCTTTGGTAACCAGAAGTTTGTTTTCTAAGTCTGTGAGTGTTTCTGTTTTGTAAATAAGTTTATTTGTATCATCTTTTCAGATTCCACATATAAGTGATATCATATGATATTTGTCTTTCTCCGTCTGACTTACTCCACTTAGTATGATAATCTTTAGGCCCATGCAGGTTGCTGCAAATGGCATTATTTCGTTCATTTTTATGGTTGAGTAATATTCCATTTATATATGTACCATATCTTATTGCTAATAGTTTATTGAGGATTTTTGTATCTATGTTTATGGGGAGGATACTGGTATTTATTTTCAGTTTATTATAATGTGTTTGGTTGTGATATTAGGATAATCCTAGCAGTATAAAATACATGAGAAGTGTTTCCTCTTCTTATATTTTCTGAAAGGGATTATTTAGAATTGATATTATTTCTTCCTTAAGTGATTTTAGAATTTGGCAGTGAACATTTGGGCCTGGAGTTTTCTCTGTTGAAAGGTTTTGAACTACAAATTCAGTTTCTTTAATAGCTATAGGACTGGGTTTTTTTTCTTTTTTCTTTCTTTTTTTTCTTGGTATTGCAGTGTTTTTTAGTGAGTTTAAGTAATTTTTGTCTTTTAATAATTGGTCTCTTTTATCTGAGTTGATTTATAGGCATAGAGTTGTTTGCAGTCTTCTTTTATTGTCCTTTTATTCTCTTTAGGATCTGTTGTGATAGTTCCTCTTTCATTCCTAATATTGGCAATTTTTGTCTTCTGTCTGTTTTCTTGGTCAGTATGGCTACAGGTTTATCAATTTTATTGATTTTTTTTCAAAAAACAAGCTTTTGGTTTCATTGATTCTCTCCATTGATTTTCTGTTTTCATATTTATTGATTTTTTTCTCTCATGTTTATTATTTAAACCAGAACATTTTCAAGAATAAAAAGGGGGTACTATTAATAATTAAACCAAGATAAAAAGCACAAACTGGAAATGTTCCAGGAAAACCAGGGTGTATGGTCACTCTGCCTATAGGATACGTGGGATGGGGAAAATGGTAGCTGGGAACCTCTGTGGGAATAAAACTTTACAGTGTATACCTTTTAGTATTATTTTCATTTTTAATCATTTGAATGTATAACCTATTAAAAATAAAATAAATGTACTTCTTTAAATATCTGGCATAAAGTAAGATCTCAGTGTATGCTGTTGAATAAACGAATGAATCACTCAATTAGTTATCATTGGTGATTACCCGAGTTTCATTGGAGAAAATGGGATAATCATTATATATCCAACTCTGAAAGTCTACAACATATGTATCAGAATTGAATGATTAGTTTGCTCTGTACTCCTAACCTGCAGGTTTGGTGACATGAATATTATTATCTCAGACTTGGTTATATTGTTCTCATTATTTATATCTTTCTTTGCCTGCTTTTTGATTTATTTGAAGCATCTTACATATGAGGAAAGAATAAACTGCAACTTCCTGTAGAAAATCGGGAGAAAAGAAAGGGGCATCATTGAGGTCCTGCAGAGGGCATCATTGAGGGTTTCCTCAGCACTGTTCCTTTTCCTCAGAACCTGTGCCTCATCTCCAGGGTTACTGTGGGGATTTCCATTTTCATACTTTGTTCTGTATATATGTCTCCAGCACAGCCAGAGTCTTTTCCACATAATTTTTGGCCAAGAGAAGCTGCACAGTAACGGGAAAATTGATGAGAAATAAAATGTATAAAGTGGTTGTTTAGAATTCAATGGGTGAAATGTTATAACTGCAGCAAGGACCTTAGTTCAGTTGTTTCTGAAATTTAGCTGCATTATTGTATATTCAGTACCTCCTTGAGTTCCGTGAGTCAATAAGTCATATGAATAGAATAAAAATTTTATTTATGGAATGAAAAAAGGTTCTTAAAGAACTGATCTGATAAGTTAAATGTAAGTAATGAATTCAGATAAGTGTTCCTATAAATAATAAGAATGCTCCTATTTTTAATAATCAAAGGTTAACTCAGCCCTTCAAAACACAAGGCTCTGGAATAAGCTACAGGTCAGTATTTACAACAGGAATGTGTCTCATCTAAAATATAGGAAATTTCAGGTGGGTGAAAAAGGTGGAAATCAAAATAATGTTTTACCCAGGCATTGAATTCTAAACAGCCAATTTATCGATATTATTTCTCAGAATCTGTTCCATTATTGGTAAGGTTCTATGATTCCTTTATAGACCTCTCATAAATATATTTGGACAGAGATGACACTTTGTTACAATAGTGATAATCCCTACAGAATATAAATATATGTATTCCACTAAAAACATTCAAATCGAGATCAAGGTATCACTTGGATATCTCGGTGAAACAATGATCAAATGGTAAAAGGTTAAATCTTTATAAAACATTATTTAATAAGATTATATGACAAAGTAGAACTGTTTCTCCTCTGGCACTCAACAAACAGAAAAATCCATATTCACATTGCTTTCTTCTTTGTTTCCTCCATAACAATCAGTACTGAAAACCCACAAAGATAGTAAATTCAGTCAAACATATTGATGATAAAATCAAGCTTCTATATTAGCTCTGAAGTGCATACTGTCTCTTGAAACCTTTGACAACTTGGCTGGTTTCATTTTCTACCCCCCTGTATTCTCTCCCTGGAAAGCGTCCTGGCTTCTTAAACTAACTCTTCGTGGAAAACATTCTCTCTAGATACAGTGCTATGAAGATATAATATTTTTCATTATATAAACTCAACAGCTTAATGAAGTTAAAAGGACTACTATTTAATATGATAATGAAGAAATTGAGTTCATATATTCCTTATTCTAGGATTACAGTATTAAAGATTTTTCTTAAACAGAAATCTATCTTTGTTCTAGAAATATTAACCAATATGCCTGACTCTTTAGCTGTGTGATCTTGGGAAAGTTACTAGACTCTCCGTACTTTAGTTTCCATATTTGTAAAGTAGAGAGGATTAAGTAAGTTTATAATACCACCAGGATACAATTGTCTCTAGGTCTCTCACATTTCTCTATGACTTGTGAAGAAAGGCACTGATTGCCCTTTCTCTGGACTCTCTTTTCAAGAATATTTTTAGAGGGAAAATAGAGATAGAGTCTGCCTCTGGAGCAAAGGGAAGTCTTGCTTACCATCCATTATAAAAGATTTGGATTCCCAAAGCTCAGGGATCCCTTCCTGTAACACCATCCACTTCATATGCAATGAGGCCCCTCTGGTAATTTGAGGAAAAGGGAACTAATGCAAACATGCTGATCCTTATGCTGCTTGCTGTGTCCAGAGTAACAAAGTCCTTTGTCTCTTACCCAGGAGTCTCGTGTCTCTGTCAGCATCCATGAAACTGTGGCAGAATAACTTGTTAGCTTGAAAGTAGGGTGAAATCTGAGACCCTTTACAGTTTTTGGCACATATGACAGTCTTGCAGTCTGGAATGTAGAAAATGTTCAACAAATCTTAATATTTATCACCATCAACATTATTTAGCATCAAAAATACTAAGATTTGACCTAGCAATTATACTTCTGGGAATTTGTCAGGCTGAAGGTTGTGAGATATGTGTAAAGTGCTAGATATGAATTGTAAATTTTTAATAAAAATTGGAATAAATATAAATGACCATCCTATAAAAATGCTATCACCACAGTAATACCATCAAACACAGCCATTCTAAAACTCAGTGTCATAAAGCCAAGCATTTATTTTCACACTCGTGATGTCTGTAAGTTGGCTGGGAAAACTCTGCTCCACGTGTCCCCTTCTGGGGCCCAGGCAAAAGGGGGCAGTGACTATCTGGGGCATACTCTTCTTGGGAATGACGGAAGAACAAGAGGGCAAGCCCAATTGCACAAGCACGTTTCAAGCCTCTGCTTGTGTCACATCTGATAATATCCTAATGGTCAAAGCAAGTAACACAGCCAAGCCCGAAGTCAAGACGTGGGAAATTATACCAAGACCACCCCAAAGCCATGGTAAGGATGTTCAATGTACTATAGAAGAGTGAAGGATTGGAATCCACAATTTACTCTACCATAATCAATAGGAAAGTGGCTAACTAAATAGAGTGTATTCATACTAAGCAGCCATCAGAAAGAATGAATGAATCTGAATGTTCTAAAATGGAAAATGTATACAATACATTACTGAATGAAAAGAACAAATTGTGAGATATGCATACGATCCTATTTTCATTTAAAAGAAAAAGCTTTGAATACATGTATTTATTTTATATGGACAATAAAGAGCTTGCATAGATACACAAACCGTTAGTATTTATCTTCAGGATTGGAATTGGGAGATGAGGGATAAATTCCTTCCACTTTATGCTTTATGCACTTTTGTATTATTAGAAAAAATGTTTTATGAATATGTTTTACTTTTGTAATAAAAAACCTGATAAAGATAAGACAAAAAATACTAAAAGAAAATGACAAAAATGTTTTTAGCTTCCAGGTATTTTTTAGTTGGTGACTTATTTTCCATTCCCTTTCCCCAGTATACATAAGAATAAAATAATTCTAATACCTAGAAGATTTTGGTCCCAGATCCTGCCCCTACAAAACTTCATTCTGCTTCAGAAATGATTGGTTTCATTCCACATAAGCACCTTTAGACTTATGTGATACATTTGATACTGTTGGGTGTCTCGGTAGAGCAGAGAATTCCTAATAATATTTAAGGATTTTCTGAGTTTCTTGACATTTATTTCAGATATGTAGTTTTTCTGTTTTAAAATTCCCATTTGGTTCTTTTTTATAATTACTATAGTTTCTAATTCTTTTTTTTTAAATAAATTTCTTTATTTCTTACATTATTTTTGGCTGTGGTGGGTCTTCGTTGCTGCACCCTAGCTTTCTCTAGCTGTGGCGAGTGGGGGGGCTACTCTTCGTTGCGGTGCATGTGCTTCTCGTTGCGGTGGCTTCTCGTTGTGGAGCACGGGCTCTAGGCACACGTGCTTCAGTAGTTGTAGCACGTGGCCTCAGTACTTGAGGCTTATGGGCTCTAGAGCTCAGGCTCAGTAGCTGTGGGGCACGGACTTAGATTCCCCACGGCATGTGGGATCTTCCCGGACCAGGGCCCGAACCCGTGGCCCGAACCCATGTCCCCTGCATTGGCAGGAGGATTCTTAACAACTGCGCCACCGGGGAAACCCTAGTTTCTATTTCTTAGTTGAGAAGATCTCTATCTTTTCATCCATTTCAAGTGTTTACCTTTACCATATGGCGTATTGTTAAAGTAGCTACTTTAGAATCTTTGTCTGATGTTTCCACCATCTGTATCAAGAGCCAGCAAGCTACAGCCTGTAAACCAAATCCAACCTATTGTCTGGTATTGTTTGGTTCATGAGCAAAGAATTGTTTTCACACTACAGTTTTAACCAAAGCTAAACTTTTAAATGGTTGGGAAAAAATTTTTTAAAAGGCTAATATTTTGTGCTGTGAAAATTACATGAAATTAAAATTTCACTTTCCATAAATACAAATTTATTGGAACACAGCCATGCTTATTCATCTACATATTGTATGTGACTGCTTTTGTACCACAATGACAGAGCTGAGTTGTTGTGACACACATCATATGGCCCAAATAACCGAAAATATTCCTTCCATTTGGCTGTTTACATAAAAAGTTTGCACCTGATCTGGGTTATCTCAGGCTTTGCATCTGTTGAGTGTCTTTTCCATTAAGAATTGGCCACATGTTCCTAGTTTTTTGTATGTTGAGTAATTTTGGATTGTGTTCTGGACATTTTGAATAATATCTAGTGAGACTCTGGGACCTGTTAAAGTCCTCTGGAGAATGTTGATTACTTTTTGATTTAACAGAAATCCACCTAGTTAGGTTCACACTTTAAGCTCTGTCTCAACTTCTGTGGGAGTGGCTCCAATATCATTTCAATTTTTGAAGGCTTTTCTATGCTACTCTACATTTATTCCATGTGTGTACATCTCGGTGGTGAGCTTTTGACTTATGTTGGTTCATACACAGAACCAAAGGATCTCCTTTAGCTCTCTCCTCTCTGATATTTCCATCATTTTCTCCAACTTTTTAGGGCCCCTTTTCCCAGTCTTCCGACTAGAAAGATGGTATTTCTCTCAGAGTTATAGTTGCCCATGGTACTACACAGTTACACACAACTGGAGTTTTCCTTAGGTTAACAGCAGCAGATAAAAGAGAAAAAGAAAAAAAGAAGAAGAAAGGAAAATTAACCCCTGCACAGGCCATTCTTCAAATTTTGAGTCCTCTCCATGGCCCACCTGTTATTTTTCTCCCTGAAGTCCCCAGGTAGTTGCTATTCATATACTGTCCATGGTTTATATTTGTATAAGGTTTTAGCTCCTGCATGGAATTAAGGGGTTGAGATTTCCAGGGCATAACCACATCCTAAGCAATATCTTAATAATCCATATAGCACTGTTTGGTAATAATTTTGCTCTAAAATTTTGGACTTTGTGGGATTCAGAATATGCAAAAGGCAATATCATGTTTGATTTACCCAAGACCATCAATCCTCATGAATCCTGAGAATTTATACTAGAATGTAACAGGTGAATGAATTCCCATGATGAATCCTCATGGACCTGGGTGAAGAGGTTTACAGACCATGATAAATCCAAGTGAACTCAAACTATTTATTCTGTAAGATTTAATATGAGGAGTTTTGTGCTCAGTCAGTGAGGCCAGGACTCTTATTTGCAAGTGACAAGAGGAAGAGAAGAAGAAAATGATTTTTTACAAGTCCAGGGAGGATTTAGTGTGGTAGAAAGACCAATGGCCCCCCAAAGATGTCCACATCCTAATCCCCAGCACCTGTGAGTATGTTACCTTGCATGGCCAAAGGAACTTCACAGGTGAAGATCTTGTCATGGAGAGATTCTCCTGGATTTTCTGGGTCCAAGTAATCACAAGGGACTTTATAAGGGAAAGAGGAAGGCAGGAATGTCAGAATTATAGAAGAAGATGACATAATGGAAGCAGGGGTCAGAGAGAGAGAGAGCTTTGAAAATGGAGGAAAGGGCCATGAGCCAAAGAATTCAGGTAGCCTCTAGAATCTGGAAAAAGCAAGGAACCAGATTCTCCTCTAGAGTCTCCAGAAGGAATAAATCCTGTCAATAACTTGACTTTAGCCCAGTGACACTGATTTTTGATATCTGCCCTCCAGAACTGTAAGGTAATAAATTATATTGTCTTAAGCCACTAAATTTGTAGCCATTTGTTATGGCAGAAAGAGGAAACTAATACAGTTAGCTCAGCCACAAAATGGATCCATTGACTTAAATTATTCTTAGCAAGGCTAGGGCCCAACTCCTCCCTCTCTCTCCCCCCCTCCCCCCCAACTTCCACCAACTTACCCTTCCTTCTGTTTATCTCTACTTGACCTCACTTCTATTGCAGATACAGGCTTTTCCCACATGGTAAGGAACATGGCTGTAAGCAGCGCCAATTTCACCTCTTTCTAGCCCTGTGTCTTTGGAGTCAAATGGGACTTTATGCCCTAGAGCCATTTAGAATCTCAGAGGAGGACTTCAATTGGCTTGGCTAGGGTCAGGCGCCCAACCATTGAACCAATTATCCCAATAAATGGAAGAGGGAATAATGATAAGCCAGAAGTGCCCGAGGTTCCTGCAGACCCCTCCCCCGCAACTATGTGGAAGGTAATGAAATGGCAGTCCCACTAGAAGCACGTGGAAAAAGTAACAAATTCTCCGAAGGAGAAAGGGGTGCATTCAGGCAAAGTGAACAAATGTCCATGACAACTAGAAATTTTACTAGCTAGACCCAGCAAGGATAATGTCAATACATAAACCTGAATTTCCATTGAGATTACCAACTAAGACCACAGTCCATCTCCTTTTCTATCAAAGTGGCTGCACTCACTTGCTCACATCCCCAGATGCTCAGTTAATGTTAGATTTTGCGTTAAGTGACAGTAAACTGAAAATAACAGTGGCTTAAATAAGATGGTGTTGGGGGAGGGATTGTTTCTCGGTCATGTAAATGAAATCAGGAGGTGGACAGATCAGGGCTGGCAGATGCTCCTTTGTGCCAGGGTTCTAGACATTTCTTGTCTACCATCCTTAAAAGGGACTTCCACGTTATGGTTCCAGATGGCTCCTCAGGCTCTAACCATCATTTTTGTACTGCACAAGGCAGAAAAGAAGAAATAAAGAGGAGCACCTCTCCTTCCTAAAGATATTCCCTGGAAGTTAAACACATCCAGTTGATCAAAATATAGTCACATAGCCTCATTCTCAAGCCACAGGCTTATTTCCTGAAAGCTACTGGAAAATATTTTTTTAACATCGTTATTGGAATATAATTGCTTTACAATGTTGTGTTAGTTTCTGCTGTATAACAAAGTGAATCAGTTACATGCATACATATATCCCCATATCCCCTCTCTCTTGTGCCTCCCTCCCACCCTCCCTATCCCACCCATCTAGGTGGTCAAAAGCACCGACCTGATATCCCTGTGCCATGCAGCTGCTTCCCACTATTTTACATTTGGTAGTGTATAGACATCAATGCTACTCTTTCACTTCGTCCCAGCTTACTCTTCCCCCTCCCCATGTTCTCAAGTCCATTCTCTATGTCTGTCCTCATTCCTGTCCCACCCCTAGGTTCATCAGAACCATTTTCTTTTTTAGATTCCATATGTATGTGTTAGCATATGGTATCTGTTTTTTTAACAACTTTATTGGAGTACAATTGCCCCAAAATGGTGCATTAGTTTCTGCTTTATAACAAAGTGAGTCATCTATACATATACACGTATCCCCATATCTCCTCCCTCTTGCATCTCCCTCCCATTGTTTTTCTGTTTCTGACTTACTTTACTCTGTATGTCAGACTCTAGGTCCATCCACCTCACTACAAATAACTCAATTTCGTTTCTTTATATGGCTGAGTAATATTCCATTGTATATATGTGCCACATTTCCTTTATCCATTCATCTGTTGATGGACATTTAGATTGCTTCCATGTCCTGGTTATTGTAAATAGTGCTGCAATGAACATTGTGGTACATGTCTCTCTTTTTTTAAAAAAAAATCTTTATTGGAGTATATTTGCTTTACATGTTGTGTTAGTTTCTGCTGTACAACAAAGTGCATCAGCTATATGCATACGTATATCCCCATATCCCCTCCCTCTTGTGTCTCCCTCCCACCCTCCTCATTCCACCCCTCTAGGTCGTCGCAAAGGACCAAGCTGATCTCCCTGTTCTATGCAGCTGCTTCCCACTACCTATCTGATTTACAGTTGGTAGTGTATATATGTCATTGCCACTCTCTCACTTCGGGTCAGCTTACCCTTCCCCCTCCCTGTCTCCTCAAGTCCATACTCTAGTAGGTCTGTGTCTTTATTCCCGTCTTGCCCCTAGGTTCTTCATGAGCATTGTTTTGTTTTTGTTTTTTTAGATTCCATATGTATGTGTTAGCATACGGTATTTGATTTTCTCTTTCTGACTTACTTCACGTTGTACGACAGACTCTAGGTCCATCCACCTCACTACAAATAACTCAATTTCGTTTCTTTTTATGGCTGAGTAATATTCCATTGTATTTATGTGCCACATCTTCTTTATCCATTCATCTGTCGATGGACACTTAGGTTGCTTCCATGTCCTGGCTATTATAAATAGAGATGCAATGAATATTGTGGTATATGACTCTTTTTGAATTATGGTTTCTCAGGGTATTTGCCCAGTAGTGGGATTGCTGGGTCATATGGTAGTTCTATTTTTAGTGTTTTAAGGAACCTCCATACAGTTCTCCATAGTGGCTGTATCAATTTACATTCCCACCAACAGTGCAAGAGGGTTCCCTTTTCTCCACACCCTCTCCAGCATTTATTGTTTGTAAATTTTTTGATGATGGCCATTCTGACTGGTGTCAGGTGATACCTCATTGTAGTTTTGATTTGCATTTCTCTAATGATTAGTGATGTTGAGCATCTTTTCATGTGTTTGTTGTCCATCTGTATATCTTCTTTGGAGAAATGTCTACTTAGGTCTTCTGCCCACTTTTGGATTGGGTTGTTTGTTTTTTTGATATTGAGCTGCATGAGCTGCTTGTATATTTTGGAGGTTAAGCCTTTGTCAGTTTCCTCGTTTGCAAATATTTTCTCCTATTCTGAGGGTGGTTTTTTGTCTTGTTTAAGGTTTCCTTTGCTGTGCAAAAGCTTTGAAGTTTCATTAGGTCCCATTTGTTTATTTTTGTTTTTATTTCCATTTCCCTAGGAGGTGGGTCAAAAAGGGTCTTGCTGTGATGTGTGTCATAGAGTGTTCTGCCTATGTTTTCCTCTAAGAGTTTGATAGTGTCTGGCCTTATATTTATGTCTTTAATACATTTTGAGTTTATTTTTGTGTATGGTGTTAGGGAGTGTTCTAATTTCATTCTTTGACATGTAGCTCTCCTGTTTTCCCAGAACCACTTATTTAAGATGCTATCTTTTATCCATTGTTTACTCTTGCCTCCTTTATCAAATATAAGGTGACCATATGTGCTTGGGTTTATCTCTGGGCTTTCTATCCTGTTCCATGGATTTGTATTTCTGTTTTTGTGCCAGTACCATACTGTCTTGATTACTTTAGCTTTGTAGTATAGTCTGAAGTCCAGGAGCCTGATTCCTCCAGCTCCATTTTTCTTTCTCAAGATTGCTTTGGCTATTTGGAGTCTTTTGTGTTTCCATACAAATTGTGAAATTTTTTGTTCTAGTTCTGTGAAAAATGCCATTGGTAATTTGATAGGGATTGAATTGAATCTGTAGATTGCTTTGGGTAGTAGAGTCATGTTCACAATGTTGATTCTTCCAATCCAAGAACATGGTATATCTCTCCATCTGTTTGTTTCATCCTTAATTTCTGTCATCAGTGTCTTACAGATTTCTGCATACAGGTCTTTTGTCCCCTTAGGTAGGTTCATTCCTAGGTATTTTATTCTTTTTGTTGCAGTGGTAAATGGGAGTGTTTCCTTAATTTCTCTTTTATAATTTTCATCATTAGTGTATAGGAATGCATGAGATTTCTGTGCATTAATTTTGTATCCTGCTACTTTACCAAATTCACTGATTTGCTCTAGTAGTTTTCTGGTAGCATCTTTAGGATTCTGTATGTAGAGTATCATGTCATCTGCAAACAGTGACAGCTTTACTTCTTCTTTTCCCATTTGCATTCCTTTTATTTCTTTTTCTTCTCTGATTGCTGTGTCTAAAACTTCCAAAACTATGTTGAATAATAGTAGTGAGAGTGGGCGACCTTGTCTTGTTCCTGATCTTAGTGGAAATGGTTTCAGTTTTTCACCATTGAGGACGATGTTGGCTGTGGGTTTGTCATATATGGCCTTTATTATGTTGACGTAAGTTCCCTCTATGCCTATTTTCTGGAGGGTTTTATCATAAATGGGTGTTGTATTTTGTCAAAAGCATTTTCTGCATCTATTGAGATGATCATATGGTTTTTCTCCTTCAGTTTGTTATTATGGTTTATCACATTGATTGATTTGCATATACTGAAGAAACCTTGCATTCCTGGGATAAACCCCACTTGATCCTGTTGTATGATTCTTTTAATGTGTTGTTGGATCCTGTTTGCTAGTATTTTGTTGAGGATTTTTCATCTATGTTCATCAGTGGTTTTGGCCTGTAGTTATCTTTTTTTGTGACATCTTTGTCTGGTTTTGGTATCAGGTTGATGGTGGCCTTGTAGAATGAGTTTGGGAGTGTTCCTCCCTCTGCTGTATTTTGGAAGAGTTTGAGAAAGATAGGTGTTAGCTATTCTCTTGCCTTGCCGGAGCACCAAGACCCTGACAGCCACATGGCTCAGAAGAAAAGGAAGGGACTTCTTAGTGTGTGGAAACTTTTCCCTCTTCACAGCTGCCTCCCAGAGGTACGGGTCCCATCCCTATTCTTTTGTCTCTGATTTTCTTTTTTCTTTTGCCCTACCCAGGTACATGGGTATTTTCTTGCCTTTTGAGAAGTCCGAGGTCTTCTGCCGGCATTCAGTAGGTGTTCTATCAGAGTTGTTCCACATGTTGATGTATTTTTTATGTATTTATGAGGAGGAAGGTGATCTCCACGTCTTACTCCTCTGTCATCTTGAAGGTCTCCAGCTGGAAAATAATTGAACTTGAGGGAGAAAAACTTTCTAGATTTGTAACTTTGTGAAGTCATAATCTAAGTCTCAGTTTGAATTTGAGGGTGTGACAGTTAAAATAATTTTTAACTAAAAAAACACATTATTTCTCTTAGTTTGTAATGGAAAGATTGTTCTGAACTGATTGTTTTCCATTTCTCTTATCTCTCTGTAGATATTGTAATTGGGTGACTAGCTTCAATACTTTCCTGTCACGACCATTTGAAATGGCACTGTTGACCTCCATTTTGCAGAATCCCAAGGGCTTTTATTTGCCACCATTCCTCCGGACCCCTGTGCAGATATGACCCCATTATCACCCTTATCCTTTTGGACATACTTTCTGCACTTGAATTTTACAATAGAGCACTCCAAATCAAGCACAAACTTAAATCCTCAAAGCTGAGCTTGAAGCTAGACTCTATGCTGTAAAAAAAAAACTCCACTGAAGTCTCAGAGTATATGGAAGGGAAGCCCAGTACAGACTACTGGCTACCTGGTGTGGCTGGTTTTGTAACCCTGGTTCATCCATACAGCTTTTCTTCTGCCTAGTTACCACACTGCTTCTGTGGCAGAGGCTGGTTTCCTTCTCCTCTTATCAATAGCTTCATGTACTTGGAACCCAGGCCTGGAGAAGGGGGGAAAATTCCCTTCTCACCCTATTTAAGGTCCTTATCTTCCAAAGATGATTCACAGTGACAATAATCACACCCTTCATAACAGCTCGAATACCGTCCCTGACATGACAGCTCAATGCACAGTATCTGATATGAGTACGGGAGATGCACTCCCAGCAGCAGAGAAATTGCAACCTTAACTCCCCCACTTCCAAATAGCAGAGAGACAGATTTTTAAAAACATTTCTCAACCCTGTGTTATTATATTTTAAATAATATACGTGTGACAGCAGCAATTCAGTCTGAGATGAGCTTTGTCAAACACAGTCTAGTTTCTTTTATGACCTCTTCTCCAGTGTGAGATGAAAATATATGCACATGCTCCTGCCATTCTTAGGATTACGGGGTCTTATCTGTGATAACCACTCAAGTGAGAACACAGCCATCTCATCAGAACCCAGCAACATTCTATAGGCACAGTGCAGTTTAAATCTACTCACAGTAAACTTTTCTCCAAAGAGGAACCAGATTGCAGAGATTCAGTTCTGGCTCAAGCAAAGAGACAAATCCATGATCACAAATTCAGTTCAGCTTTTTAGAACACACAAAGCAGACACTTGGGTGCCCCATGTCATATCCCATTAGCTCATGTGATTCCAGCACAGAGGTGGTGGACAATTCCAAGCACAGTGCCAGTGTCTAGTCTCAATGTGGGCAGTGAAATCTCTCCACCTTTCTAGCTCACGGTTTTCTCTGAAGCCACAGAAGGCCACTCAGAACAAGCAGGCTCAGCTGGAAAGTTGGGAGAGGGGATAGTTAACAGCCCTGTGGGCAACTATCAACCATTGGTGGAGGGAGGTGAGAGAGTAACCAGCCCCCCTCCAGTTCTTTAATAAAATGATTCTGGAGCACATTCTACATGGTTCTTCAGAGGGTTCCCAGGGGGAATCAAACCCCAATTGCCCACAGGTCAATGAGGCACTCTTTGTTAGCTCTTCTCCTTTCTCTATTTCATTCTTTCCACCCTTTTATTTCAGCTTCCTGGGATCACCTCCTAAATAAACAACGTGCACCCAAGTCCTGATTCTGTTTCAGGTATTGGGAAGACCCAAACTAAAAATCACAGAACTCCAATTCTACACCATTTTCCGTGTGCTCCAGTTTTCTTTTGTATATTTAAATGTTCTACTTGGGTGGCTTTTTTTCAAATTAAAAATAACTCGTATCAAAGCTGCATTCAGGGCTTCCCTGGTGGCGCAGTGGTTAAGAGTCCGCCTGCCGATGCAGGGGACATGGGTTCGTGCCCCGGTCTGGGAGGATCCCACATACCGCGGAGCGGCTGGGCCCGTGAGCCATGGCGCTGAGCCTGCGCGTCCGGAGCCTGTGCTCCGCAAGGGGAGAGGCCACAACTGTGAGAGGCCCGCCTACCGCAAAAAAAAAAAAAAAAAAAAAAAAAAAAAAAAAAAAAGCTGCATTCAATTCTCTATATCTTCCAATACTCAAAGACTGATCGTAGCTCTGAGATGACATTTTTCCCCATCCCCAGATTTCTACTATTTCCATCAGTGCCTCAAAGATCTTAGAAATGTGCTGAGCCAAGACTGAAGCTTAAAGAACCATGTTCAATACCCCTCCAGCTCTCTCTGCAAAGATGAAGTGCCTGTGAAGCACATGCCTTAGAAATGGGAACTTAACCTTGAGCTGAGGGCAGAGGAAAGGCTACTTTTCTCTTTCACATGTTGCTCCACGCGTCAATACCTTGTCACTGTGTAGTTAACTGCATTCTCTGCCAACTTCCATGTATCTTAAAGGTGCAAGCTTATTGATTCATTAATTAAACAACCATTTATTGCTTGATTCAGACACAATGCTAACTACAGGGGGAACAGAAATTAATAAGACAAGAATCCAGAAGACAAGGGGATCACTATCTCATAAAAGAGACTGAAATGCAAACAACCCATCTGCTGTGATCAAGCCTAATAAGGCCCAGAGAGTACATAGGAAAGGCATCTCAAGAGGACATCTCACATGGATCCAGGTAGTGACGTCTGAGACAATTTTCTGGAGGAAATAATGCCAAGATTAAGTAAAAAGAGATGAGTAGGTGTTGTCCTGTTGACGTAAGGACAGAAAGGGAATTCCAGGATGGAAGAACAGTCTGTGCAAGTGTTTGTGGGGAAAAGTAAGATGTATATGGGAACTGAAAGTGCAGTGTGAGTAGAGCGGAAATGGTGAGAAATGAAACTAGACAAGGGTAGTTGGATCAAAGTTATGCTAAGGAATTTTGTCAGTAAATATGAAGTTATTGCCTAGGGAGCGGAATGGTTAGATTTACGCTTTAGAAAGATAGATTTGTAGTTCTATGAGAACAGATTGGAAACAGGAAAGGATAGATATAGAGAAACTGATTAAAAGGCTATAGCAATATCCAGGAAAACGATTCTGAAGATCTGAATTTATATATGGCATACTTGATATATCACTGAAAAATTTTTGTGTGTGCAGTATCTACTTACAGTCCGTGGAACCGAGTTTTCGAATTGTTAAATTAAGAAGCTATTCAGGAGGCAGAAATGGTGACCCACAGAGACTGGTTGAATGTAGAGGTGAAGAGGGAAGAATTCAGGATGGCTTGGTCAACAGGGTAGAACATATAGCCATAAGGAGACAGAGAAAAGCAGAAATGGATGAGATTCTGGGGTATATTAGTTATCGCTGCTGTGTAACAAATTTCCATAAACTTAGTAGCTCAAAACAACACATTATCTCACAGTTTCTGTGAGCCAGAAATCTGGGCATGACTTAGTTGGGTCCTCTGCTTAATGTCTCACAATGCTGTAGTCAAGGTATTGGCCAAGTTTGCATTCTCATCTGGAGGGTCAACTGGGAAAGTATATGCTTCTAAGCCCACTCAGATTGTTGGCAAAATTCATGTCCTGTGATTGTAGAACTGAGGGCCCCAGCTTATTGATGGTGACAGCTGGAGGCTGCCCTCAGCTCCTTGAGGCCCCTTGCAGTTTCTAGAGGCTGGCCACAGATCATCACCACTTGAACCCTCCCAACCAGACTACTAATTTTGTTTAGCCAACAAGGAGTCCCTAGAGGAAGTCTGCTAGCAAGACAGAATCTAGTATAACTTAACACCACAGGAGTGCCATCCCACCAACTTTGCCGTATTCTACTGGTTAGAAGCAAGTCTCAGGCCCCACCCACTGTCAGGGGGAAAGGGTTACACAAAGGTGTGAACACTATGAGGCTGGAATCAAGGGCCACAGAGGGGAAAGATGAGTTCAGTTTGGACATGTTGAGTTTCATGTAACATCTAAGTAAAGATGTCCAGTGGGATATGTGAGACTAGAACCAAAGGAGAAGCTTAGGGCTGAAGCTATAAACCCACAATCCATGTTGAATATAAATGGCAGGTGAAATGATGGAAGTAGATGATGTTGTCCAAGAAGAGTGTATATGTAAGGGTCTGTGGAGATGGAGATGAATTAATATCCTCTCTGTAAACTTGAGGACAGCCAAGTTGTTCCTCAGCCTTCTTCTTTTCAGAGTGAAACAATACTAAACACCCATTTCTAATTTCTCCGTACCTACTCATTTTTATAATCCTTTATTTCCTTTGTTCCCCTCTGGACATTCACTTGTTTTTGTACGATATGCTTAAATGAAGGAACTAAAATAAGAGGCAGTTCATTAATAAAGGTTATGATTAATCCCCAACAAAGCAGAACTACCTCCAAGGAATTTCAACGTCTTTTTTGTTTGTCCCCATTCATATAATTCAAAGATTTTAAATAATTTATTTTATCCTAAAAGGTATTTCACTTACCAAAGACAATACTGAAAGAAGCAGAAAATAATTGAAGTCTCCTCAAAGTAATTAAAAACCTCAGAGCGTATCTAATAGTAATTTAGAGTGAGAAGGAACATATAGTTATTGACAGGTTTGATGGATTAATTTGGGCATCTGTGTTGAAGGGTAATAAATAAGGGAAGAATGTTAACAATGTTTCCAGTACATTCAATAGGTTACTATAATATATCTGGTCTAGTTCTTTAGATTTCTGGAATCAGAATTTACAGGAAAATTGTAGATTGTGTAAGTTAGGGAGTTGCATAAATTAGATAACAATATTACTTTTTGCAGTGTTACAGCAAGTGACCAAAGAGTTGAAAAAGAGAAAGTATTGGGGTGATAGCTAAGGGGTGTGGACTTTCTATTTTGGATAATGAAAATGTTCTAAAATTGGTTGTGATGATGGATACACAAATCTACGAATATACAAAAACAATTGAATTGCACAATTTTAATGGGTGAATTGTATAGTATTTGTATTATATCTCAAAGTTTTTTGTTTGTTTGTTTTGTTTTTAAGATGGGACAATGGTGCTTATTTGCTTATGCATTTTTTCAGATGCTATATCTCTATCCTCCACTAGGGCAAGGTGAAGGGTAGAACCCGTAGTGATTCTGAAGATGCTCAGTTGACAGGAAATAAGAAACTTCTGTGCTCTTGCTGCTTCTCTAAGCCATCATAGAGGAAACATAAATCTACCCCTTTCTTCAACGAACTCTGGAATCGACCAACCTCTCTGTGTCCCACCCCCGCTCCCCAACCCCCTCTCATCCCCCCTCTCTTCACGCCCTCCACCTCAACCTCTTTTTCTCTTCTTTCTTTTTTTTGATTATCAAATGCATATTGATGAATAACTGTAGTGCTCAGAGATAAAACTTGTAGTTTAGTAACTTGGTTTCTTAACTTATGGTTGAAGGAAACAGTTTATATATCATTTTAAAATTAGATTTATGTACGTTATGATAGTCTTTATGTTAACTTTTAATATACAGAACCATTGTGTTATCTGTTTGACTTTCCAGATCGCATTTCCACCCTTCTATTCCCTGTTCTGTGCCACAGGAAACTGACCTTTATGGAGAGCATCAGACAAGCTATCTTGGCTTTTAGTTGGTTGTGGCCAATGGAAGGCACAGGCAAGCGATCAGAGGAGGGAGGAAAGAGAGCCTGGTATTGATTTTCCCTAGAAGGCCTTGGTTTAGGCAACAACTGAGATCCTCTAATTCCTGTACTGCAGGTCGAAGCTCCATCAGACCCCTGTCCTAAACTGCAGCTCACACCAGGTTCTGGAAACAGGACTCCCTCCCCTTGCCCTTTCAAATGCACAGGGGGTCAGGACTTCCCACCGTTGCTACTTCCTGGCTGCTTCACCACGTCTTGCTTTTCTTTATAACTGCCCATCCCTCCGTGAACAGTCCCTTTTTACCCTCCGTAACGTCTCTCTAATTATTCCTTTGAGTGTGCCATCTCCTTCTTGCTGGGATCCTAACTGATTTAACCATAGCATATCTTATTTCTGGATATACACACAGGGAGAAAAATGTTGCCAACCCCCTTAAAACAAAACAGAATGGGAATGATGTACATCAGCTTCAGGGTAGTGGTTATTTTTGAGGAAGAGAGGGAAGGAGCAAAGTGAGAGTTAGGGGTTTTATTTGTTTGTTTTGTTTGTTTTTAAGCTATTTCTAAACTGTCTTAGTTCTGAAACTAATACTTAACAATAACAACAAAAAAGTAAAATAAATATGGCAATTAATTAATGCTTGTTTAATCTCAGTCATGGACACATGGATGTCTTTTTTCTGTATTTTTGAAAAACAAGAAATGAAATAAAATTTACCTTATTTTAAATTTAACCTGTGTTTAAAAGAATCTACTCTGTATGACAGGTTGGATGTACACATGAATGCAGATTTGTGTTCATGGACTAAGGAAAGGGAAAACCATGCCTGAACATTTAAGGTCCTAGACTGGTTGAATTGCACACAAAAACTTAGCTGAGTCTATACACATAGTAACAAAGATAAGTTCCTATTGTTCCCAGGAGAAGTGATGACATTACCCATCTTAGAGTTCTCATGGAAACAGTATCTCAGGGCCACATAATCTCTTGAAAACTGTATATACAGATACACTTGGAGCAGATTTAACCTTGAGGCTTCTGCAAAGAGAAATCTTTACTGGCCCTGG
The DNA here is from genome assembly GCF_949752795.1 of Hyperoodon ampullatus. NCBI lineage: Eukaryota > Metazoa > Chordata > Mammalia > Artiodactyla > Ziphiidae > Hyperoodon > Hyperoodon ampullatus. The sequence continues at coordinate 100,470,752 of NC_136921.1, forward strand.
CAGCTTCTGGTTTGGGGAGGAAAAGAGTCCATGAGCAATAGTATAAGCAGAATGGAGGACTGTGAGGATGGCCAGGGACTAGGAATTAAAGGTGTTTGCTGTAAATCCTCACTTTCTAACCTAGAAACATTTTTTGCTAATTATTATGTGGCTCAAATTCTTCTTCTAGGGCCTTGGAGAAGTCTCTGATGAAACTGGTGGGCTGACACACTAAGTCTTCTAGACTGCCTCTGAATACTCATTGTCTCTATAACATACACCCTCCCTTGTTCTCAGCCATATTGTATGTGGGGTTGGAACCCACTCCCAGCCATAAGGGCAGGTCCAGATTGGTATAAACCAATTCAATCAGATTATCCCAACCCTCAGTCCCCACAGCGACCGACTCAGGAATATGCACATAATCTAAACAGAAGTAATGAGGCCTAATAAGACCTTGAGGGACTTCAAGAACAGAGAGGCTTTCACTCTTCCTCTGGGTTTAGGGAATTAAGGATACGAGGAAGATGGGATTGCTGCAGCCATTGTACCATCAGGAGAGGAACCAGATTGATGATGAAGCCCTGAGGAGGCAAAGCCAACATGGCTCCTAGGGTTCTAGGTTGGCCTGAAGTCAGGCTGTGCCTGGTGCCAGCCCTAACTGAAGTTATGGGGGCTGACACATTTTTCTTTCCTTCCCTTCCCTGCACTTTCCTTCCTCCTTCCCTCCCTCCCTCCCTTCTTTCCTTCCTTCCCCCCTCCCTCTTCCTTCCTTCCTGCCTTTCTTCCTTCCTTTCTTTCTTTCTTTCTTCCTTCATTTCTTCCTTTCTTTTCTTCCTTTCTTCCTTCCTTTCTTCCTTCCTTCCTTCCTTCCTTCCTTCCTTTCTTCCTTCCTTCCTTCCTTCCTTCTACATTTAGTTTGAAAGCCCTACTAATGTAGAGGCACATAGTGCGGTGTGACTCTTAACAAATACCCTCTGATCAACTGAAAAGGTAGATTTGCTGAATTATACAGGGAGTCAAATCAGGCAAGAATTGTATTTGGATGATAATAACAGACACAAATAGTAACTTGTGTACCCAAGAGTTTATTATCTCATGGACAGTAAGTCCAGAGTTTGACATTTCAAGCTGGTACAGGGACCCTGCAAAGGCTCAGGCTTATTTTACCTTTTTTGCTTCACTGCCCTAGTCATGGATTCCACTTCCAGTGTTAACCCTGGAGTCCATAGAAGCTGCTGAACTCCAGCCAACATATCTGTATTTGAGGCAGAAGATAGGAAGAAAAGAGGAAGAACAAAAGGAAGGGTACACCTTCCAGTTAAATCAACTTCCTTTAACCATTCTTTCTGGAAGGCCCACTTATTACATTTCATTGGCCAAATTTTAATCTTATAATTGTATCTGGAAAAGAAGCTGGTAAGTATAATATTTTATCTGGAGCTATAGGTTCCCATGGTAGACCGAATCATGGCCCCCTTAATCCCTCAAATCTGTGAACATGGCAAAAGTTACTTTGCTGATATGACTAAGTTAAGGATCTTGAGACAGGAGGATTATCCTGAATTTTCCAGGTGGGTCTAATGTATTCACAAGGATCCTTATAAGAGGGAGGCAAGAGGGTTCCAGGTAGAAGAAGGAGATGGGACAATGAAAGGAGAGGTTGGAGTGATGAGCCTTGAAAATGGATGAGGGAGTCCCAAAACAGGGAGTACAGGCAGCCTCTAGAAGCTGGAAAAGGCAAGGACATAGATTTTTCCCGAGAGCCTCCAGAAGGTAGGCCTGATGATACCTTGACTTTTTGTCCAGTGAGACTGATTCCAGACTTTTGACCTCCAGAACTGCAAAATAATACATTTGTATTTTTTTAAGACACTAAATTTGTGGTGATTTGTCATAGCAATGATAAGAAACTAATACACTACTCCAGGTGAAGTCAGTGTTCTTTTACCAAGGAAATGTGCTCTATCAGTTTCTGCCAGAGTGGGAGGTAATATACATGTGGAGGGTTGTGCATCCCCAAACCTGTCGCTGCGTGGGTACAGCCAGTTTACAAGACAATTACCATTACATTCTTCTAAACATAAAGGCAGGCTCATCTAAAGAGAGTGCCTTAGTCGATGTACTTTAATTTGGAACCATATTTAGCTGAAAAGAAGTCCCCACATTGTCATTTCATTAGGTCTTTAGTTCATAAAATGGAAGGGATTTTTTTGTTTGGTTTTGGTTTTGGTTTTGGTTTTGGTGGTGGGACGGGGTGTGGGGAGTAATAGCACCTATATTTGCCACAGCTTTAGCTAGCCAAAGGAAAAAGAGCATATTTGCAACTGGATTTCAAAAAGTAGATTAGAGTGCTTTATAATTGTATTAGAAAACCTCCCACTGGAAGTCTGGCTGTCATGAGCCAGGGGCTTCTTATGAAGGCCATGAAGGGATCCTGTTTCTTTTGACAGCTAGGCGGGTGAGATAAATCTTGTTATAAACAAACTAAACCAAAATAATAATCAAATGCCTAAAGTACTAAACTATTTTTGTTATTAGAAACAATTATATGACAGAGCTCAAAGAAAAATGATATTTTCTTTAGAGGAGTCAAGGCAAAATGGAATGAAATTCTTTATTTCAGGGTTTCTTTAATGCTCATGAGTGACATTTCTGAATGCTGTTTAAACAAAGTCCCTCTGGCATGGCAACTGTTGCCAGGTAGGGCTTAGCTTCCTAAGGAGTTCAATGAGATAAGAGGCTGCTTTTAATCAACAAGCCAGAGGAACCATATGTAGTCTGTAGGCTGAGCACCTAATGTTTCCTCCCACTAGTCAATGTCCAGATCAAATAAGCAAGAACAAAAATGGTACCATACAAATCTCTATGTACATGCAAGGCTGTGGGTCACCCTGGCCTTCAAGTAGTGGGCTGCTGGTGCCATTAGATGGCCCTTGAGTTTTATTTTATTATCTTCCTCCAATAGTGTGAACCCTTAGTTTGTTTTGGCATAAAATAAGTTAAATAAGCCTCTGGGAGAGTGTTTTTTTTTTTTTTTTTTTTTTTTTTTTTTTTTTTGTGGTACGCGGGCCTCTGACTGTTGTGGGCTCTCCTGTTGCAGAGCACAGGCTCCGGACGCACAGGCTCAGCGGCCATGGCTCACGGGCCCAGCCGCTCTGCGGCCTGTGGGATCTTCCCGGGCCGGGGCACGAACCCGCGTCCCCTGCATCGGCAGGCGGACACTCAACCACTGCGCCACCAGGGAAGCCCACGGAGAGTGTTTTTATTTGTGTGGTAAAATATATGTAACATATAATTTACCATATTAGCCATTTTGAGTGTACAGTTTAGTGGCATTAAATGCATTCACAGTGTTGTGCGACAATCACCACCATTCATCTCCAGAACTTTTTCATCTTCCCAGACAAACTCTGTACCCATTAAACACTAACTGTCCATCCTGACTCCCCCTAGTTCCTGGAAATCACCATTCCACTTTCTGTTTCTATGAATTTGACTACTCTAAGTACCTCATATAAGTGGAATGATACAATATTTGTCCTTTGGTGTCTGACTTAGCATAATGTCTTCATCCATGTTGAAGCATGTGTCAGAATTTCATTCTTTTTTAAGTCTGAATAATATTTCATGGCATGTATATACCAGATTTTGTTTATCCAATCATCTGGTCCCAGAAATTTGTTGTTTCTGCCTTTTCGCTATTGTGAATAATGTAGCTATGAACATTGATGTAGCCAATATCTGTCCAAATAAGAGAGCGGTTTTTAAATAGAGAAGTGCGTCTGATTCATCCAGGACACATTTTCAAAATACATATGACAAGAAAGTGGGAGACTGTAGAGGCTTTGATTCAACAGGTGTGGGGTGAGATTCCAAGGCATACATCTGATTACAAATCACTGCTCTGGTGTATCAAGAAGGCACATAAAATTTGAGATTAAAGATTTAAAAGAGATCAATGGAGGGCTTCCCTAGTGGCGCAGTGGTTGAGAGTCTGCCTGCTGATGCAGGGTACACGGGTTCGTGCCCCGGTCCGGGAAGATCCCACATGCCGCGGAGTGGCTGGGCCCGTGAGCCATGGCTGCTGAGCCTGCACGTCCGGAGCCTGGGCTCCGCAAAGGGAGATTGCCACAACAGTGAGAGGCCCGCATACTGTAAAAGAGGTCAATGGAACTCTCTCCAGAAATAGCCTAATCTAAGATATTATTTCCAGGAATGTTTTGTGACTAGAACAAAAGAGTTATCATTATGTTTCATCTGGAAGACATCCAGGAAGTATGAGGTGCTAATGTAAAATAGTTGTGATGTTAGACATTATTATTTGAGATAATGTCATGATAGAAGCTTTAGTACTGACAATGACTACCCCATCCGAAAAGCAAAATTGATGGTAGTTGCTCAGTGGATTTACAGTATTGTCCAATAGAGGGCAAGCTCCGTTTCTAGGAGTGGTACTGATAATTTTGAAAAACTTTATTGAAGTATAATATAAATACAAAAAGGTGCACCCCTATTATAAATGTATAACTTGATAAATTTTCACAAACTGATCCCCTTGTGTCACTAGCACCCAGATTATAAAAGAGAACATCACCAGCTTCCCAGAATCGCCCTCGAGACTCTCTTCCTGTCATAACCTCCCACCCCACCCCAAGGTAACCACTGTCCTGACTTCTAAATGACATTAATTAATATATTATACAATCTCTACTCTTTTGCGTCTGCCTTCTTTCACTCAACTTCATGTTTGTGAGAGTCACCCATATCGTTATTTGGTTGTAACTTGTTCATTCCCATTACTTTATAGTATTCCATGTGAATACTGTTTGTTTTTTGTTGTGCTCATGTAGGCAAATGCCTGAAGTGTATAAGAGCAATTCATTATGTTGATGTAAATACATGGGAAAAGACCTTAAAAATATCTAATGCCTCTAATTCTAACTCTGTGCTCACCATGATGCAAACCTCTGATTTGTAATTTGAGACGCTACGTGATATTATCCACCTAAAAGGAGAACCCTGAGCTGATGGTCTAACAGTTCTGGTGCCAGAGATTCCCTTCTGTAAGTTAATAAACAGAAGTCTAGAAATAGAACTCTGTGTCCTATGAGTTTATTTGGCATGAACAGATTCCCTATGGTTCTGTCATCTCTAGGTGAGTTGATAAAATTGAAGTTTTTGAACCTTCAAAACTGAGATATCAACTCTCAATGAACCCAGCTCTGAAATAACCTGATGGCAGGACTTCTCTGGTGGCGCAGTGGTTAAGAATCTGCCTGCCAATGCAGGGGGCACTGATTTGATCCCTGGTCCAGGAAGATCCTACATGCTGCGGAGCAACTAAACCCATGAGCCACAACTACTGAGCCCGCGTGCCACAACTACTGAAGCCCGTGTGCCTAGAGCCCGTGCTCCACAAAAAGAGAAACCACCGCAGTGAGAAACCCATGTACCGCAATGAAGAGTAGACCCCGCTCGCCGCAACTAGAGAAAGTGCACACCCAGCAACGAAGACACAACACAACCAAAAATAAATAAATAAAATATATTTTTTTAAACATTGAAAAAAAAAGTTCCTTATGAAATTACCTGATGGCAATTGATCTGAGCTCTATTCACCTGAACCCTATTGATCTGAACTGTAAAGGCCATCTAATTTAAATGTACTTTTAACCGTGTCTAAATCTATCATTTCTCAAAGTATAAATATCCTGGAAAAGGATGCCAGTTGAGAGCCCAGCAGAATATAGAACACATGCTGAGTTGGACTGTAGTACAGAATGTCACAAAAACTCTGTTCACAGAGGCTTGGGCAGAGTTAAGAAACCTAGCAGGAATGTTGAGGTAGCTAGGGACCAGCCACAGTGGGAAGCTGCTCTGACCCATAGGCAGAAAGGGCAACGATGTCCCATAGTCCAGTGAAGGCTGGAGGAGTAGAAAGGGAACTGCCTAATGGGGGACTCTGGAACTGCATCACCAAGTCCAGGAGGGAGCTGGGGAGAAGACACTGCAACCCCTCTGTTGTCCTACCATCCAATCTCCTCCAATGCCAGGGAGCAAGGGAGCCTGTTGTGCAGTCTGTATGGGTCAGTCTTCCAGGACACAAAGCGGGGTGGAAAAGGGTGGAGCATGGGTCTCCAGAGGACGTGGCTTGGCATACAAAGAAAACCAGTATAAATGGATAAGCTGTATGTGGTATATCACTGACTCCAGGACATGAGGAAAGAATAACACTAAAAAATGACACTATAATCAAACTTTTTATAAAATTTATATTATTTTTCTAGGACCTCACCCTTGATTTTAATTTCACAATGTATTTTCTATGTTTCTGTTTCACTTTAAGTCTTCTTTGATTAAATGCTGCATCACCTGCTACCTCTGCATGACCTTGAACTAAATCACAATATAAGCTCCTTGGCACAAGTTTCAATAATGTTACAGCTTCTGGGAAAGATGTATTTTCTTTGGCCAAAAGCTACAGCATCACTCATAGTCTTCTATCCCAGCAGAATCATGTTTTGGGTTGGAATTTTGAGTCAAGTGGAAATGCTGGGTTTATCCGAGATAAATATTTGTTCATCAACAAGAGAAATATGCCAACTATAGTATACATTTTGGATTTTTAAAGCATTCATCACATTTCTAACATAATCAGAATATCCTTGTGGGGGATAGATCTCTTTCTGTATCATTAAGTTCATTTTGGCCTCTCATCTCAAGAAATTGTGAAGATATATTCATTCAGAAAGCAAATTGGGGCTCTTCCTATACGAATATTATTTAAAATGCTGTAAGGAGTTGTGGTATTAAGGAAGATGCTGAAAAGATGAAAACATTAAGAAAGTAAGAAACGAGGAAGGAGAAGTAAAACAAAATTGTCTCTTCCAGTGCCAGCAGGTCATAGAAAAAGAAGGCAGACAGACATAAGAGCAACCCAGATGTGTCTCTCAAACTGTATGCCTTCTTCAGGCTCTGGCTTCAAGGTGGTGAATATGTTAGGGCAGGGACTCTTGCTTTGATTTCTTTTATTTTTTCATTTATTTGTGTATTTATTTTATTGGGGTAAAAGACACATAGCATAAAGTTTACCATGTTAACCATTTTATGTATTAAATACATTCACATTGTTGTACCACCATCACCAACACCCGTCCCTATAATTCTTTTCACCCTGTAAACTGAAATTCTATACTCATTAAACAATAACTCCTCATTCTCCTCTCCCTTCAGCCCCTGGCAACCACCATTCTCCTTTCTGTCTTTATGATTTTGACTGCTCTATGTACCTCATGTAAGTGAAATCATATAATATTTGCCTTTTTGTGACTAGCTTATTTCACTTAGCATAATGTCCTCTAGGTTCATCCATGTTGTAGCATATTGTAGAATTTCCTTCCCTTTTAAGGCTGAATAATATTTCATTGTATGTATATAGCACATGTTTTGAGACACAACTTTTAATTCTTTTGGGTATATATTCAAAAGTGGAATTACTGGATCATATGGGAATTCTATTTTTAACTTTTTGAGGAAGCACCATACTGTTCCACAGTGGCTGTATCATTTTAGATTCCCACCAACAGAGCACAGGGGTTCCAATATCTCCACATCCTCATCAACAATTGTTGTTTTCTGTTTTTTTAAATAGTCGCCATCCTAATGGGTGTGAGGTATCTCATTATAGTTTTTATTTGCATCTCCCTAATGTTTAGTGATGTTGAGCATCTTTTCATGTGCTCATTGGCCATTCAAATATCTCCTATGGAGAAATGTCTATTCAAGTCCTTTGCCCATTTGAGAATTAGGGTATTTTTTTCTGTTGTTGTTGTTGTTGAGTTTTAGGAGTTCTGTCTATATTCTGGATATTGGTCCCTTATCATAGATATGTCTTGCAAATATTTTCTCCCATTCTGTGTGTTGCCTTTTTACTCTCTTCATAGGGTATTTTGATGCACAAAAATTTAAAACTTTAATAACATAACAAAAACTCTGCTCCTTTACAGTTCTATTCCCACCACATTAGGTTGATAATGTCATAGAATTACATCTTTATGCACTGTATGCTCCAAAACATAAACTGATAGTTCTCTTAAATGCATTAGTCTCTTAAATTATATAGAAAACAAAGTTACAGTAATACTAGCTGTTTCATTAATTTTTTTCTTTAAATGTATTAGTCTCTTAAATCAAGTAGAAAACAAAAAGTGCAGTGTCAAACAATTGTTACACTAATACTAGCTTTTATAATTACTCATGTATTGACCTTTATTGAGATCTTATTTATCCGTATGGCTTCAAGTTACTGTTGAGTGTCCTTTCATTTCACTTGCAGGACAGGTCTAGTGGTCACCGACTCCCTCAACTTTTGTTTATCTGAGAATGTCTTAATTTCTCCCTCACTTTTGAAGGACAGTTTTGCTGGATATAGAATTCTTAGATGGCAGGGTTTTTTTTTCTTTTAGCATCTTGAATATATTAGCCCACTCTCTACTGGTCTCCAAATTTTCTGGTGAGGAATCTGCTGATAATCTTAGGATTAATCTGAGAATAGCTGATATGTGATGCTTTGCTTCTCTCTCTTGCTGCTTTCAAGATTTTCTCTTTGATTTTTGATAGTTTGATTATAATGTATCTTGGTGTAGGTCTCTTTTTGAGTTGATCTTGCTTGGACTTTGTTGGGCTTCTTCGACGTTTATATTCATGTATTTCATCTTACTTGGGAGTTTTCAACCATTATTTCGTCAGATATTTTCTCTGCCCCCTTTTCTCCCTCTTCTTCTTCTGGGACTCCCATGATGCATATGTTGGTTTGTTTGATGGTATCCTACTGATTCCTTAGGCTCTGTTTATGTTTCTTCAATCTTTTCTCTTTCTATTCCTCAGACTCAATAATTTTCACTGTCATATTTCCAAGTTTGCTAATTCTTTCTTCTGCCTGCTCCAATCTGCCTTTGAATCCCTCTAGCCAATTTTTCATTTTAGCTATTGTACTTTTCAGCTCCAGGATTTCTTTTTTTCCCCAGGTTTTCTATCTCTTTATTGATATTGATATTTCCATTTTGTTCATAAATCATTTTCTTGACTTTCTCTACATCTTCCTTTAGTTCTCTGAGCATCTTTAAGACAGTTGTTTTGAAAACTTTGTCTAGTATACTTGCCATTAGATCTTTTAAAGGAACGGTTTCTGTTGATTTATTTTTTCTTTTGAGTGGGCTATGCATTCCTGTTTCTTTGTATGCCTTGTGATTTTTAGTTTAACCTTGAACATTTGAATCTAATAACGTGGTAACTCTAGAAATTAGATTCTCTCCCTTTCCAGGGTTTGTTGTATTTATATTTATATTTATATTTATATTTATATTTATATTTATATTTATATTTATATTGTTGCAGTCTGTCTCTGTGCCAAGGATCAGACAGAGATGTAACTTAAGGTGTTTGCAGGTCTTTTCTGAGCCTTTCCCTGGGAATACACTGTCAGCTTCTAATTTTCTCCATAAAGGCAGTAGTGTTTGAATGCCCTAGTCTTTAATGTCTGCCTCCTAAAAAGGAAAAAAAAATGAAAAATGAAGGGGGAAAACGATACCAGCTCTTTAAATCCCCTGGAAATCACTTCAGCTGGATGGGGAGGGACTTGCAAAATGAGAGAGTAGGTACAGCAACAATGGCTACCCACCTTTTTGTCTGCACCTCTGTGATCAGAAGCAGCAATCAGTGATCAGAGTACAGATCCCTGATATTTGGAGGACATAGTCTTTTTTGACCACCCTGTTTCCTGTAAGCTGTGTGCAAGCTGCTCTAAGAACATGTATATAGCTGCCAGACACATGGCTGGGTGTGGGAGTTGGGTAGCTGCTACTGTGCTAAGAGCTAAAATTGGCCAAAATTAACCACAATTTGCCATCCAAGTCTCCCCTGGAAGTTTCAAGCCTTCAACAGACTCCAGTGCTCTAAAATAGTTACATCAGACAGATTCTGGTAGTGCAATCATTGTCTAGGTGGGGAGACAGAATCCTGGTGCTTCCTACTCCACTATCTTCCCAGAATCTTCTTCAATTTATATTTAAGGTTTAGTAAGGAGATTGCCTCACAGGTTGCGCTGGCACCAACCTGAGGGCAGCTGCATCAAAGTAAGTTCAGGTGGGGATTCCCCGGTGGTGCAGTGGTTGAGAGTCCGCCTGCCGATGCAGGGGACACGGGTTCGTGCCCCGGTTCAGGAAGATCCTACATGCCGTGGAGCGGCTGGGCCCGTGAGCCATGGCTGCTGAGCCTGTGCGTCCGGAGCCTGTGATCCACAGTGGGAGAGGCCACAACAGTGAGAGGCCCGCGTATGGCAAAAACAACAAAAAAGTAAGTGCAGGGGTACAGTGTAGTTGAACAGAGGGAAACCCTGAGTTTTACCTTACTGAGTCTACCTCAGTTTCCTTGTTGTGGATAGGCCTCAGAACTAACCACATGCTGATGAGAAATATGAAGGCAGCTGCACTGAGAATAGAGTGAGTGTCGTAGGGCCAGCAGTGATGAAAGATGAGGTGATACCATGGTAGAGCCCAAAGGAGGCATAGTCTAGGCCATGGAGTAGATAACACATATGACAGATACTTAGAAGCGTCTATAGCAGCAGCAGCAACTGAGAGGAGGCCTAATCAGCCAGGGAGCAATGCTGGGCCTACCAGAACCTGAGAGATCAGATGATGAGTCACAGTAGCCACAGGCTTCAGCAGACTCCATCAGCTGAATAGCCAGAGGTGGGACCAGTTGGCTTTCCACAACCCAGGCAGTCCAGATGGCCGTTCCCCATGAGAGGCCAGCATAGATCCAGAGGATGCCATGGATCCAGCACCCCAGCTGCTGACACATGATCACAGAAGCCTCCACTGCCACCTCTTTTCACGGACTCTATCCTGGGTGTTGGGGGAAGAATCTGGGAAACTGAGCTTTTTTAAGTTAAAAAGACAGAATTAATCTAAAGAGACTCTTTAAACTTATCAGACTAATTTTACCAGGTAGGATTTCTTTCTTAAATCTAAAACAAGATTTTTGTTACCAAGAAGAAAAGATCAAATCAAGGACAAAATAAGGAAATATAGAAGTATTAATGATAATAATATCTTTGCAATGGAATCACAAATTTACTCACATTTTACACTCACATTTTATATTAGTCCCTGAAACACTTAATTCTATGAATGAAGCTCATAAAAATAATATATTAAACAAAATAATTTTGGGATGGGGAAACACTACTGTAAAATATCTTAAAAACAAGGTGGTTATCAACATAGCCTCTGACACAGTAAGATACTATTTATCCAGCTCCCATTTCAGCACCTCTATACTTACTGTTCCTTCTTCCTGGAATGTTCTTCCCCGAAATGCCTGAGTGGCTGAGACTTTACTGCTATCAGATCCTTATTTAAGTCATTTTCTCAGGGAGGCTGTCTTCCTCCCCTATATAATATTCCACCCCCTTCAAACCTTCTGTACAAATAACTCCGAAATATGAGTGCCTTAACATGAGAAGTGTTTATTTCTTACTCCTGTCCTGGTCTGGGCATAGGTGCTATTCTCCTGGGTGGCTTGTCTCTAAGCACTGCTCAGAAAGCCAGAATTCTTTTATGTTGTAATGCTGCCATCTTTCAACATGTAGCCTTCATGGTCTAGGGAAGGGAGAAGAGGTGATAAGGAAGGTACATTGTATAATTAATCATCTCAGTCTAGAAATGACCAACGTTAGTTCTGCTCACATTTCATTGGATAGAACTAGTAACATGGCCACTTAATCATAAGGCAGCCTGGAAAATATAGAAGCACATAGTGATTGGTAAAAACCAATATATTTGCCTTCTGGTCACCAAATATCTATTTGTTCCCCTTTTCCCTGTGGCAGACAATGAGGTAAGTCCCCTTGTAAAATATCTTTCCTTGAGTGTGGATGAGATCTGTGACTTGCTTCTAACCAATAGAATATGGCAAAAATGATAGAATGTTACTCAATTGATTAAGGTATACTGTATTACACTCTGTCTTAGAAGACTGGAAAGGTAGATTCTCCTGCTGGCTTTGAAGGAACAAGATGCCATTAGTTCTAGAGCCATAAGGAAATGAATTTTGCCAACACATTGAGTGGGTAGATTTTTGCACAGTCAAGCCTTCAGATGAGAATGTAAACCAGCAGACAGCTTGTGAGACCATGAGCAGACATCCCAATTAAGCTTTGCTCAGATTTTCAACCCACAGAAACTGTCAGGTAATAACTGTGTGCTGTGTTAAGCCACTAAGGTTGTGGTAATTTGTTATGCAACAATAAAAAACCAATACATTCCTATATTTTAAAAAAAATTCATTTTTTCACTAAGGAAGAAAATACAGTCATTTTCCCTAGATCTTTGGGTGATGTGCAGTTCTCTCCATCAAGTCCAGATGTGGTGACTCCTGGTATAGCAACTTAGGGTATATAGCAACCCATGGTCAAAAGGACATGAGATCTGCCTCCTCTGAAATCCAATAGATAATGGACACCCACAATAGATACTCACATTTGGAAAAAAAAAGAATGGAAAACACACAGCAGTCTCTTGTCCAGAGTAATTCTGAAACCCTGTGAGTAGGCACTGTGATATATCCCCACCTGCCCTGGCAGTTTGGGGAGTTTCATGATTAAATTCTGGTTCTGCCCTCAGGGAGGAGCACCCTTGTACATTGTTCCCTCTACCTCCATCCTTTCCTTTTTCTCCTCTGTGAGGTTCTTTCTTTCCCATTACTCTCCTTGAGATCCTTTGAGGGATCTCCTTGGTGGGGTATGTATAGCATTCAAAACCTGCTTCCTCACATGGAAAATTGCTCTGAAACTTAAACTGATAAATAACTTTTTAGTCTGGGTGGGCTAATAATTTCTCTGGTAATATAATTTCTTCTCAAATAAATAGGTTTCTGTCTCGACCTTCAAGATGGCAGAGGAGTAAGACATGGAGATCACCATCCTCCCCACAAATACATCAGAAATTCATCTACGTGTGGAACAACTCCTACAGAACACCTACTGAACGCTGGCAGAAGACCTCAGACCTCGCAAAAGGCAAGAAATTCCCCACGTACCTGGGTAGGGCAAAAGAAAAAGAATAAACAGAGACAAAAGAATAGGGATGGGACCTGCACCAGTGGGAGGGAACTGTGGAGGAGGAAATGTTTCCACACACTAGGAATCCCCTTCACTGGTGGAGACAGGGGTGGCGGTGGGGGGAAGCTTTGGAGCCACGGAGGAAAGTGCAGCAACAGGCGTGCAGAGGGCAAAGTGGAGAGATTCACGCACAGAGGATCCGAGCTGACCAGCACTCACCAGCCCAAGAGGCTTTTCTGCTCACCTGCCATGGCGGGTGGGGGCTGGGAGCTGAGGCTCCGGCTTCAGAGGTCAGATCACAGGGAGAGGACTGGGGCTGGCTGCGTGAACACAGACTGAAGGGGGCTAGTGCACCACAGCTAGCCAGGAGGGAGTCCAGGAAAAAGTCTGGACATGCCTAAGAGGCAAAAGACCATTGTTTTGGGATGGGCTAGGAGAGGGGATTCAGGGGACCACCTAAATGAGATCAAGAGATGGTCACGAGCCCGGCAATCAGCACAGACACCAGAGACATGCATGAAATGCTAAGGCTGCTGCTGCAGCCACCAAGAATCCTGTGTGCAATCACAGGTCACTATCCACACTTCCCCTCCTGGGAGATTGTGCAGCCTGACACTGCCAGGGTCCCATGATCCAGGGACAGCTTCCCCGGGAGAACACACAGCACACCTCAGGCTGTTGCAATGTTATGCTAGCCTCTGCCATTGCAGGCTCGCCCTCCCCGTGGCCTGAGTGAGCCAAAGCCCCTTAATTAGCTGCTACTTTAACTCCATCCTGTCAGAGCGAAGAACAGACGCCCTCAGGCGACCTACACGCAGAGGCGGGGCCAAATCCAAAGCTGAACCCCAGGAGCTGTGCGAATAAAGAAGAGAAAGGGAAATCTCTCCCAGCAGCCTCAGGAGCAGCGGATTAAATCTCCAGAATCAACTTGATGTATGCTGCAACTGTGAAATACCTGACTAGACAACAAATCATTCCAAAATTGAGGCAGTGGACTTTGGGAGCAACTGTCGACTTGTGGTGTGCTTTCTGCATCTAATTTGTTTCTGGTTTTATGTTTATCCTAGTTTAGTATTTAGAGTTTATTATCATTGGTAGATTTGTTTATTGATTTGGTTGCTCTCTTCCTTTTTTTAAAAAATATATTTTATTTCCTTGTTTTCTTTTTGTGAGTGTATATGTGTATACTTCTTTGTGTGATTTTGTCTGTATAGCTTTGCTTTTACCATTTGTCCTAGGGTTCTGTATGTCCATTTTTGGGTATTTTTTATTGCTTGTTATCATTGGTGGATTTGTTTTTTGGTTTGGTTACTCTCTTCTTTCTTTCTTTTTTTTTCTTTTTTATTACTTTTTAATTTTTTAATTTTTAATAATTAAAAAATATTTATTTTAATAACTTTCTTCTTCCTTCCTTCCTTCCTTCCTTCCTCCCTCCCTTTTCTTCTGGGCCATGTGACGGACAGGGTCTTTGTGCTCCAGCCGGGTGTCAGGCCTGTGCCTCTGAGGTGAGAGAGCTAAGTTCAGGACACTGGTCCACCAGAAACCTCCTGGCTCCTTGTAATATCAAATGGCGAAAGCTCTTCCAGAGATCTCCATCTCAAAGCTAAGACCCTGCACCACTCAACGATGAGCAAGCTACAGTGCTGGACACCCTATACCAAACAACTAGCAAGACAGGAACACAACCCCACCCATTAACAGAGAGGGTGCCTAAAATCATAATAAGGTCACAGACAACCCCAAAACACACCACTGGACGTACTCCTGCCCACCAGAAAGACAAGATCCAGCCTCACTCACCAGAACACAGGCACGAGTCTCCTCCACCAGCCTACACAACACACTGGAGCAACCTAAGCCACTGGGGGCAGACACCAAAAACGATGGGAACTACTAACCTGCAGCACTGGAAAAGAAGACCCAAACACAGTAAGTGAAACAAAATGAGAAAACAGAGAAACACACAGCAGATGAAGGAGTAAGGTAAAAACCCACCAGACCAAACAATTGAAGAGGTAATAGGCAGTCTATCTGAAAAAGAATTCAGAACAGTCATAGTAAAGATGATCCAAAATGTTGGAAATAGAATGAAGAAAATACAAGAACTGTTTAACAAGGGCCTAGAAGAACTAAAGAGCAAACAAACAATGATGAACAACACAATAAATGAAATTAAACATTTGCTAGAAGGAATCAATAGGAGAATAACTGAGTCAGAAGAACGGATAAGTGACCTGGAAGATAAAATAGTGGAAATAACTAATGCAGAGCCGAATAAAAAAAAAGAATGAAAAGAATTGAGGGCAGTATTAGAGGCCTCTGGGACAGCATTAAACACACCAACATTCGAATTATAGGGGTTCCAGAAGAAAAAGCAAAAAAGAAAGAGACTGAGAAAATATTTGAAGTGATAATAGTTGAAAATTTCCCTAATATGGGAAAGGAAATAGTCATTCACGTCCAAGAAGCACAGAGAAAACCATACAGGATAAATCCAAGAAGAAACACAAGAGGACACATATTAATCAAACTATCAAAAATTAAATACAAAGAAAAAATATTAAAAGCAGCAAAGAAAAAAAAACAAATAAAATACAAGGGAAGGGCTTCCCTGGAGGCACAGTGGTTGAGGGTCTGCCTGCCGATGCAGGGGACGCGGGTTTGTGCCCCGTTCCAGGAAGATCCCACGTGCCGCGGAGCAGCTGGGCCCATGAGCCATGGCTGCTGAGCCTGTGCGTCCGGAGGCTGTGCCCTGCGGCGGGAGAAGCCCCAATGGTGAGAGGACCATTTACCGCAAAAAACAAAACAAAACAAAACAAAAACAAGGGATATCCCCATAAGGTTAACAGCTGATCTTTCAGCAGAAACTCTGCAAGCCAGAAGGGAGCAGCAGGACATATTTAAACTGATGAAAGAGAAAAACCTACAACCAAGATTACTGTACCCAGCAAGGATCTCATTCAGATTTGACAGAGAAATTAAAACCTTTACAGACAAGCAAAAGCTAAGAGAATTCAGCACCACCAAACCAGCTTTGCAACAAATGTTAAAGGAATTTTTCTAGACAGGAAACACAAGAGAAGGAAAAGACCTACAATAACAAACCCAAAACAATAAGAAAATTGTAATAGGAACATACATATTGATAATTACCTTAAGTGTAAATGGATTATATGCTCCAACCAAAAGACATAGACTGGCTGAATGAATACAAAGACAAGACCCGTATATATGCTGTCTACAAGAGACCCACTTCAGACCTAGGGACACATACAGACTGAAAGTGAGGGGATGGAAAAAGCTATTCCATGTAAATGGAAATCAAAAGAAAGCTGGAGTCTCATATCAGACAAAATAGACTTTAAAATCAAGAACATTATAAGAGACAAAGAAGGACACTACATAATGATCAAGAGATCAATCCAAGAGAAGATATAACAACTGTAAGTATTTATGCACCCAACATAGGAGCACCTCAATACATAAGGCAAATGCTAACAGCCATAAAAGGGGAAATTGACAGCAACACAGTTACAGTAGGGGACTTTAATACCCCACTATCACCAATGGACAGATCATCCAAAATTAAAATAAATAAGGAAACACAAGCTTCAAATGATACATTTACAAGATGGACTTAACTGATATTTATAGGACATTCCATTCAAAAACAACAGAATACACTTTCTTCTCAAGTGTTCATGGAACATTCTCAGAATAGATCATATCATGGGTCACAAATCAAGCCTTGGTAAATTTAAGAAAACCGAAATTGTATTAAGTATCATTTCTGATCACAACGCTATAAGACTAGATATCAATTACAGGAAAAATTCTGTAAGAAATACAAATATATGGAGGCTAAACAATACACAACTAAATAACCAAGAGATCACTGAAGAAATCAAAGAGGAAATAAAAAAATACCTAGAAACAAATGACAAAAAACGACGACCCCAAATCTATGGAATGCAGCAAAAGCAGTCCTAAGAGTGAAGTTTATAGCAATACAATCCTACCTCAAGAAACAAGAAACATCTCAAATAAACAACCTAACCTTACAACTAAAGCAATTAGAGAAGGAAGAACAAAATAACCCCAAAGTTAGCAGAAGGAAAGAAATCATAAAGATCAGATCAGAAATAAATGAAAAAGAAATGAAGGAAACAATAGCAAAGATCAGTAAAACTGAAAGCTGGTTCTTTGAGAAGATCAACAAAATTGATAAACCATTAGCCAGACTCATCAAGAAAAAAGGGAGAAGACTCAAATTACTAGAATAAGAAGTGAAAAGGGAGAAGTAACATCTGATACTGCAGCAATACAAAGGATCATGAGAGATTACTACAAGCAACCATATGCCAATAAAATGGAAAACCTGGAAGAAATGGACAAATTCTTAGAAAACCACAACCTTCTGAGACTGAAGCAGGAAGAATAGAAAATATAAACAGACCAATCAGAAGCACTGAAATTGAGACTGTGATTAAAAATCTTCCAACAAACAAAAGCCCAGGACTAGATGGCTTCACAGGCGAATTCTACAACATTTAGAGAAGAGCTAACACCTATCCTTCTCAAACTCTTCCAAAATACAGCAGAGGGAGGAAAACCCCCAAACTCATTCTACAAGGCCACCATCACCCTGATACCAAAATTGAAGATGTCACAAAGAAAGAAAACTACAGGTCAATATCACTGATGAACATAGATGAAAAAATCCTCAACAAAATACTAACAAACAGAATCCAACAGCACATTAAAAGGATCATACACCATGAACAAGTAGGATTTATCCCAGGAATGCAAGGATTCTTCAATATACACAAATCAATCAATTGTGATACAGCATATTAACAAACTGAGAGAGTAAAACCATACAATCATCCCAAGAGATGCAGAAAAAGCTTTCAACAAAATTCAACACCCAGTTATGATAAAAACCCTCCAGAAAGTAGGCCTAGAGGGAACTTACCTCAACATAATAAAGGCCATATAACAAACCCACAGCCAACAGAATTCTCAATGGTGAAAAACTGAAACAATTTCCTCTAAAATCAGGAACAAGACAAGGTTGTCCACTCTCACCCCTATTATTCCACATAGTATTGGAAATTTTAGCCACAGCAAACAGAGATGAAAAAGAAATAAAAGGAAACCAAGTCAGAAATGAAGAAGTTGTCGCTGTTTGCAGATGACATTGTTACAACATGTAGAAAATCCTAACGATGCTACCAGAAAACTACTAGAGCTAATCAATAAATTTGGTATAAAGTAGCAGTATACAAAATTAATGCACAGAAATCTCTTGCATTTGAATACACTAATGATGAAAAATCTGAAAGAAAAATTAAGGAAACACTCCTGTTTACCATTGCAAAAAAAGAATAAAATACTTTTAAGGAAGAAACCTACCTAAGGAGACAAAAGAATTGTATGCAGAAAACTATGACACTGATGAAAGAAATTAAAGAGTATACAAACAGATGGAGAGCTATCCCATGTTGTTGGATTGGAAGAATCAATATTGTGAAAATGACTATACTACTCAAAGCAATCTACAGATTTGATGCAATCCCTATCAAACCACCAATGGCATGTTTCACAGAACCAAAGCGAAAAATTTCACAATTTGTATGTAAACACAAAAGTCCCCAAATAACCAAAGCAATCTTGAGAAAGATAAATGGAGCTGGAGGAATCAGGCTCCCGGACTTCAGACTGTATTACAAAGCTACAGTAATCAAGACACTATGGTACTGGCACAAAACCAGAAATATAGCTCATGGAACAGGATAGAAAGCCCAGCGATAAACCCACGAACATATGGTCACCTTATTTTTGATAAGGGAGGCAAGAATATACAGTGGAGAGAAGACAGCCTCTTCAATAAGTCGTGCTGGGAAAACGGGATAGCTACATGTAAAAGGATGAAATTAGAACACTCCCTAAAACCATACACAAAAATAAACTCAAAATGGATTAAAGACCTAAATGTAAGGCCAGACACTATCAAACTCTTAGAGGAAAACATAGGCAGAACACACACTATGACATAAATCAGAGCAAGATCCTTTTTGACCCACCTCCTAAAGAAATGGAAATAAAAACAAAAATAAACAAAAGGAACCTAATGAAACTTAAAAGCTTTTGCACAGCAAAGGAAACCATAAACAAGACGAAAAGACAACCTTCAGAATGGGAGGAAACATTTGCAAATGAAGCAACTGACAAAGGATTAATCTCCAAAATTTATAAGCAGCTCATGCAACTCAATATCAAAAAAACAAACAACCCAATCCAAAAATGGGCAGAAGGCCTAAATAGACATTTCTCCAAAGAAGATATACAGATTGCCAACAAACATATGAAAGAATGCTCAACATCACTAATCATTAGAGAGATGCAAATCAAAACTACAATGAGGTATCACCTCACACCAATCAGAATGGCCATCATCAAAATTCTACAAACAATAAATGCTGGAGAGGGTGTGGAGAAAAGGGAACCCTCTTGCACTCTTGGTGGGAATGTAAATTGATACAGCCACTATGGAGAACAGTATGGAGGTTCCTTAGAAAACTATAAATAGAACTGCCATACAACCCAGCAATCCCACTACTTGGTATATACCCTGAGTAAACCATAATTCAAAAAGAGTCATGTACCACAATGTTCATTGCAGCTCTACTTACAATAACCAGGACATGGATGCAACCTAAGTGTCCATTGACAGATGAATGGATAAAGAGGATGTAGCACATATATACAATGGAATATCACTCAGCCATAAAAAGGAATGAAACTGAATTATTTGTAGTGAGGTGGATGGACCTAGATTCTCTCAGAAAGAGTGAAGTAAGTCAGAAAGAGAAAATCAAATACCATATGCTAACACATATATATGGAATCTAAAAAAAAATGGTTCTGAAGAACCTTGGGGCAGGACAGGAATAAAGACGCAGATGTAGAGAATGGACTTGAGGATACGGGGAGGGGGAAGGGTAAACGGGGACGAAGTGAGAGAGTGGCATGGACGTATATACACTACCAACTGTAGAATAGCTAGCTAGTGGGAAGCAGCCGCATGGCACAGGGAGATCAGCTCTGTGGTTTGTGACCACCTAGAGGGGTGGGATAGGGAGAGTGGGAGGGAGACGCAAGAGGGAGGAGACACGGGGATACATGTACATGTATAGCTGATTCACTTTGTTATAAAGCAGAAACGAACACAGCATTGTAAAGCAATTATACTCTAATAAAGGTGTTAAAAAATAAATAAAATCATAATAACATTAAAAACATAAAAAAACAAATAAATAGATTTCTGATCTTTTTCTTCCAGTCAGTTACGTGTGCCAGTAACTATACCCAGTGTTTTTGTAAATATAAGATTAAACCTTCCTCAACTTAGTGGTAACCTTGAACCTATCTAACCACACCCTTAAATGTTATCTTTTCCCTGGCTGAATTTGAATTGGGGCTTTGTCGAAGCTTTTATAAATCCCATCTTTTACTGTTTGGAATATAAAAGCAGTCAGGTTTTCCACCTCAGTGAAGAATGAAATATCTAGACTTTCTGTAATCTCTCATTTATTTTTGAAAACTGGTTCTTTCCTCAACTCCTGTCTTTTTTGTGATACTTTGCCATATGCAACCAGTAGTCTCTATCACTTCCTAATTGATTCTTTCCAATCACTTATCTTACTCCTGCTGACTCAGTGGCTCGAGATAAGTTATGTGCTAATGGTAACATTTTACTCATTGTTTTGCCACTGCATACTATTATCACCATCTTTCTAGCTTCCAATGTTAGTTTTTTGCTACTTGCTACTGAACTCCTAAGCAAATGCCACATATTTTAGGTTTTAATTATAGCAATACCCTATTTCAAGGTATTAATTTCCATTGTAGTCAGGATCATCTATTTACTTATTTATTTTTGGCTGCGTCGGGTCTTAGTTGCGGCACGAGGGATCTTGTTGACGCGTGCAGAATCTTTCCCTGCGGTGCATGGGCTTCTCTCTAGTTGTGGTGTGCGGGTTTTCCTCTAGTTGAGGAGCGTGAGCTCAGTAGCTGTGGAGTGTGGGCTTAGCTGCCCCACCACATGTGGGAACCTAGTTCCCCGACCAGGGATCGAACCCACGTCCCCTGCATTGGAAGGCTGATTCTTTACCACTGGACCATGAGGGAAGACCCTAGTCAGGATCATTAATGCTGGCTGCTGTAACAAATAAGTAGCTTAACACTTTGTTTCTTGCTCTCATCACAGTCTTATATCAGTTAGCTTTCCTCCAAGTGATGGCTCAGTGATGCAGGCTCCTTCCATCTTGGGATGACACCATTTCAACAGGTGGCCTCTGTGGTATCCAGTGAAGGTGAAGAGAAGGAAAGAAGTCCCATTGGATTTTTAGCTCCACTGTGAGAAGTGATACCCATCACTGCTGCTTAAATTCTATTTGCCAGAAGTAGTCACACAGCTATCCTAAATGCAAAGGAGACTGGAAGACATATAGGAACACATGGATATTGTAAACACTAACATTTTCTGCCACAAGTTATTATTTGACCTCTCCTTCCCTATTCTATCAGAATATAAGCTTCACAAGGGCAGAGAATTTTTTTCTGTTCCTTTTACTTCTGTAACCTTAACACTTAGAAGAATGCCTGGCTCATAGTTATTGGTTATGGTTAACGGTTATTAAATATTTACTTAGAGAATATGTGAAAAGGAGAATCCAGGGCTTCTTACCATTACTAGTAAGAAATTGGAAGAAAATAAGAAAGGATTCCAAGCAACCACAACAGATACCATGAAATGTATGCACTAAAGCTCACACATATTATTCACTGAACCTCCCACCCCCAAAAGGCATTTTAAACAGAGTTCTAATGAGAATGTTTATATAGTTTATCAATTCCATACCAGACCATAAACAGAAACTTAAAGTGAGACAAGAAAGATTATCAAGAAAAGAAAAGGTTATAGGAAAAATATGGGGTTCAAAGGAAAAAGTTACTTTTAAAGTACAACAGCAACAATGAAAAGTATAGGAGCCTGAGGCCATTTAGTGTAGCGGCAAAAATATTTATGCCTAGATAGGTCCTAAGGGTATCACTGAATCATAGCATAGTAAATAAATTACAGCCACTATGAAAATGATGAATCAATTAGGTTTGGTATACTTTCTTAAAAAAGGCAGAAAAGTTGTAATACATTTAAGAAATTTTCCTTTTTGTGTGTGTTCAAATGGACATTCTTCAGTCATGCCCTAAATTCCCTAGTTGTAACTAGTCATTCATTTCTCTATGATGGTTGACAGATGAAATAGGACAGTAATGGATGTCTCAACTATTATTGTGCTTAGTTATTTCTTCCATTGGAAGCTCCCACTCCCTGAATGCTACACTGATTAGACTACATTCAGAGTATCAGGTTCAATAGGGGATAGATCCACATTTTGTGGAGTCTGAAGATTACACAATACAGAGGCTTCTTTAAGAAAAAAACCCACAAGTATAAAAGAAGGCACAAAAAGTATTTATTTAGAATAAAAGTCTCAACCAATCACAAATTTAAAAATTCACAAGAACCAGACATCACCAAATTCAGAAAAATATCTTGATGTTTTAAATTAATTAACTGCCTAGTATACCTTTAACAATACTTTTTCCTACATCTTTTGACTGCATACTCTTTGATTTCTTCTTCATATGAAAATGATTTTGTTACATTTTGTTCTATAGAGTTAATAGATAGTTCAGTCTTTGTACTAGTGGAGTTGATTGAAATTTGTTTTTATTATTGGTAGTTTAGAAGAGTTTCTTTCCAGTCTACAACTCATTATTGGGAAAGTTACATATATTTTTTAAGATAGTGGTCAAATTTGGGAAAATCTGTAACAAATTTCTTTTACATATACAGAATAAGATGTGGGAGGATTTTCCAGTTCTAGTTCTGGATCCATGCATTTCAAACATTACCCCATGCTTCTGTGCTGGGTCCCAAAGCATTCATTTGCTGATGGGCCTCTGGCCATCCACCTTCGTGTCACAATACCAAGTGACCCAGGTGATGGTAGGCCTTCAAGCAATCAAAATAGATGCTACTGTTCCAATGGGCTGTAATGCCCATGAACCACATAATTTTTTTCCATTTAACTAACTCAGCTTCCCCTTAGCCAGATCCCCAAAATGGCAGCAATCACTTCAGTGCTTCTGGACACAAGGAAAATTATGACTGAAGGGAAGTTAGAGTACACAGAGACAGCAATCTTGTAAGATCAAAATATTTTACTTCCAAAACTTTTACAGAAACATAATACCACACGAATATACTTCTAGGACCCCTCTTGTGGTGCTGGAAGAGGCTTGGATTTTAAGTTTCCTGGAATCTGCCTTTGGGTTTAGCTTTGAATGCTTCAGGAGGAGTGCTCAAAGGTGAGCACGTTCATAGAAAGGAGGTAATGGAGGATGACGAAGGGTCAGGACTCTCTGCCTTATGATAAACAGCTAAGGGCCATGCAAAGATCTTGGAAGAGAAAATTCAAGGGGTTCCCAAGTCTGTCTTTAGTCCTTGTAGTCCTGTGAGGTGAAAGAAGTATTTCAACTCAATATAAGGAATCACTATCTAATGTTAGGCCAGTTTAAATGTAGAATTGACCAGCTAATGAAATACTGAGCTTTCTTCACAGGAATAGCTCAGGAAGAGGCTAAATGAGAACCAGTCAGGGATCCTGTGAAGGGGAGGCCCCAGTTCGGGGAGTGGTAGTGACAGGGATGGGGAGTGTGGTATGAAAGAACCTAACGTTTACACACTTTTGCAAGTCTGAGATTTTAAGATGACTTTGCTATTAACCTTATTTGAAGCCTCGGCCTCATGTTTTTTTTTTTTTTTTTTTTTTTTTTTTTTTTTTTTGCGGTACGCGGGCCTCTCACTGCTGTGGCCTCTCCCGTTGCGGAGCACAGGCTCTGGACGCGCAGGCTCAGCGGCCATGGCTCACGGGCCCAGCCGCTCCGCGGCATATGGGATCCTCCCAGACCGGGGCACGAACCCGCATCCCCTGCATCAGCAGGCGGACTCTCAACCACTGCGCCACCAGGGAGGCCCTCGGCCTCATGTTTAATGCCTGATACATAGAGAGTTTTAAAGATAGATGGGACTGCTTTTAAGGTGAGAGAAAAAGGTTTTGTTTTTGTTTTTTTAAACCTAAGGGCAGCAAGAATGATCCATTTTAGCTCTATTTAATTTTATGCTTTTTTGTTTAAAGCCAGATTGTAAGACAGCGCTTAATCAACACAGGAGATTAAGGGTTGCAGTTGTGGGGTTGCTGAGTCTAGAGCAAGTTGTAGAAGGAGAACATCATGTGGAATCTTTCGGGATCCCTACTCTTCCAGCAAGTACAAGAATAGGACCATTTTATTTCCTTTGTGTGTGTGTGTGTGTGGGGCGTGGGGGTTGTTCATCAATTCATTAGAGTAGCCTAGCAATGATGCCTGGGATGGAAAGATCCAGAGGAATAATGAGTCAGGGCTTTTTGTGACATGTGACAGAACACAACTGAAACTGCCTTGAGGAAAGGAGGGGGATTTTTGCCTTGGGGGTAGAGTTCACTTCAGATATATTTGCCTCCTAAGTCTCCAAAGATATCATCCTCTCTCCCACACTTTTCCTTCTCTTGAAGTTGACTTGACTTCATTTACAGGCATTGGTGGTACTTATCACTGGCTTATATCCTTCCAAATAAGTTATTCTAGTTTGAAGGGCTTCTTTTTCTGAACTGATTCAGCAAAAGCCCCAGATTGAGTTCCTGGACCAGTATGCCCATCCCAGAACCAATCACTGTGGTCTGGAATATGAAGACTGGCCAGTTCTGGGGAGTGAGGGTGGGAGGTGTCAGTATCCTGGAACCACAAAGACTCGTGGGCAAGTGGGGAGGGGTAGTTCCCAAAGGAAAAATGAATAGCTGTTCTCAGAGAAATGGAGAATACTGAAAGTACATCCTCAAAACACCGTAAATAAGGATATCCATTATTTGTGGAAAAAATATTTTGGGACTTCTTTCCTATGGTTGTAGTTAAACTGTAAAATCGAGTAAATCTTTCCCTTATCCAGATAGATATCACGCATAGGGGGTAATCGTTTTATATGTCAGCGTTTTTACTCTTTCTCCTAAGTGGGACTGAGTCAGTGAAGATGCTACAAAAGAAGTAAACAGAAAGCTGAAAGTATTAATACGGTAATTTTTAATTTGAGTGCCCTCCTTAGGCAAAGTAGCTGCGAGGGCTTTCAATAATCCATTTTTAATCGTGACCACACCCCGTGTAGGTGACCTGAGTATTACCGTCTTGCCCTTGCAGTTGGGGAAACCGAGGCATGACACGCCTCCATTCAAACTTGCGGAGGGATTTAGGAAGAGTCCAGCCTGCTTGACCTCAGTGGGTCTTCTTCTTCCTCCGCGGCGCCTCTCGGAACCCTCATGTCCTTCGGCGTCGCAGAAGGAGAGCAGCTCGGTCTCCGCCGCAGCCTCCGCATTCGTCCTTCGCCCAGCTGCATCCGCCCCGCTCTCCCACACCTTCCCCGGGAAGGTCCAACTGGCCAAGGTCTGGCAGTCCCTCCCGTCCTCTCCCCTGACCCCTCTCGCCTCCGCTACTTTGGTCCCTGACGTGCAGGAAGCCCCCAGCCCAGCGCCCCGCAGGGAGGTGTGGGCAGATGCCGCCAGGGCGTCCAGCAGGAGGGGCGCCGACGCCGCGGGAGGTGAGCAGCCCGCACCCTTCGCCCCCCGAGGGCCAGGGCGGGCACCGGGCATGCTGGGCCCGAGGAAAGTGGCAGCGCGAGGGAGGCCGGGCGAGCCCGCGGGGAGCGGCGAGAGAGGGCGACGCGGGCGGGCCGGCGCGCGGCTCACGGGCGACGCCTGGAGAGCGAGCGGCGGGGAGCAAGGCGCTGCGGGGCCGCTCGGGGACGCGCCGCGCCCGGGCCGCCGAGCTCGCCCGTAAACCCGCTCCGGACGCCCAGACCCCTGGCGCCTTCTCAAGCGCGGGCGGGAGATACGGCTTCGCGCGTCCCCGCCGCTGCCGCCGCCGTCGCCGCTCTGCTGACTTGACAGAATCGGCGGGCCGCGCGGGGGGCGCGGCGTAACCCGGGGCTGGGCGGCGGCGCGGAGCCGCCCGGGAAGCTCCGGGCGTCGTCGGGAGCGAAGGAGGATGCCAGCACAAAGGCGAGCCGAGACCCAGCTCACTGCGGAAGGCGGCGGGAAGAGCCGCTGAGGGGCGCGCCGGGCGCGGTCGCCTCCGCGCTGCGTCTCTCGTCGCTGCCTCAGAGTCGCCGGGTCGGAGACGGCCGCGTAGGGTCCCTCAGCCCCGTGGCAGCGGCCACCGCATTCAGGAGCTGCCTGCTATGCGCGGCGGCGCTCCCTGTCGCCTGCTTTCCCCGCGGCGTGCTCGGCCGGCCCGAGGGCGCCGGGGCCGCGGGTCCGGGCGACTGTGGGGGCGCCCTGCCTCCCGGCGGCCCCGTCCCCACCCGCATTCGCCGGCAGCGGGCGCCAAGACCCAGGTGAGTGCGCGGCCCTGGCCCGGCCCTCGCGCCGCAGGTACCGGACAGCGGGAGGTGGCTTTGTTTTCCTCCCTCTCGCTCCGGCGCGGTCATTCATTTGACATTTTGGCTTCCGCTGCCCAGAGACGCGGGTGAGAGCTACTGGGACGTGTTTCAAGTTTGGTTCTCCCGGGGAGCTGAGACTTTTGGGTCCATCTGATCGTCACTTGAGGGAGCGGAGGCTTCATTTCCTTTTTGGTTTGGAACCTGTTGTGAACATCC
Source organism: Hyperoodon ampullatus (assembly GCF_949752795.1). NCBI lineage: Eukaryota > Metazoa > Chordata > Mammalia > Artiodactyla > Ziphiidae > Hyperoodon > Hyperoodon ampullatus. The sequence continues at coordinate 100,497,670 of NC_136921.1, forward strand.
TCTGCGGGGACTTGGGGCCTGGAGGAAGCTGGGGCTGCAGATTTAGACGTAGACGTTTCCGAGGACGTGCAACTGCAGAGGTCTGGCTCTTCCATGCCTTGTGTTTTCCGCTATTAGCAGAGCTCAGGTGTTTTTCCTTGATTATCATTATTAATTTAGGAACATCTTTACAGGTACATTTATTTCTTTTAGAGTTGGAAGTCTTTGGAGACAATACAGAGAGCTCACAGAGTTACAGGGGATCAATCGATATTAAACTTGGAGAAGGCAAGCATCAGCAGTCCTCGTAGGTAGAGGTGAACGGTAGGCAAACTTCCCCGGGGGCCTTTAGCCTTCCCAGTACGGTTTCTGCTTTCACCGTCCTAGAGCCAAGCAATCTCTGAATTCTCATCGTACGTATGCCTTCGTCAAAGTGTGAAACTTGCCTTTGTTTGAATAGTTTTCTAGTTTGTCATTTGGAAGAAAAAGATTTTAATGTAATTATTAGAGTCCTCTATTAGACCTGGTGAAATTTCATGCTTTCCTTTGTCTCATAAGTATGATTTTCATTTTACTATTTCTCCTGTTCCCTCAAGGGCTCATTTCTTCTGTTGCCTAGAGAGAGCTCCACCTGCTCCTCCTCCAACAGATGGCTGTGTGTTCTGAGAGGTTTTCTTTAAAATGACACTCACATTACCTGTAAACAAACAGGATCAGTTATTAGGCTTATCTTTGGAGTTATTAAAGCAAGAAGCCTAATCTGGATAGGGATATTATTAATGGTGTGAAAATCTGGAGTTTGCTAATCTGTTTGGGCATCAGAAGATTCCTGCAGGGATTGTTTATATAGTGTGGGAGACAGATGGCATCCCTAGCAGACAAGAGAAGCCCAGCATAAAGGGTCATTGTATTCTTCAGAAATTATCCACTTCACTGTTGGGAGATGGGGTCAGGTGGGGAAGACATAATTTTCATCTCCCCAAGGAGGCATTCTAACCTTACCATCCAGCAGCCTAACCAGTTAGTTTCTTCTCTCTTTGAACATTTAAAAAGTCATTATTGAGCTGTTTGTTTTGATTATTCCTTCGGCCCATTTTGGCCTCAATTGTGGTTATGTGAAGCAGTTTAAACAGTTATATGAACAAAAATGTCTTTGAATTTAAGATTATCGTACCACTGGGAAAACAGCAGTTCTTGTATACAAATGGCCCCATTGGACTCAGTGTCTCCTAGCTGGAAGGACTTTAGTCCAATCTGCATGAATTCAAAAGGAGTTTCTTCTACCATCTCCGTGACAGGTGGTTCCCTGGCTCCCAGCATTTGTCATGAGACTCTCAGCTATGGGTAGTACTCTACTTTTATAAGGCTTAACAGCCTAAGACATTTGCTTTATCATTGCCTCCATCACAGCATTGAACAGCCTTGGGCAGTGAATCTTTCTGAATGACTGTGGAGTCTGTGAAGAAATCAGTCATTCGGACCATTTGAGATAAGCCCGCTGGAGCTTTTCTGCTCCTACCACCATCATAGATTCTTTATGTGCTGTAGTTTCCAACTAGATTGCAAAATTGGTCTCCCCTCTGGATGCATGTGAGGGAGACTATTCCAGTAAATTAATAGTCACTAACCACAGGACTAAATTTAATGAAGAGCAGGAGCAATGTTTGACCCCCCTGAACAGGAAGTATGGGGTAAAAGTAAGCATTGGCTCTGTTTAACGTGAGAACTGTGATCTTGAGGGAAAAAAAACATATTTTCTTACTTTTTTCAAATCCTTCTGCACCACTGATCTCAGCAAGAGGCAAAGAAACCAAGGTTGTTACCTGTAGCTGAGGACAGATGCCATAGCTATCGCTTTTGGATGAATGTGTGCTGCTGGAGAGGTGGCTTTCAGGCTCTGTTCTGTTTCAGCGTGTGCCTTGGCATCAACAAAAGGGTCTAACGTTCAAATTCAGATTGTTAAACCTGCGGCTGGTATCTGTGTACCTTCTCACCAGGTTGCTTCCTTTCTAGTGAAATATTCCTTTATGAGAAACCCGAGGCACCAGGCCTGGGGCTTACTGGGCACCTGGCCTGCATCCACATTCTAGTGTGTTGCTGCCTGCTTTCTTGAGTAAAAATGGAACCAGTTTTGCACGAATAGGGAATGGCAGGGTGGAGTGAAAACATTTTCAGCTCCCTTGTGGAAAGCCAGGCCTGGCCTAAAAGAGAGAGGACTATATTTGAAGTTCACTTGATGTAGCAGAGGCAGAATTGCTTCTTTATACACAGGATGCCTCTTGTGTGGGAAAATGTATGAGGGGTTAGAAAGGTGACTACACCCTCTGCTTAGCCTGCAGTAGTCCTGTTTTTTTCCTGTCGACCTATCTGAATTATCAAATGCATCCCCTTTCACATTTCAAAGTGCCCTGGTTTGGATGATACATTATGTGGTCACCCTAGATATTAAGGAATCTTCACTATTTTCTTCACCACACTCTCCTGACTTCAAATTTTGAGTCTGGCTTTGTTTCATTCTTTAATTTGTTAAATGCAAATGTAAGGTAAAAAAAAAAACCACCCAGGGCTTCCCTGGTGGTGCAGTGGTTGAGAGTCCGTCTGCCGAGGCAGGGGACATGGGTTCGTGCCCCGGTCCGGGAGGATCCCACATGCCGCAGAGCGGCTAGGCTCGTGAGCCATGGCCGCTGAGCCTGTGTGTCCGGAACCTGTGCTCCACAACGGGAGAAGCCACAGTGGTGAGAGACCCGCGCACCGCAAAAAAAAAAAAAAAAATACCCCACAACCCCCCAAAATGCATAAGGAAAAAAGAAATAGCAAGGAAGACAAAAGACTGACGTAATTGGTTGCTTGTCATCTATTTATACATATAAGAAATAAAATAGTTTTTTCCTTGACATATTAAGTGTCTACTCTGTCTTCGAGCACAGTAAGAATGAGTACCTGTTTACCTAGGGCCGGCATGAATTGGGACAACTATGATTTGGGAGAGCAGCTTCAACAAAATTCTGTTTGCAGACCTGATGGGTGCATGGCATTTGCAGATATGAATGAAAGTTTCAAGATCTAGTGTTTGGTCAAGTTCTTGGAATTTAGTGAGAGACCAAAACACATGTGTCGTTGTGAAGACTTGACTCCACATTCTCCTAGTTTCCAAGCCCTCTGGGCCACGAGGATAATAGAAGAGCCTTTGTTTTCTGCCCTCTCTTTTGACTAGAGTCTTGGGTTTGGGTCTCAGTTTTTCAGACAGAGGGCTTGCAGAGAAGAAGGTGCTGTGCCCACTCATCACGTGAACATTCTCATAGGGGCTGGAGATTGTGCAGGTGACCTGGTGGGGGATTTGAGTTCTAAAGCTAGATATATGAAGCTTGTGGCATGTACTTCAACAATGGCTGTGCTCCTTGGCTAAAGAATTGCCTGTTTGAAAGAGTTCACTTGCAGTGTTGGCCAGCAGGTGTTACAATTAATTATGGCTGTCACTTTTTCCACACCCACTCCACTAAAATCCTCAAAAGCTTGGTCGGCATGCTTGAATAAGAAGAAATGTATGTGCCGCGGAGCGGCTGGGCCCGTGAGCCATGGCCACTGAGCCTGTGCATCCGGAGCCTGTGCTCCACAACGGGAGAGGCCACAACAGTGAGAGGCCTGCGTACCACAAAAAAAAAAAAAAAGAAGAAGAAGAAATGTATGTATCTTCTTTATGAGTAGGATAACCATGTAGTTATTTTTGCTCAGATAAGGACACTTTTGAGGGTAAAAGGGGATACTAACTGGAAGGGGCACCAGATCAAACAGTATAAACGGGGCTATCCCGAGAAAATTATGATGGATGGTTGTCTTAACTATTACCTAAGTCATTAGCTTTTATATGAAGAATACCCATATGATGGAAAAATGTCCCTAGCTTCTTCTAGATTTGTTCAACATATGTCTAATGTGTGCATCCATATATGTGTATGTGTATATATACAAACATTGATCATATATCTATAGAGATGTGTATTGTGGGGTTGAAATTAACTACTTATGAAGACCTAGTCATCTGGAAAATTGTGACTTTCATCATTTTTTTCATGGGTTGACTTTTAAACTAAAAAAAATGTCCAGCCTCTCGAAACTTTAAATCATCTTCTGACCTTGTGTAGTTCTCTTGCTTAAATCATTTGATAGTTCTCCATTTTCTGTTTAATTCTCAAAGTAAGATCCACAGACAGATTGGTGGTTAAAAAGGAAAAGCAGTGAAAAACTTTCACTTATTCATTCATTCATTCAACTACTATTTATTGAGCACCTTCCATGAATCTAGGTGCTGAATGAATAAAACTGCCCTTGTGAAGTTTTCTTTCAGTTGGGAGTGAAGGGGTAGGAGTGGGAGATGCACAATAAACCAAATTATATAGCATGGTAGAAGGGGAGAAGTGCTTTGGAAGAAAGAAAGTAGAACAGGATAAATGTAGTTGAGTAGCCTTCATGAAGAAAGAGACCTTAAGCAGAGACTTAAAGGAAGTGACAGAAGTTACTCATACAGATACCTGGGGAGGAGTGTTCCAGGCAGAGGGAACAGCCAGTGCGAAGGCCTGAAGGTGAGAATGTGTTTGGATGAGTTCAAAGGTTAGCAAGAAGACCAACACAAGGGGGTGGGGTGTTGGGGGGACTTTGAAATGTGAATCAAAAAGATGGTGTAGGAGTGGCAGAGCATGTAGGACCTTGAGATGTGAGAGTAATTATAATTTCAGCAGAAATCCCATTATGTTCTTAAAAGTTATTATGGTATGAAAAATTGTGTTCATGCTCTGAAGACTGCACGGGTCAATATAGCTTACATTTCATAAGCACTTCATCATGGTGCACTTCATCTTGGCTAATATACTTTTTATGTCATTTGCTTATTGTTTATTTGTTAAAATAGCATAGTTTGTTGTTGCTGGTCTTAAATTGTATCTCAATTTCACAAAAATAGATCAGTGGCTCAAAAGTGGTTCATTGCAGTGTGAAAATAGTGATGAAAATAGTAATGTAAGTGCTGCAGTTCAGAATGTCATAAACATACTTACAGAAACGAATCCCATTCCAAATATAAAATGTGTATCTGTATGTGTGAAAACAAGGACGCTTGTGAGAGTGATGATTTCAAAACAGTAGCTGAAATGGAAAAGTGCATATGGAAGTATGATGATGACTATCTCAAAACTGCTTTTTATTGGGCGGGCCATCCATTCGCTCCTAGTCCCCAGTCATTGCCTGTTATGAAACGTTGTCTGTGAAGCCATGGATGTTTTGGTGTCATTTTCAAACAAAGCACAGTGGCTTCCTTGTTATACTATTCAAGTTTCCCAGGGAAAGTACCCAATGATGTTTTCCGTTACAAAATTAATGTATTATACTGCTAACGGTGGGTAAGAGCTTAAAACTCTAGTAGCTTCATTAAAGGATCCTTGTAACAGAAGTAAGTATAAGTCATTTTATTGAAGAGACGCCTGGAAAATCAGCTGGAAAGTTAAAGACAAACATTATCCTTAGAGAGAAACCAGAAGTTATTGAAAGAATTCCTTTGTCAAATGACACGGTTGGCTGTTGCGTAATATCAGTGGAGTAGGGAAGAGTGATTACTATCAAGTGCACGCTAGCAGATATTTCACTTTATGGTTGGATGAAACCACCAATGTCATACAGAGAATGAATCAGCTTTTGGCATTTGTTCAGGGAGGAGCACTTGGTGATGCTTTGTTCATTTATCACTGAAAACTTGTGCTATAGGGGAAGAGATTTTTCTTTTGGTTAACCATTATATATGAGACTGGAAAAGTCCTCAGGAGGCAGGACTGACAGAGCATAAGTTTCATGTACAGATAAGAAGTTGATGGGTTCATGAAGAAAAGACGTTGTACCTGGAAGCCAATCCACATGCTCTTCCATTCACAGCAAAGATATAGCACCTTCTGATCTTGAGGAAATACTAAAAGTGAAAACTGTGTACAGCCAAGTTGTGGCCCCTGAGTATCTGCATGTGCTGTGCAAAGTGATGGGCAGGGAGTATAAGGCTGCTTCCCTGTGCTGAGGTGCCCTGGCTGTTTAGGGGAAAGGTGCTCATATGATATTTTATCTGTGGTGTAAGATATCTGTAGAGCAAGAAAAATGTTTCTTCATGACGCGGATTAGAAATGATTTCTCTGGTATCAAGTGGCATGCCTCAGTACTAACCTCTGCCCACAGGGAACCATGTCAAGGACAGGGAGGGAAGGAAGAATTGTTAACAAATAAAACAATCCGCCACAGTCTTAGGACTGAGACATTTTTTTCATTAGAGAGAGTCGGAGGTCCACATTGACCATAAAGAGTAGAGGAGGTTAAAAAAAAGAGTTGAGGAAATATTTTCAGTAATGGACAGTCCTTTAAATCAGAAGCATGATACTTCTCAGTGACCTATTGGAAGAATAAGAGCACAAAGGAATAGAACTTAGATCCAGTAAAGTTGATGCAGAGAGAGTACAGGTGTCTACTTAATATTTGAGAGCATGTAGGGAACCACAGTGGGAGGAACCCAGGCTTTTAGGATTTTGTGTTAAGACACTGGCTGGCCGGGAGTAGAGGTAAAAGGAGGTGGAGAAGTCAGACAATTGGACATGACTTTTCTTATACTTTTTCCTTAGGCTTGGCTTCATTTCAGACAAATGGACTTGATACTCGAGGGTTTTCAGAACACGATCTGTATTGCCTCCAACCTAACCTAGAAAAAATATAAATGTTCTCTAGTGGTCTAGAATTCTTTGCATAGGACTCCTGTCCTTCCTTCTCTCCTCCCTCCCTCTCTCTTCCCTTCCCTCCCTTCTACTCTCCTTCTTTTCTCCCCTCCCTCCCTCCCTCTCTTCTTTTGTTCTTTCCCTCTTTAAGCTATTGAGTTGGAATCTTTAAACTAGAAGATACTTTGAGAGCTCATCTCCTCGCTGTCCATGTCTTTTAGCAGATCTGTGTGCTATCCAGGGCAAGAGGGATAAGGGCCTCTAGGGAAGTTCTGTTTCTCGTTCAGCTAACCCACTCTAATGTGGAATATCTAGTTATAGCACACATTTAAATTTTAACCCTCATCCTTCAATAAAGGTCCATTTCTTGGGGAGTTCCCTGGTGGCCTAGTGGTTAGGATTCCGGGCTTTCACTGCTGTGGCCCGGGTTCAATCCCCGGTTGGGGAACTGAGATCCCACAAGCCTCAGGTGAGGCCAAAATAAAAAAAAAGAAAAAAAATGGGAAAAAAAACATTTCTATTTTTTTTGGATTTTAATAAAGATGGAGTCATTGGCTTTTGTCTAATAACTCTTCTGTAGTGATGGCCATTATTTCATTCTAGGACAGAAGTCATTCATGCATTATTCATTGAACAAACATTGAGAGTCTTACATGTGCCAGGCTCTGTGCTGAGTGATAGTTATAAAAGAGGTCAGTATTCAGACATGGCCCTAACTAGATAAAACAGAAAATTGAATTAGGATATAGGCAATGGTAACAAAAATGTGAATAAACAAGTAAATATGTAATTGCAAAGCAAATGTGGCAGAAATGTAAACAGTTTTACATTAGAGTGGTGGTATTTCGGCTACTTATTATATATTAACTTCTGAACTGTATGATCTTCTGAATGTAATTTTGAAATATTTTGTGAGTAAAAAGTGAAGAAAACATAGTTGAAGGTGTGATAAGTGCTTTGTAGAGGAGCACCTTGATAGAGAAGGAAGTATAACTGAGACTTCCTTTACATGGGGTGGTCAGGGAAGACCTGGAGTGTAATTCATCATTTACCTGTGTGAGAGGGATGAGGGCTCGGAGAAGAGTCGCAAAGATGATTGAGGACAGAGTTGAAAATAAGACCTTCGGGAGCCGTCTCAAAGAACCAGGGGTGCAGAGCAGCCATAGAATTTAACCCGACGCAATGACTTAGGCTCTCTTTTTCTTCAATTTATACACATCCACTTCCACATGTTCACATTCTCTTCACTCATTTCTCCTGGTCAACATCAGGCAAGGCACGTGATTCAGGTTAGAATTCCGTGTTAGAGGAAAATTGAAATTTTGTTCTGCAGCTGAGGAAAAATTGGAAGGGACCTGAGAGGCAAACTAGTTCAGCCTTTGTATGAAGAAATATCTTTTCAAGGTTGTTAACGGTGGTCATCCAGTTCTTAGGAGATGGCTTCCATGCTTCCTCCACCTAGAATGGGGCGGTGGTAAGTGGAGCATTCTGGTTTACTCACAGTAGGCACGTCCTCTTTCCATTGCATAAATACCCCAGACTCATCTCTACCTCAGCACTTCTACCACAGGAACACTTCCCACCTGGAATGCCTACCCGTTCTACCTACTTTTCTGTGTGTCATTTAAAAGTGGTGCTTTTCGTCATTTCCCCCCCCATCTTACTCTTATGAAGAATATGGCATTTCTAGAAGTAAATGTAGCTTCCTTTGTCATGATTGGCAATAAGGTTGGGGGTAGAGTGAGTATCCTAATGTGGGAGGGGATTGAGGGCAGTGTGTGTAGTTTGATACCTTCCCCCCACATGCTAGTATGCCCCACTCTTGGGAATCACTATCTTATAGCAATTAAGATCTTAATCATCTGCTGCTTTAGGTGGTGCACTGCTTATTTTGTTTGCTATTAGTCTTTTTGCCAACTAGACTTTAAGTACTCTGAAGGTATGGAAACTTGGCTGATACCTCTGTATAATGCCCAGTATTGATCATGAAGTGAATACATATACAATGATCAATGCCTCATGGCTGAAGGAACCACGTGTTTCTTTTTCATGGACCATTATGAAAGGCTATTATTTATATAAATCAGATTTTAAGTTGGCACAGATGCTAAAAGATTACTATTTTTGTAGTTTTAAAATGGCAGAAAGTCAAGTCTTGGAGGTCTGATTCATTGAGATAATTCCCATATCAGAAACCTCCTTCTTCCTTTGTAAGCCTTTCAACTCCTTGCTATTCAAAGTGTAGTCTACAGACCAGTGGCATCAGCATCAGCCGGAAACCAGAACTACTGCGTCAGAATCTGCATTTTAACAAGATCCTTAGATATGTTCTATACACAGTAAAGTTTGAGGAGCATTTTATTATTAACACAAAATTCAGAAATTTAGGAGAAGCATTTATCTTCCAAGAGAAGTGAGTCTGGAAATGAAGATTTCATTGGTCTGAGGATGAGATCCTCAGTGCTTTCTGTCATGTTGGCCTGGAATTAACACTGCTTCTTGCCAGGCCAGAATTATGTAGGAGTGCCCCAGGGTAATTTAAGTAAGTGAGTGGTACAGATGTTAGACGTGATGGTGATTACAGGAAGTTGAAGCAGTTTGGAGTGAGAAACTAGGAGAGCTTGGCAAAAGTAGAGGAAATTGGCCATGCAATCTGAAACCAAATATAAGGGAAAAGGTCTTCCCTTTATGATTAGAAACAACTTCTAACTCTCTGGATTTGGACTCGGTTCTCATACTCCAACCCCACCAGAGCCAGCAGGACACAAGTGCAACTGGCTTAAAGTGCTGTGCACGGAAACCTTGTGGAGTGGTGAGGATCGTGGAAAGGCATTCTTCATCAGAGGGGAAGGAGGTGTCACCACTCAGGTCACCCAGTTGTTGCCACATGGGAATTTGGGTGCAGCATGGCCAAATTGTCAGATTTTTCAAATGAAGCTAAAAATATAAGTTTGTACATAAAACATCTCTTGGG